>NC_071647.1:6685273-7021293 GCF_014839835.1 Dryobates pubescens | reverse complement strand
GCGGGCCGGGGGTCCGTGGCCGGGAGCCGGGGGAACAAAGTTGCGGTGCGGAGGGGGCAGGGCCGCGCCGGGCAGCGCCGCGCAGAGCCTCATCCCTCACCTTGCGCCGTGCGCGCTGATTGGCTGCGCGCTGACATCCCCGCGCCCTGCACTTTTTAACAGCCGCTTTGGGATGCGCCGCGGGGCCAGGGCTCGGCGAGGTGCGCGTCCGACCAGCCGGGGACGGCACCCGCAGCGCCGGGGGCTCGGCCGCGCTCTTGCGCTGGATTCTTGGGGTCGGGGTCGGTTCGGGTTTGATTTTTCCGGGGGGGGGAGGGGATTTTTTGGGGGGGGTGTTTGGTGTTGGGGTTTTTCGTTGGGGCTTGTTTTTTCCGCGGGAGGAGGCGGACTTGCCGCATCTCCGCACTTGATGTTGTGCTGCAAACTTCGCTGAGCTCCCCCCCGCGCAGCAGCCCGGACTGATGGATTGCCACCTGCTCGGACTAATTCTAGCTTTTCTCTTCGATGGCACAAAGGTCTTAGCCGGGTACCCAATCTGGTGGTAAGATGTTGGTTTTATTCTTCCCTCCCCCCATCCTCCTCCTCCTCCTCCTCCTCCTCCTCCCCACCTTCCCCTTCTTTCTGCGATCGATTAATGAATTAATTAATTACCGGCCACAGGCTCTGCCGAGGCTCCCGTCCCTTCCCCTTCACCCTTCGCCCTGCTGCGCGGCTGAGTCCAGGCGTGATTCCTTTTGGATCCGGGCAGGCAATGAGGGAAAAGTTTGGGGGGAGGGTTGCGAGAGGGGTGGTTGAGAAGGGCCGGGTCTGGGCTTCCCCTGGCGCTAATGGAGGCTTCCCAACCACTCTTAATTTCTCCATTTTCGGCACTGTAGCAAGAGGCATTTTTTGTTCCAGATGGAAAAAGGCTGCAGGGGTTCTCCTCCCGTGCGGTGGGGATTTGGTCTGTGGGATGAGGAGTCTGGAGCAGGCATTTGCTGCCTTCCCATCAAATTGTGACCAAGCCTTTAACGACAACAACAAATGATTGAAGATTAATTCCGTTCCCCTCTTGGCTGCTGCAGTTTTTGGGGGGCTTCTTTCCCCTCTTCTTTTGTTGCCTTTCTGTCATAGGCGAATTTGAAGCCCTGCAAAGAAGCTGGGAAAGCCCAAATGGCACCTGGGGGGGGGTGCGGAAACAACAGCAAAACAACAAAACCAAACCAAAACCAAACCCAAACCGAGCAAATATTGCTCAGGAAAATTCCTCCCCGGGTGGATTTCGTTCTGTGCTATTAGCGGTGGAGATGTCACTTCTCGCCTCGCCCCAACAATGGGGCGAGCATTTTAAGCCCGAGGAATCGGTTCCGACCTCGAACGTGGCTGAGAAGTGACCTGAGCTGAGCTGTCTGAAAGGCATTTGAAGGAATCTCAAAGCCATATCTGAACAACAAGAAAGAAATAAAAGCGGCACGGGGAGCCCTGGGGAAGGGCAGAGGCACAATAAAGCGTTTCAGGTCCTCTGGACTACAGCAGCCAGCGAGTTGCATAACCCAGAATTTCAGCTCCTTGCTCTGCCCAGGGGCTGGGATTTCTGCCTGGAATATCCCTGGCTGAGCCCTGCTGGGTGCCAGGTAGGGGCTGCAGCCCTGGGGGTCTGCAGGGCGAGGCAGGGAGGTGTTGGGGGTCGGTGCTGCTGGGGGGCTCGGGTGGTTTTCGCCTTTCCAGAAAAGTCCTTTTCTTCTTCCTCTTCTTCTTCTTCTTCTTGTTTTCAATCATGAGTGAATCAGATCCTTTCAGCGCCAACATGGAGATGGCAAGAAGTAGGTGGGAGTGAACTTGGGAAGGGGCTGCCATGTCTGGGGGTATTTAGACGCCAGAAGGGCAAAGCTCGATTTCATTTTAAATCGTCTCGCTTCTTGCCGTGGAGGTTGGGAACGAAAATGAGCAGTGCCGGGGGAGCACAATGAGAAGTCCACGCTCAGGAGGCATTTAAAAGCCACCAGGTTCATGAAATGGCTAAATCACAGCAGGTTTTCCCGAAGAATTAGCCGATCTCCTCGCCCTGAGCATGGCTGCCCCAACTTCGGGAGCTGAGCCCGGGGGCAGGGGAGCCCGGGGGCAGGGGAGCCCGGGGGCAGGGGAGCCCGGGGGCAGCATCGCTCTGCGTCCTCCCAGCCCTTGTCTCCTTCTCCGGGCACCGGCGCGGCTGAACGGGGGCGGTGCGGTGGGTAGGACAGCTCGGAACTGCCTGGCTTGGCTCTAAAGGCACAGCTCTGCGTGGGGCACTGATACCTTGGCATGACATCAGCTCTCCCAGGGTCTCTCCAGCTCCTGCCCTGCCTCGGGCTTTGATATCCATCCGGATTTAACGCCCTGATCAAGGAGGCTTCGGGCTCCCAGGGCGAGGGAACGAAATCTTCCCGAGCTGAAGGTCTGGGTTTTCCCCGGGAAGCAAAATCCGTCCCCGGGAGCAAAATGCCTCTCCCTGCTCTCTGGAGAAGACAGCAGACAGGTGTCTGCCCCACTCCCTGCCTGCCCCCACAGCCCTAGCAGCTCACCTGCGAGGAACAATACAGAGGCCGTGTGAGACGCAAACACCAGGGGCACGGCGAGCAGCATCCAGGGAAAGCAGGGAGCCGAGCAGGCTCTCCGCAGGATTTCCTTCCACGGAGCCTCGGCTTCAGGTTTTGTGGAGATTGTGGCAAAAGCAGAGCGCCAGAGGCTGCACTGCGCTGAGGGGAGGGCAGGAGGTGCCCCTCGGAGGGCTGAGGAGCTGTCGAAACCGGCACCGGGCTTTAGAGGGTTCCTGAAGCTGAGGGAGCAGAGGGCAGAAATATCTGGGCCAGGGCTCCCCGAGTGCTCCACAGACACAATGCTGCCCGCAGCACAGCGAGCTCAGCACCTCCTGCAGCCCCACTGCAGCCTTTGGGTGTCTGCTGCCTGGAGCTGGGCTCTCAGCACAGTGTGTGCTGGGAGAAATGCTCTGCAAACAGCAGCCTTTTCCCAGCCCTCTCCTGATCCTCTGATCCTCCGGCAGGTACAGAGCAGACTTGGGGGGATGGGTCTCACCTGCAGGGCTCAACACGTCCCAGAACAGAGGGAGGGAAGCAAGGATGAGGCACAGCACCAGCCCAGCTCCTGTGCTGGGCTCCTGTAGCCCTCCAGACCCCTCTGGACCAGAGGCTGTCCAGCTCCAGACCCCTCTGGACCAGAGGCTGTCCAGGCTTCCTGACCCTCAGCTAAATCTCTCTCTGATAAATGGGAGACCTGCAGCCCCCCCGCTGATCCTGCAGCCCCCCCACTGATCCTGCAGCCCCCCTACTGATCCTGCAGCCCCCCCAGCCTGCTGACAGGCAGTCCCTGGTCCTGCTGCTGAGACCTCCCTCGGGGTCTTTCTCCTGTGGAGAGAATATTTTGGCAGCCAAATCCCGAGGGATTGCTCCTGAGGGGGGTGTGAATGGGGGAATGTTCTTTGCTGTAGCAGGGAGGAAGCACCTGAAGGTGCAGGGGGAGCAGGGGTGCAGGGCTGGGGGCTGGGGGCTGGGTGCTGGGGAAGCTGGGTGCTGGGGGGGGCTGGAGCAGCCAGGCGGCTCCGAGGCGCAGGCAGACAATGCCCAAGCATGGCACCGGTGACAGCCTGGTGGAAGGGATGAGAGCAAAGAGATGGAGCTGCTGAGGGCTGCCCCTGAGGGGTGCCTGGAGTGCAGGGCCAGGGCAGGATTCTGCCCATCTGGTCAACTCACCCAGAGAGAGCACAGCCCAGCAGCTGCCCTGCAGCCTGCTCACCATCATCTTGCAGGGTGGATGCTGCCCCTGGCCTCGGTGGGGTCATCTTGTGTGGAAGGCAGGGAGGCTGGAGCCAGCAGCTCCTGGTGTGAGGGCAGGCTGGGCAGAGGGCAGCAGAAGGGAAGGACTTCATGGTGCCAATACAGACCTGCAATGTCCAGGCTGGCTGGTGGCTGCTGGAGTCACTCTGCTGCAGAGACAAGAGAAGGGTTTGCAGTCCAGCCTGTTGGATTGTAGCAGCCCCCTGGGACACTATCCTGTCCCCAGGCAACTGGCACCAGCCCAGGCAATGCCTGAGCAAGGCCCAGGAGTGGCCCAGGAGTAGCCCAGACTGAGATGCAACCTTCAGGGGTGGTATTTTTCCATAGGCCTTCTTCACAGGCTTCCATCCTATGACAGCAGTGCAGAGGAACAAATGGAGCACAGCTGGGGAAAGGTCATCTAAACCCTGCCTGCCAGAGTGCTGACAAGGGCAGCTGGAGCCAACAAAAGCTCCCTCAGATACCTGTCCAGCACTTCTGCTGCTGCTGAAAGAGGGCCAGAGAAGGGAGAGCTGGAGAGCTCTGTGGTGATGCCACAGAGAGCAGGGCTGCTGCTCCTCCTGACCTGCCAGGGGTGGCATGGATGGAAGCAAAGTGGGCAGCAGGCCCACGCCTGGCACCCCAGCCCCACAGACCACGGTTATGGGGCATGCCAAGAGGCTCCTGAGGTGGCAGCAGCAGGGCTGGTGGTGGCAGCAATCTCACCTGCAGCCATGTCCTTCATTGCCAATGGCAGCCTGGGGAACAGAGCGAGTCTGAGTCACTGGGGATCAAGGTATGAAGGATGGCTGCAAGCAGTGAACAGACAGACTGATGGATGTGCCCTCAGCTTTCTGGGAGTGTCCTGAGACTCATTCAGGTGAAAATCTAGCCCACAGGCAGGGCTGTGGCAGTGCTGGGCAAGGCAACAAGCAGAAATTGCTCCCAGGATGTGAATACCTCTGTAGGGGCTGAAGAAGACAGTCAGGGAGAGAACTCCACCCAGCAGCTGAGAATGAACTCCAAAGGCTCTCCCCCTGCACCAGCAGCATTTGGCAAGAAGCTCTGAGCAGCCTGGAGAGCAGAGGCAGCTCTGGAGTCATTGGTGCAAGCAGGGAGCAAAACCTTCAGCCCCACTCCTCTCACTGCTCCTCAAGACAGCTCTGGGAGGTCACTGCCCACGCCTGTGGCTCTCACCCTGGGCATTGCCCACCCAGCAGTCCTTGGCCTCCTAGCAACTGGAAGAGAGGTTGTGGAGCCTCCTTCTCTAGAGAGCTTCAAGATCCACCTGGATGTGTTCCTCTGTCACCTGCCCTGGGTGATCCTGCTCTGGCAGGGGGGTTGGACTCAATGACCTCCAGAGGTCCCTTCCATTCCCCTGGTGTGCTGAGAATGGCTTCCTGCATCAGAGTCACAGAATGGTTGGGTTGGAAGGGACCTGAAAGCTCTTCCAGTGCCAGCCCCTGCCATGGGCAGGGACCCCTCCACCAGCCCAGGCTCCTCAAGGCCTCATCCAGCCTGGCCTTGAACACCTCCAGGCAGGGGACAGCCACAGCCTCCCTGGGCAGCCTGTGCCAGAGTCTCCCCAGCCTCACTCTCCACAATTTCTTCCTCCTCTCCAGTCTCAGTCTCTCCTCTCCCAGCTCAAAGCCATTGTTCCTCAGCCTGGCACTCCCAGCCCTTGTCACAAGTCTCTCCCCAGCTCCCCTGCAGCCCTTCAGGCACTGCAAGGCTGCTCTGAGGTCTCCCTGGAGCCTTCTCCTCTGCAGGCTGCACAGCCCCAGCTCTCCCAGCCTGGCCCCACAGGGGAGGCTCTGCAGCCTCTGAGCATCCAGCAGGTTATTAACTTGTATTTCTGTCCCTCAGAAACCTTTGCAGGGGGAGCTGGGGGCTGTGGCAGCTGGCAGAGGATGCCAGTGGCCTTGGGCCCCTAGGAAGAGGCAAAGAGAGGCTCACAAACATGTTCCCACTGGTGCCACCTTAGCTTCCTTGTGAGGGCAAACCTGCCACGGAACCATCTGCGTGCAGGCACAGCCTGAGGTGACAGCTAACCTCCTGCCCTCTGCCTGCCAGGGGCTGCCCCTGCTGGGGTGAGCAGGAGGCTTCCTTCTCTTGGCTCTCCATCCCCTGAAGGCTCCAAACCTTCCTGTCCCACAGTCTCTGTGCTCTGCTAGGGGCTGGTGGCCCTCAGAGCCTCATTCCAAAGGAATCAGAGCAGAGTGCAGCATCAGCCCCCCGAGAGAGTGCCCTGCTGCTCACCCAGCAGCTGTGGCACAGCAGGAGGCAAAAGCCCCCAGGAGTCATCTCCCTGCAGCTCAAAATGCAGCCAGGCCTGGGGCAAAATGCCTGAGGTGAGGCTGGGGTTTGCCAGTGGCAGCTGCTGACCCTTGCCAAGCGAGCCCAGAGCTGCTGCCCTGGCTCCTGCTCTGGCACATGGAGCCAAACCACCTCCACCACAGCCTGCACTGGCACAGGAGGCTCTGAACTGCAAGGGCTGAGGAGGAAAGCACAGCTCGCCTGCTGCTGGGGGCTGCTGGGCACTGCCACAGGCTGCTGGGCACTGCTGGGGGCTGCTGGGCACTGCCACAGGCTGCTGGGCACTGTCACAGGCTGCTGGGTGCTGCTGGGTGCTGCTGCTGGGCACTGCCACAGGCTGCTGGGGGCTGCTGGGCACTGCTACAGGCTGCTGGGTGCTGCTGGGTGCTGTTGGTTGTTGCCACAGGCTGCTGGGTGCTGCTGGGTGCTGTTGGTTGTTGCCACAGGCTGCTGGGTGCTGTTGGGTGCTGCTGGGTGCTGTTGGTTGTTGCCACAGGCTGCTGGGTGCTGTTGGGCACTGCAACAGGCTGCTGGGTGCTGTTGGGTGCTGCTGGGTACTGTCACAGGCTGCTGGGTGCAGGGCAGATTTGGGTTTGGCATCAGAGGACGCTCTTCCCCATGAGGGTGGTGAGACACTGGCACAGGCTGCCCAGGGGGGTGGTGGAAGCCTCTGCTCTGCAGACGTTCAAGCTCAGCCTTGCTGTGGCCCTGAGCTGCCTGCTCCAGCTGGAGCTGCCCCTGCTGCCTGCAGGGGTTGGACCAGGGGACCCTGGAGGGTGCCCTCTGCCACGGTGTGTCTGTGGTTCTGCAGAGCGCTTCTGTCCTTCAGGCAGAGCTCTGAGACCCTTCCTGGAGCTGAGCTGGATGGCTTTGCAGCTGACCTGCAGCCCCCCAGCAACCTGTGGCTGCCCAGACCCCTCCTGACCAAGCAGGGTTTGCTCCTCGTGTGAAGCCTTTGCTCAGAACCAGGGCAGCCCCGGCCTGAGGGACCCCACGGCAGGGCACCGGCACCGCAGAGGCTGCTTCTGCCCCCCAGGAGCCTCAGCCTGGCGCTGCCTGTGGGGCGCTGGGGATGATGGCTGTGGGGCGCTGGGGATGATGGCTGTGGGGCACTGGGGATGCTGGCTGTGGAGTGCTGGGGTTGCAGGCTGTGGGGTGCTGGGGTTGCAGGCTGTGGGGCGCTGGGGATGCCGGCTGTGGGGCGCTGGGAATGCCGGCTGTGGGGTGCTGGGGATGCTGGCTGTGGGGCACTGGGGATGATGGCTGTGGGGCGCTGGGGTTGCAGGCTGTGGGGCGCTGGGGATGCTGGCTGTGGGGCGCTGGGGATGATGGCTGTGGGGTGCTGGGAATGCTGGCTGTGGGGCACTGGGGATGATGGCTGTGGGGCGCTGGGGTTGCAGGCTGTGGGGCGCTGGGGATGCTGGCTGTGGGGCGCTGGGAATGCCGGCTGTGGGGTGCTGGGGATGATGGCTGTGGGGCGCTGGGGTTGCAGGCTGTGGGGCGCTGGGGATGCTGGCTGTGGGGCGCTGGGAATGCCGGCTGTGGGGTGCTGGGGATGATGACTGTGGGGCGCTGGGGATGATGACTGTGGGGCGCTGGGGTTGCAGGCTGTGGGGCGCTGGGGATGCTGGCTGTGGGGCGCTGGGGATGATGGCTGTGGGGCGCTGGGGATGCAGGCTGTGGGGCGCTGGGGATGATGGCTGTGGGGTGCTGGGGATGCTGGCTGTGGGGCGCTGGGGATGCTGGCTGTGGGGTGCTGGGGATGCTGGCTGTGGGGCACTGGGGATGATGGCTGTGGGGCGCTGGGGATGCCGGCTGTGGGGCGCTGGGGATGCTGGCTGTGGGGCGCTGGGGATGCTGGCTGTGGGGTGCTGGGGATGCCGGCTGTGGGGTGCTGGGGATGATGGCTGTGGGGCGCTGGGGATGCTGGCTGTGGGGTGCTGGGGATGCTGGCTGTGGGGCACTGGGGATGATGGCTGTGGGGTGCTGGGGATGATGGCTGTGGGGCGCTGGGGATGCTGGCTGTGGGGCGCTGGGGATGCCGGCTGTGGGGTGCTGGGGATGCTGGCTGTGGGGCGCTGGGGATGCTGCCTTGCAGTGCACAGCAGCACTCACCTGGCTGTGTGCAGGATGCAGCTCCACAGCCCAGCAGCAGCTCTGCGCTTGGTGCTGAGCACAGGAAGAGAGCTCCCAGCTGGGCTCAGCTCACACACCAGGAGCTGTGTGCTGGGCGGGGCCGGGCCGGGCTGGGCAGGGCTGGGCAGGGCTGGGCAGAGCTGTGCTGTGCTGGGCTGTGCTGGGCCGGGCCGGGCCGGGCTGTGCTGGGCTGGGCTGGGCTGTGCTGGGCTGGGCTGGGCTGGGCAGGACTATGCTGTGCTGGGCTGTGCTGTGCTGGGCTGGGCTGTGCTGTGCTGGGCTGGGCTGGGCTGGGCTGGACAGGACTATGCTGTGCTGGGCTGTGCTGTGCTGGGCTGGGCTGTGCTGGGCTGGGCTGGACAGGACTATGCTGTGCTGGGCTGTGCTGTGCTGGGCTGGGCTGGGCTGTGCTGTGCTGGGCTGGGCTGGGCTGGGCTGGACAGGACTATGCTGTGCTGGGCTGTGCTGTGCTGTGCTGGGCTGGGCTGTGCTGTGCTGGGCTGTGCTGGGCTGGGCTGGACAGGACTATGCTGTGCTGGGCTGTGCTGTGCTGTGCTGGGCTGGGCTGTGCTGTGCTGGGCTGTGCTGGGCTGGGCTGGACAGGACTATGCTGTGCTGGGCTGTGCTGTGCTGGGCTGGGCTGGGCTGTGCTGGGCTGTGCTGGGCAGGGCTGTGCTGGGCTGTGCTGGGCAGGGCTGGGCTGGGCTGGGCAGGGCTGTGCTGTGCTGTGCTGGGCAGGGCAGGGCTTTGCTGTGCTGGGCTGGGCTGTGCTGGGCTGTGCTGTGCTGGGCTGGGCTGGGCTGTGCTGGGCTGTGCTGGGCTGTGCTGGGCTGTGCTGTGCTGGGCTGGGCTGGGCTGTGCTGGGCTGTGCTGGGCTGGGCAGGGCTGTGCTGTGCTGGGCAGGGCTGTGCTGTGCTGGGCAGGACTGGGCTGTGCTGGGCAGGACTGGGCTGTGCTGGGCTGGGCTGGGCAGGACTGGGCTGTGCTGGGCTGGGCTGGGCTGTGCTGGGCTGGGCTGTGCTGGGCTGGGCTGGGCTGTGCTGGGCTGGGCTGGGCTGGGCAGGGCTGGGCTGGGCTGTGCTGTGCTGGGCTGGGCAGGACTGGGCTGTGCTGGGCAGGACTGGGCTGTGCTGGGCTGGGCTGTGCTGGGCTGGGCTGTGCTGTGCTGGGCAGGACTGTGCTGTGCTGGGCTGTGCTGTGCTGGGCTGGGCTGTGCTGGGCAGGGCTGGGCTGGGCAGGGCTGGGCTGGGCTGTGCTGGGCTGGGCTGGGCAGGACTGGGCTGGGCTGGGCAGGACTGGGCTGTGCTGGGCTGGGCTGTGCTGTGCTGTGCTGTGCTGTGCTGTGCTGGGCTGGGCTGTGCTGGGCTGGGCTGGGCTGGGCTGTGCTGGGCTGGGCTGTGCTGTGCTGTGCTGTGCTGTGCTGGGCTGGGCTGGGCTGGGCTGGGCTGGGCTGGGCTGGGCTGGGCTGTGCTGGGCTGGGCTGGGCTGGGCTGTGCTGGGCTGGGCAGGGCTGGGCTGGGCTGTGCTGGGCTGGGCTGTGCTGGGCTGTGCTGGGCTGGGCTGTGCTGGGCTGTGCTGTGCTGGGCAGGGCTGTGCTGTGCTGGGCAGGACTGGGCTGTGCTGGGCAGGACTGGGCTGTGCTGGGCTGGGCTGGGCTGTGCTGTGCTGTGCTGGGCTGGGCAGGGCTGGGCTGGGCAGGGCTGTGGTGGGCTGGGCTGGACTGGGCAGGGCTGTGCTGGGCTGGGCAGGGCTGGGCTGGGCTGGGCAGGGCTGGGCTGGGCTGGGCTGGGAGCAGGGGTGTGGGCAGCAGGCTGAGGGCAGCTGTCAATCTCTCCTTGGCCTTGGGGCAGCTGTGTGGAGAAGTGAGAGGTGTGAAGAAAGCAGAGTGACCAGGGAGAGCTTCCAGGATGGCAGAGCTCTGGGACATGTGGCTCAGCAGCAAGGGTGGTGGGACCTGAGCTCCTTTGGGCTGGCCAAGAGCAGATTGAGGAGACAGCAGCAGCTTAAGGCTTCTGGAAGGGCTCTGCCAATGTGGACTCCATCTTCACTGTGCAGTGCCAGACCACAGAGCAGAGGGCAGCTGCCACAGGCTGGAAGTTCCAAGGTTCCTGAAGCCAGGTGGTGATGAGCCAGGGGCTCATGGAGCAGGGGAGGTGCTGGCCTTGGCCATTCCCAGGACTCTGCTGCACAGAGCCCAGGCCAGCCTGGGCTGGTGCTGGGCAGTGTCCTGCTCCCAGCAGGTGCTTGGGAGAGAGACCTGCAGGGATCCTCTCAGCCATCACTGTGGCAGTGGTGCATCCTCTGCTGAGGCCAGGAGCTGTGCTGCAGGAGACCATCACAGAACCATAGAATGGTTTTGTTTGGAAGGGATCTTACAGATCATTTGCTCCAAGCCCAGGGACACCTCCAGCCAGCCCAGCTTGCTCCAGGCCTCATCCAACCAGGCCTTGAACACCCCCAGGGAGGAGGCAGCCACAGCCTCCCTGGGCAGCCTGTGCCAGAGCCTCAGCAGCCTCCTACTGCAGAGCTTCTTCCTCAGCTCCACTCTGTCCCTGCTCTGCCTCAGCTCCAAACCCTTTCCCCTTGGCCTGGCTCAGACCCCCTCGGGAAAAGTCTCTCTGCAGCCTTCCTGCAGGATCCCTTCAGCTCCTAGCAGCAGCTCTGAGGTCTCCCTGGAGCCTTCTCCTCTGCAGGCTGCACAGCCCCAGCTCCCTCAGCCTGTGCTCCCAGCAGAGCTGCTCCAGCCCATCCCCAGAGTCTAAGGAGGAGGTTTGGGACCCTGAGCACATCTAAGCAGCTCCCATCCCTGTGCCAGCCCCTGGCTTACAGTGGCAGCAGATGGCACAACACACAGGTGCCAAGCTGGTGGTCACTGCTGCCACCCCTGCCATGTGCTGCACATCCTCTGTGCCTTCAGCTGAAGCTGTAGCTCAAGCCTCTCTCTTGGCCCTGCTGCTCTGCAGCCCCTGCCATGCAGTCCCTGCTCTGCTGGCTGTGGGAGCCAAGGAGAGATGCCAGAGTGCCTCCAGCCCTCCCTGCAGGCACAGGGCAGCCCTGAGCCCTCTCAGGACCTGGCTCTGTGTCTCAATCCCTTTTCAATGCCACCTTCAGTGGCACTCTGAGGGCATTGGCTTTCCACAGCTGTCCTGGAGGCCACATGAACACTGCCTGAGCTCTCCAGGGCTGGTGAGCAGGGGGCAGGAGGTTCTCTTCCACCTGACATCAGTGGTGCTCCTCAGTGATGCTTGGCTTCTCCTGCCAAGTCAAAGTTGAAGGTAAACTGTTGGAGTGGGGCTGGGAAGCAGGGGAAATGCCCAGGCAGCCAGCTCTGAGCAGCTGCAGAACAAAACTGAGCTACAGCCCAGCACAGATCAGAGAACTGTGCTGCAGCTGGGGAAGTGCAGCTGCACTGCAGAGCTCTTCCAGCTGTCTCTCATGGGCTCAGCTGGGCAATGCCTTCAGCTGGCAGCTCAGGCTCTGCAGCTCAGCAGCAGGTAGCCCAACCACGACTCTGGCACAGGCTGCCCAGGGAGGCTGTGGCTGCCTCCTGCCTGGAGGTGCTCAGGGCCAGGCTGGATGAGGCCCTGAGCAGCCTGGGCTGGGGGAGGTGTCCCTGCCCATGGCTGGGGGCTGGCACTGGAAGAGCTTTCAGGTCCCTCCCAACACAACCATTCTGTGACTCTCTGAATTGCTTTGGGATTTCTCTCTCAAGAATTTCTTCCTCATCTCCAGTCTCAATCTCCTCTCTAGCAGCTCAAAGCCATTGTCCCCCCAAAACCAGACCCCAAGCACCACATCCAAACCACCTTCTAACACCTCCAGGCTTGGGGACTCCACCACCTCCCTGGGCAGCCTCTGCCAGTGCCTGACCACTCCTGCTGGGGAAAAATTCTTCCTCCTGTCCAGTCTGAGTCTCCCCAGTGGCAGCCTGGGGCCATTCCCTCCTCTTCTGTCACTAACTGCCTGTGAGCAGAGACCAGCAGCAGCCTCTCACAACCTCCTGTCAGGCAGCTGCAGGCAGCCAGGAGCTCTGCCCTCAGCCTCCTCTGTCCCACACTGACCATCCCCAGCTCCTTCAGTCCCTCTCCAGCAGATTTCTTCTCCAGGCCCTTCCCCAGCTCCCAGCCCTGCCCTGGCTCCAGCACCTCCACAGCTCTCTGGCATTGAGTGCCCAAACTGGACACAGCCCTCCAGGTGTGGCCTGCCCAGAGCTGAGCCCCAGGGGACAGTCCCCTCCCTGCCCCTCTGGACACAGCATTGCTGAGCCCAGCCAGGAGGCCTTTGGCTCTCTTGGCCCCCTGGGCACACTGCTGGCTCCTGTTCAGCTGCTTGGCCATCAGCACCCCCAGGTCCCTTCCTGCCAGCAGCTTTCCAGGCACACTGCCCCAGGCCTGGAGCATTGCTGGGGGTTGCTGTGCCCCAAGGGCAGGCCCTGCTTGCAGCTCCTCCTGGGAGTGCTGGCCATGGATCCAGCGTCTCCAAGCCCCTCTGCAGAGCCTCCCTGCCCTCCTGCAGATCAATGAGGAGTTTCCCCTGGAACACCAAACCTGCTGGTCCCTGGGGAGCGCTCCTGCAGCTGCCTTGCTGCGAGCAGGACAGAAGCAGCTTTGATGAGAACATTTGCTGTGACAAAGGAGCCAAACTCTTCCTAATTCCTCTCCTGCAGACAGCTTTCCTGACCTGCTAATTTGCCAATTTGTCTCTTTCACAGTTCTCTGAGCCTGCCTGCTTTTAATTAACCTTACCAATCTAATCAAGCCTCACTGGCAGCCCTCCCACTGCCTGCACCTTGCATTGCTGCAGCAGAAACACTTCCCCTGAGCCCCCTGAGCCCTGCCTGGGCTCAGGACCAGAGACCTGCCCCAACCTTTGCAGCAGATGGACCTCCAAGGCCAGGCCAGGAGGGGTTGGTGCTGGGAGATAAAATCTTGACTCATTTGTTCTCATTCTGACCTCATCTCTGTGCCTTGCTCTCCAAGTTCAACCCTTCAGTGCCTCACAGCCATCTGCTTGCCTTGCAGTCACTGTCTAGAGCTTGGGAAGAATGGTAATGAAGAATCATAGACCCATGGAACTGTGGAGGCTGGAAGAGGCCTCTGAGGTCAGCAAGTCCAACTGCTCACCCAGAGCTCACAATCCACCAGTGCTGCTGAGCCACTGCCACTGAAGCCCAGCCCTCAGCACCACAGCCCAGTGGCTTTTAAGCATCCCCAGGGATGGGGACAGCACCACCCCCCTGGGCAGCCTGGGCCAGTGCCTGAGAACCCTTGGTGGGAAGAAACTCTTCCTAATGTCCAACCTGAACCTCCCCTGGCACTACTTGAGGCTGTGTCCTCTTGTCCTGGCTCTTGCTGCATGCAGTAAGAGACCAACTCCCACTCGTCACAACTCCTTTGAGGTAGCTGCAGAGGGCAAGGAGGTCTCCCTCAGCCTCCTCCTCTCCAGACTGAACCCCAAGGTCCCTCAGCTGCTCCTCCCCAGCCCTGCTCTCCAGACCCTTTCCCAGCTCTGCTGCTCTTCTCTGGCCCTGCTCCAGCCTCTCAATGTCCTTCTGGCAGTGAGGGGCCCCAAAACTGACCCCAGGATCCAAGGTGTGGCCTCAGCAGTGGGGAGCAGTGGGGGACAATCCCTGCCCCAGTCCTGCTGGGCAGAAACCCCCACAGTGATCCTTAAAAAAGGTCACAGGGACCTCCCAGCTCCAGTGGGCTCCCAACAAGTGCCACTCAGCTCCTTAGTCCTTCCCCCTTAGTCCTTCCTCCTTAGTCCTTCCTCCTCTCCTGCCACTGGTGGCAGGTGGCCTTAGGGACTCTGCCATGCTTGCAGTGTGGAGTTGCCTTGCAGATGAGTTTCTGGTTTGCTCCTTGGACCATGGTGGTCAGACCAGGCCAATGGTCTCAGCAGAGAGCCTGCAGCTCATCATAGAACCACAGAATTGTCAGGGCTGGAAGGGAGCTCAAGGCTCAGCCAGCCCCAACCCCCTGCCATGGGCAGGGACACCTCACACCACAGCAGGTTGCTCACAGCCACCTCCAGCCTGGCTGCAAACACCTCCAGGCAGGAGGCTGCCACCACCTCCCTGGGCAGCCTGTGCCAGGCTCTCACCACCCTCCTGGGGAACAACTTCTCCTCACAGCCAATCTCAATCTCCCCACTTCTGGTTTGGCTCCATTTGTTCATCTGCAGGCACAGTGCAGCTGGGGCCAGGCTCAGCTGCAGGAGTCCCACTGCAGGCTCCAGCCCAGACTGCAGCCAGCAGCAGGGGTGTCTCATGCTGCAGCCATGCAGTTCCCTCTCACCAGTGATCTGTTCCAAGCCTGATTTCCCAGAACATGGCCAGCAGGGCAGGGAGGGGATTCTGCCCCTCTGCTCCACTCTGCTGAGACCACAGCTGGAGCTCTGGGGCCAGCTCTGGAGCCTCTGTGCCAGGAAGGATCTGGAGGGGCTGGAAGGTGTCCAGAGCAGGGCCAGGAGGAGGAGCAGAGGGCTGGAGCTGCTCTGCTGTGAGCACAGCCTGAGGGAGTTGGGGTTGTGCAGGCTGGAGAGGAGAAGGCTCCCAGGAGACCTCATTGTGGCCTTCCAGGATCTGCAGAGGGCTGCAGGAAAGCTGGGGAGGGACTTTTGGGGGTGTCAGGGAGGGATAGAACTGGGGGGATGGAGCAGACCTGGATGTGGGGAGATTGAGATTGGCTGTGAGGAAGAAGTTGTTGCCCAGGAGGGTGGTGAGAGCCTGGCACAGGCTGCCCAGGGAGGTGGTGGAAGCCTCCTGCCTGGAGGTGTTTGCAGCCAGGCTGGAGGTGGCTGTGAGCAACCTGCTGTGGTGTGAGGTGTCCCTGCCCATGGCAGGGGGTTGGGGCTGGCTGAGCCTTGAGCTCCCTTCCAGCCCTGGCAGCTCTGTGGCTCTGTGTCTCTGACTGCTGCTGCTGTCAATATTTGCAGGGTTTTCTTTTCACTGTTGCAAGAGATTTCCAGTTGCCTTTTGAATTCCTGATCATTGCAGTTTTTGTTCTCTGGCCTGGCTGTCTTTGCCAGCCCAGCACCTCTGGGAAGTGATTAATGAAGGGTTTGTAGTGACAGGCTGTGAGAATGGATTGGAGCTGGAAGAGAGGAGATTGAGACTGGAGATGAGGAAGAAATTCTTTGGAGTGAGGCTGGGGAGGCTCTGGCACAGGCTGCCCAGGGAGTCTGTGGCTGCCTCCTGCCTGGAGGTGCTCAAGGCCAGGCTGGATGAGGCCCTGAGCAGCCTGGGCTGGGGGAGGTCCCTGCTCATGGCTGGGGGCTGGAACTGGCTGAGCTTTAGGGTCCCTTCCAACCCAACCCATTCTGTGGCTCCATGAATCTACAGACTCCATCTGACTCCTGCCTGCCCAGCAGCTCCTGCAGCACCCTGCCTCCTCCTCCTCTGTGCTGCTTCACTTTCATTGCAGTTTGCTCAGGAGCTCAGATCTCCCTTGGGGCTTTGGGGGGGCATGGCCTGCAGCTTCTTTGCTGGAGAATGCTGAAGGAGTCTGGGAGCTGATCAAAGCCCCCACAAGAAGAGAGCCTTTGCCTTGAGCTGAGGCAACAGTGGTGCAGAGTCCAGGATCAGAGTTTTGGAGACTCAGGTTCTACCAAACCCTTTGAAGAACTCTCACCCCAGCTCTGCTGGGGCCAGGTCTGCACTCTGCACTCATATCAGTGGGCTCAGACCTTGGGGGCAGCCCTCACTGAGCCTTTGATCTGGTAACTGCTCCCTCTCTGGAGTGTTCCAGGCCAGGCTGGATGAGGCCTTGAGCAGCCTGTGCTGGTGGGAGGTGTCCCTGCCCATGGCAGGGGGTCAGAACTGGATGAGCTTTGAGGTCCCTTCCAACCCAAAGCCTTCTGTGAGTCCTTGTGGTAGATGAGAGCTTGCAGCAAGGCAGCAGGAGGGGAATGCAATGGTCAGACACAGCCACAGTGGTGCCAGGGCTGCCACCTGCACACCAAATGGGCTGGTCCTTGGAGTTCTTGAGTGCCCAGAGGCCAGAGAGCAGCCTTCCCAAATGCTCAGGTGTGATCTTCCCCCTTTGGGTGTAGTTCTCCCTCTTCAGGGGCCTCTGGGCGAGGAATGAAGGCAGGGACCCTGCTGCTGTATAGCAAGGAGACTGCAGACAGGCAGAGAGCAGAGCAGCTCAGAAGCCCTCCCACGAGTCCTCTGTGGCTGCCTTGGAGCATCCCCAGGATTGCAGAGCCTCAGAGTGTGCTTAACTGCACAAGTCCTGGAAGCCCTTAGCAGACAAAGTGGTTAACAGAGGTAGAAGCCCTGAGCAGATCCCTGGCAGCATCCCTGCACCAAAGCCCTGGCCAGAAGCAGCTAACAGAAGCAGAAGTCCTTAGCAGCCCTGAGCTCCCCAGGCTGCTCTGCAGCTCAGAGTGGCTCTTCCTATTCTCTTTGTTCTCAATCCCTTGACCAGCAAAGCTCAACCACAGCTACAAGCTTGATACCCTTGGAGGTCTCTTCCAACCTGCTTGGTCCTGTGGCTCTGTAAGCTCAAATCTGTTCCCCAGCATGCCAAGGAGGAGGCTCCTGCAGCAGAGCCAGGGTGCCAGCATGAGGCACACATGGGAGGTGATTGCTTTGCCCTTTGCAGCCTGCTAAGGAATTGGTCAGCTGAGGAATCCTGCACAGGGCCAGCAGCTGCCCTCAGAGCAGTGGCTGCAACACCCAAGCATGGTGGAGGCTGCCACCACCCCCCCAGCAGCAGGGCTGCTCCTCTGGCCTGCACTGCAGCTCTGCTCTGACAGCCCAGGGCAGAAGTCTCAGCTCCCAGCTCTGCAGCTCTGCTCATCACACAGTACCCAAGGCCTGCATGGGCTGCAGGGCTTTTCAAACCCTCCAGGGCTTCACAGGGTCACAGCTCACAGGATGTCAGGGGTTGGAAGGGACCCAAAGGGATCATCCAGTCCAACCCCCTGCCAGAGCAGGAGCAGAGAATCCAGCTCAGGTCCCACAGGAACACATCCAGGCAGGGCTGGGAAGGCTACAGAGCAGGAGACTCCACAACCTCTCTGGGCAGCCTGCTCCAGGGCTCTGTTGAATGATTCTGCTTCTGGCTTTTCACCTGAGTCACTACAGCTGTCACCTGGGAGGTGTTTCTGCAGCTTCCTCAACACCATTGCTGCTTGGAGGCTAAAATAAGCCCCCAGCCCTTCCCTCTAACTCCTTAGACCCTCAGCAGCTTCTCTGCAGCATTCATTTTCCCAGCAACAGCTGAGAAATCCTCATCCTGCAGCCCAGCACTGCTGGGACCTGCACAGCCTGGGCAGACCCATCTCCACCCTTGCCTCCTCTCATGGAATCATAGCATCAAAGAATGCTCTGGGCTGGAAGGGGCTCCAAAGCTCCTCCAGTCCTGCCCCCTGCACTCAGCAGGGACCTCCTGCCCTGGAGCAGCTTGCTCAGAGCCCTGTGCAGCCTCAGCTGGAACAGCTCCAGGGCTGGGACCTCAGCCCCCTGCCTGGGCAGCCTGCAGCAGTGTTCCAGCAGCTCCTGCTGCAGAACTTGTTCCTCACCTCCCATCTCAGTCTGCTCTGCTCTCCTTTCAAACCATTGCCCCTGGTCCTGTCCCTGCAGGCCTTTGGGAGCAGTCCCTCTGCAGCCTTCTTGTAGCCCCTTCAGGTACTGGAAGGTTGCTCTGAGGTCTCCCTGCAGCCTTCTCTTCTCCAGGCTGAGCAACCCCAGCTCCCTCAGCCTGTCCCCACAGCAGAGCTGCTCCAACCCCCTGAGCATCTTTGTGGCCTCCTCTGGACCCTCTCCCTCAGCTCCAGGTCTCTCTTGTGTTGGGGGTCCCACAGCTGGCCCCAGCCCTGCTGGTGAGGTCTCCCCAGAGCAGAGCAGAGGGGCAGGATCCTCTCTCTCCATCTCTGGCCATGCTGCTTTGGCTGCAGCCCAGGCTGTGACCTCTTTTCCTGCATGGGCACAAAAGCCTCCTGCTCCAGCCTGTCCCCACAGCAGAGCTGCTCCAGCCCTCTGGGCATCTTCATGGCCTCCTCTGGACCCTTTCCAGCAGGTCCAAGCCCTTCCTCTGCTGAGGCCTCCACAGCTGGACACAGCTGGGTTCTCTCATGAAGGAGGCAGCTGTGGGGCAGCCCCAGTGTGGCTGCTGGCTCAGTGTCCCGCAGCAGTTTGTATCTCACATCCCCTAGAGCCCAGCACCCTCTGTGCTGCTCTGCTCTCTGTGGGGGGAGGGTCTGGAGGTGTCACTCCACAGCTCTAGACCTGGTTTCCAGGAGATTCCCTCTGTCCTTCCCATTTTGTGTCTGACATAAGCCATTCCAGATCCACTTCATCCAGCTGAGACAGGACTGAGTGGCTCAGGCTCAGCTGGGCAGCCCAGCATGGGTAGGACCAAGCTCCTTGGGTGCTCTGTGTCCTCCTAGGCCAGGCCATGTCCTTCCTGGGGCAAGCTCAGGCTGTTGATGGGAGCAGAACCATCCCTGCTGTTCCCAGTGCTGGCCTCAGGATGCAGTGAAGGGCTCTCCAAAGGCAGGCAGCCTGGGCACCCACCTTAGGTCACCCCCAAGCCACAGGAGAGCCAGGTGGGTGTCCCACACAGCACCTGAGCCATGGGCAGTGACAGAGCTGGTGGCTTACAGGGAGGGATTTCCAGCACTGACCACCACCAAGGCCTCTCCAGAGCGACCCCCAAGCTCCAGGCATGTGGAGAGAGCTTGGCTGACCAGCTGGAGATGGCCAAGATGCTGCTGGGCTGGGTGGAGAGGCCTGGCTGCCTTTGCTCTGCGTCTGCCCTGCTCCATTCTGGGCTGAGTGTCCTTCTCCTCCTCCTCCTCCCTGGCAGCAGAGGCTTCCCTCCAGCCCTGCCAGCCTGGGGAAGGAGGCAGCAAAGGAAGGTGAACCCCAGTGGTGGATGTCAAGTGGCAGTCATCAAGTGGTGGTTATCAGGTGATGGTTGTCAGGTGATGGTTGTCAGGTGATGGTTTCTGAGTGGTGGTTATCAGGTGGTGGTTATCAGGTGGTGGTTATCAAGTGATGATTGCTGAGTAGTGGTTGTCAAATGGTGGTTTCTGAGTGGTGGTTATCAGGTGGTGGCTGTCAAGTTATGGTTATTAGGTGGTGGTTATCAAGTGATGGTTATCAGGTGATGGTTTTCAGGTGATGGTTTCTGAGTGGTGGTTACCAGGTGGTGGTTTCTGAGTGTGGGCTACCTCTTTGCTGGGAATGCCCCCTGGCAGGCCTGGCAGTGGGAGGGGCGGTGAGGGGCCAGCAGCACTGACTGGTGGCCCTGGTGGCACAGGGTGCTGCCAGGACTCACCGCTCTGCAGCCAGCAGGGCTCCACACAAACCTCAGCCTCTCCCTGAGGAGGAAAGGCTCTGCAGGGCTGAAAATCTTGCTGTGTTCCTGGCAGCCACAGCCTAGGAGCCCTCGTTTGCATATGCAAATCATATGCACGTATGCAAATTGCCGGGGGAAGGATCCTCTCTGCGGCAGAGCTGCTCTCCCGTGGCGAATCTCTTGTCGCGACGAGCGGAGGGGCAGCGCCCTGCCCCAGCACCGCCGCGGAGGCCTCCGTGCGCCGCAGGGGACGGCGCGGGGCGCAGGCAGCTCCTGCCCCGCGGCTTCACCCCGGGGCCGCCTCGGCCGGCAGGGGAAGCAGCAGCAGCTCCCGAGCCCTGCCCCCGCCGGCGCCGCGCTCCCGGCGCTCGCCGGCAAGCCCGAGCCCAGCCCCGCGCCGTGCCAAGACAAAGGGCTGGAGGCAGATGCCAAATCACTTTCAAGCCCATGACAGAGCCCTGAGTCACCCGAACTGGAGCGGCTCCCCCGGAACGGGCTCGCCTGACAAAAGTGCTGTTGCTGCAGCAACACTAATCCAGGGGCAGCAGGCAGCCCTCGGCGTGCTCAGCCCGGAGCGGGGCACGGCGCAGGGCAGCGCGGGGCAGGGCAGCGCGGGGCAGGGCAGCGCAGGGCAGGGCAGCGCAGGGCAGGGCAAGGCAGCGCGGGGCAGGGCAGCGCGGCGCAGGGCAGGGCAGCGCAGGGCAGGGCAGCGCGGGGCAGCGCGGGGCAGGGCAGCGCAGGGCAGGGCAGCGCAGGGCAGCGCGGCGCAGGGCAGCGCAGGGCAGCGCGGGGCAGGGCAGCGAGGCGCAGGGCAGCGCGGGGCAGGGCAGCGCAGGGCAGCGCGGGGCAGGGCAGCGCAGGGCAGGGCAGCGCAGGGCAGCGCAGGGCAGCGCGGGGCAGGGCAGCGCAGGGCAGGGCAGGGCAGCGCAGGGCAGCGCGGGGCAGGGCAGCGCGGGGCAGGGCAGCGCGGGGCAGGGCAGCGCAGGGCAGCGCGGGGCAGGGCAGCGCAGGGCAGGGCAGGGCAGCGCAGGGCAGGGCAAGGCAGCGCGGGGCAGGGCAGCGCGGGGCAGGGCAGCGCAGGGCAGCGCGGGGCAGGGCAGCGCGGGGCAGCGCGGCGCAGGGCAGCGCGGGGCAGGGCGGGGCAGGGCAGCGCGGGGCAGGGCAGCGCAGGGCAGCGCGGGGCAGGGCAGCGCAGGGCAGCGCAGCGCAGGGCAGGGCAGCGCAGGGCAGCGCAGCGCAGGGCAGGGCAGCGCGGGGCAGGGCAGCGCAGGGCAGCGCAGCGCAGGGCAGGGCAGCGCAGGGCAGCGCAGCGCAGGGCAGGGCAGCGCGGGGCAGGGCAGCGCGGGGCAGGGCAGCGCGGGGCAGCGCAGGGCAGGGCAGCGCAGGGCAGCGCAGCGCAGGGCAGGGCAGCGCAGCGCAGGGCAGGGCAGCGCGGCGCAGGGCAGCGCAGGGCAGCGCGGGGCAGGGCAGCGCGGGGCAGGGCAGCGCAGGGCAGGGCAGCGCAGGGCAGCGCAGGGCAGGGCAGCGCGGGGCAGGGCAGCGCAGCGCGGGGCAGGGCAGCGCAGGGCAGCGCAGGGCAGCGCGGGGCAGGGCAGCGCGGGGCAGGGCAGCGCGGGGCAGCACAGCACCCTCAGCCCTGGCGATCTGCTCCTCGGGAAGCTCTTTGTTGCGGGCACGCCGCGGCAAAAGGGCTGCTGGCACTGCAGGGAGCTGCTCTGGGTGCAGGTGAAAGGCCCTGCCCCAGCTCCTTGCCCCAGCTCCCTGCCCCAGCTCCTTGCCCCAGCTCCTTGCCCCAGCTCCCTGCCCCAGCTCCCTGCCCCAGCTCCCTGCCCTGCCCCAGCTCCCTGCTCTGCCCAAACCCAGAGAGGGAGAATTGGCAAATCTTCCTCAGAGCCTGGGCTGGGACTGGAGAGGAGCCACAAGGCCGCTGGAGGCCCTGAAGGTCTCAGCTGGACCATGGATTGCCCCTCTGAACCTGGCACTGGGGAGGCTGCACCTCAAATCATGGGGTCAGGTTTGGGTCTCTCACCGCAAGAAGGACACTGAGAGGCTGGAGCAGGGCCAGGGAAAGGCAACAGAGCTGGAGAGCAGGGCTGGGGAGGAGCAGCTGAGGGAGCTGGGGGTGGTTGGTGTGGAGCAGAGGAGGCTGAGGGAGACCTCCTTGCTCTCTGCAGCTCTGAGAGGAGGCTGCAGCCAGGGGGGGGTTGGGCTCTGCTCCCCAGGCTCAGGGGATAGAAGGAGAGGAAATGGCTGAAATTGTGCCAGGGGAGGCTGAGGTTGGAGAGGAGGCAAAATGTCTTTGCTGCAGGAGTGGTCAGGGCCTGGCAGAGGCTGCCCAGGGAGGTGGTGGAGTCCCCATGGAGGTGTCCCAGGTGTGGCCATGGCACCTGGGGCCATGGCTTAGAGGCCATTCCATGATTCTGTTGGGTGAGAAGCATTCAGGTCCTGTCCTCAGCTCCTCCCTGGCAATCCCTCACACCACCAGCAGGCTCCAAGGCCATCAGTGCTGCAGCAGTGACCTCTCCCTGCACACCCCCTCAGTCCTCCTTGGCTCCCACACTGCTGTAGGAGAGGTGCATTGGAGCCAGGGCAGTGTGGTCACCACCACCAAGGGCTGGTAAGGTGCAAATGTGGCCATTGGCTGCTGGAGGCCATTCAGGAATTACCTCAGGGAGTTACACAACCTTTGGAGGGAGCTCATTCTGCCTCTTGCTGCCCCACTCAGCCTGTGGTCAAGCAAGAGGTGGAAGCCAGTTGTCCCAATTCAGTTCCAGCTCAGCGGGGTTGGAACTGGGCTTTGCCAGGGCTTGGACTTGCCCTGCTCAGAAAGAAGGTCTGGGGAGGAAGCAGCAGGAGAAAGGCCAACAAGAAGAGGAGGCTGCAGGAGAGTCAGTGTGGGAGCTCAGAGCAGGGTGGCTGTGCAGGTCAGGGCCTTGCAGTGTGGAGACTGCAAAGAGGCTTGGCAGCAGCAAAGGACAGGGCCCAGGCTGCCCCTGCAGCACTGCAGGATCATTGCCAACCCTCCCTGAGCAAGAGCTCAGCAGCACAGTCCAGGCCATGTCCAGCTCTGCAGCTCCTGTTGCAGGAAGGCTCTGGAAGGTGTCCGAGGAGGAGCAGAGGGCTGGGGCAGCTCTATCATGAAGACAGGCTGAGAGATCACAGCTCACAGGATGTCAGGGGTTGGAAGGAACCTCTGGAGAGCTTCCAGTCCAACCCCTGCCAGAGCTGGAGCAGAGAACCCAGCACAGGTCCCACAGGAACACATCCAGGCAGGGCTGGGAAGGCTCCAGAGCAGGAGACTCCACAACCTCTCTGGGCAGCCTGCTCCAGGGCTCTGGGACCCTCACAGTGAAGTTCTTCCTCATGAAGAGTTGGGGTTGTGCAGGCTGGAGAGGAGAAGGCTCCCAGGAGACCTCATTGTGGCCTTCCAGGCTCTGCAGGGGGCTCCAAGAAAGCTGGGGAGGGACTTTTGAGGGTGTCAGGGAGGGATAGGGCTGGGGGGGATGGAGCAGAACTGGATGTGGGGAGATTGAGATTGGCTGTGAGGAAGAAGTTGTTGCCCAGGAGGGTGGTGAGAGCCTGGCACAGGCTGCCCAGGGAGGTGGTGGAAGCCTCCAGCCTGGAGGTGTTTGCAGCCAGGCTGGAGGTGGCTGTGAGCAACCTGCTGTGGTGTGAGGTGTCCCTGGGCATGGCAGGGGGTTGGGGCTGGCTGAGCCTTGAGCTCCCTTCCAGCCCTGACAGCTCTGTGACTTGAGACTTCCAGAGCAGCTCTTGTGCAGAGCAGGGGGCAGGCTCCTGGCTTTCACAGGGCACTGCTGTGGGTGAGGGACAGCTCCTGGGCCAGCCTGTGTGAGCAGCATGGCTGTGGTTCCTCCAGCAGCTCCTGCTGAGCTCCTAAAAAGAAGATGAACCCTTCATGGGCTGTGCTTGCAGCTTCTCCCAGCCCTGGGGGGGATGCAGGCAGTGAGTGCCACCTGTGACAGACAAGGAGGCACAGTTTGAAGCCACACATCTGCACTGCAGCCCAGAGGACCTCATCCAGAGGTGAACAGATGAAACAGGTCAGTGGATCATGGCCTGTGCTGGGTTAGGAACTGGCTGGAGGCTGAGCCCAGAGAGTGGTGGTGAATGGTGCCACAGCCAGCTGGCGGCCAGGCAGCAGTGCTGTGCCCCAGGGAGCAGTGCTGGGCCCCAGCCTGATCAATATCTTCATTGATGATCTGGAGGAGGGCATTGAGTCCATCAGCAGTGAATGTGCGGCTGACAGCAAGCTGGGGGCAGGAGTTGAGCTGTGAGAGGGCAGCAGAGCTCTGCAGAGGGACCTGGCCAGGCTGGGCAGATGGGCAGGGGCCAAGGGCAGGAGATTGAACACAGCCAAGTGCCAGGGGCTGCACTTTGGCCACAGCAACCCCAGGCAGTGCTGCAGGCTGGGGGCAGAGTGGCTGAGAGCAGCCAGGCAGAGAGGGACCTGGGGGTAGTGGTGGACAGCAGCTGAACAGGAGCCAGCAGTGTGCCCAGGGGGCCAAGAAGGCCAAGGGCAGCCTGGCCTGCAGCAGGAAGTGTGGCCAGCAGGAGCAGGGAAGTCCTTGTGCCCTGTGCTCAGCACTGCTGAGGCCACACCTGGAGTCCTGTGTCCAGCTCTGGGCTCCTCAGGTCAGGAAAGAGGTTGAGCTGCTGGAAGGTGTCCAGAGAAGGGCAACAAAGCTGGGGAGGGGTCTGGAGCACAGCCCTGGGAGGAGAGGCTGAGGGAGCTGGGGTTGCTTAGCCTGCAGAAGAGGAGGCTCAGGGGAGACCTTCTTGCTCTCTGCAACTCCCTGCAGGGAGGTTGGAGCCAGGTGGGGGTTGGTCTCTTCTGCCAGGCACTCAGCAGCAGAACAAGAGGACACAGTCTCAAGCTGTGCCAGGGGAGGTTTAGGCTGGAGGTTAGGAGGAAGTTCTTCCCAGCAAGAGAGATTGGCCACTGGGATGTGCTGCCCAGGGAGGTGGTGGAGTCCCTGGAGGTGTTCAAGAGGGGACTGGATGAGGCCCTTGTTGCCATGGTTGAGTTGATCAGATGGTGCTGGGTGACAGCTTGGACTTGATGAGCTCTGAGGTCTTTTCCAGCCTTGCTGATTCTGTGATCCTGTGATTTGGGAAGGGAGCTCAGGGTCTTGCTCAGGTGCTGATGGCCACCTGGTGTCCCTGCTGGGGCCAGCTCCAGGCTGGGTCCTGAGCCAGCCTGCACCTCAGTGGCAGCCCATCAGGGAGGCAGCAGTGCAGGGGAGTCAGGCTGCACTCCGAGGTCCTGTCCATGGAGCACAATGGGAAGGGACCTCCCAGAGGTGCCTGGGCCTCTCCTCGGGCGGGGGAGGAACCAGCACCACCAGCTGCCAGCTCCCCAACCACCTTTGAGAATCAGAATTGCTTTGGATGGAAGAGACCTCCAGGACCATGGAGCCCAACCATGCACCCAGCACTGCCAGGGCACCACCAAACCATGGCCCTCAGCACCACATCCACACAGCCCTGAAACCCCTGTGGGGGACAGGGCCCTACCACTGCCCTGGGCAGCCTGGGCCAGGCTTTGAGAACCCTTTGGGGGAAGAAATTGTTCCCCACAGAGTCACAGAGCTGGCAGGGCTGGAAGGGAGCTCAAGGCTCAGCCAGTCCCAACCCCCTGCCATGGGCAGGGACACCTCACATCACAGCAGGTTGCTCACAGCCACCTCCAGCCTGGCTGCAAACACCTCCAGGCAGGAGGCTTCCACCACCTCCCTGGGCAGCTGTTCCCCTGCAGGGGAGCACACCAGGCTTGTGCAGTGCTCACTGAACCATCACATCCCAACCCCTCACACTCACAGGATCCTTTGGTAGGCTCTTCTCTGCAGTCCCTGCTCAAGGCAGCCCCTGCCCACTGTGGTGGTCTCCACTGCACTCCCACCTCTACGTCCCTGCTTTGCCTGCCCTGAGGAGCCCCACACTGGACATCAGATCCCACAGGTGGCCTCACAAGTGCTGAGCAGAGGGGAAGTCACAGCCCTGATGCTCCATAAGTGTCTTGCCAATGAATCCTAGAGTCCTGGATGGGTTGGGCTGGAAGGGAGCTCCAAAGCTCCCCCAGTCCTGCCCCCTGCACTCAGCAGGGACATCCTGCCCTGGAGCAGCTTGCTCAGAGCCCTGTGCAGCCTCAGCTGGAACAGCTCCAGGGCTGGGACCTCAGCCCCCTGCCTGGGCAGCCTGCTGCAGTGTTCCAGCAGCTCCTGGGGCAGAACTTGTTCCTCACCTCCCATCTCAGTCTGCTCTGCTCTAGTTTGAAGCCATTGCCCCTGGTCCTGTCCCTGCAGGCCTTTGGGAGCAGTCCCTCTGCAGCCTTCTTGTTGCCTTCTTCAGGTACTGGAAGGTTGCTCTGAGGTCTCCCTGCAGCCTTCTCTCTCCAGGCTGAGCAGCCCCAGCTCCCTCAGCCTGTCCCCACAGCAGAGGTTCTGCAGCCCTCTGATCATCTTTGTGGCCTCCTCTGGACCCTCTCCATCAGCTCCAGGTCTCTTTTCTGTGTTGGGGGTCCCACAGCTGGCCCCAGCCCTGCTGGTGAGGTCTCCCCAGAGGAGAGCAGAGGGGCAGGATCCTCTCTCTCCATCTCTGGCCATGCTGCTTTGGCTGCAGCCCAGGCTGTGACCTCTTTTCCTGCATGGGCACAAAGGCCTCCTGCTCCAGTTGCTGCCCACCAGGGTCCTCTAGCTCCTGTCTGCAGGCAGCCCCCAACCCAGCCCAGCAACCCCAGCCCAGAAGCAGACTTTGCATTTGCTCTTGTTAAGGTTCCTGAGGTTCCCCCAACACATTTCTCACCCTGCTGAGAGCAGCATCCCTGAAGCCCTGCCATGCCCTCCAGCCCATCACAACCACAGAGCCCCAGGCTGGAAGGGCCTCAAGGATCATGTGGTCCACCCTCTCCTGGCAAAGCCCAGTCTAGGCAAGCTGGCCCAGCTCCTGCCCAGCTGATGCTGAAGGTGTCCCCTGCTGCCCTGGGCAGATGATTCCAGTGCTGATTGTTCCCCTTGTGAGAGCATTTCCCCCAGTGCCCAGCTGGGATCTCCTCAGCAGTACCTTGTCCCCCAGCTCATCTTTGCCAAGGGACTCCTTGGCAGGAGGGAGTCTCCACCTCCTTTGCAGCCAACCTTTAAACACTGCAACATGGTCCCCAGCCACAGGAAGGGTTGGATGGAGGAACCTGGAAGCTGCAGGCCTGGCAGCCTGAGCTCAGTGCCAGGGAAAGGGATGGAGCAGATTATCCTGGGGGCAATAACTGCACCTGAAGGAGGCCAAGGGCTCAGGCCCAGCCAGCAGGGATTCAGGCAGGGCAGGTCCTGCCTGACCAACCTGAGCTCCTTCCATGCCCAGGTGACTGCCTGGGGGCTGTGGGCAGGCTGTGGATGTGGTCTGCCTGGACCTCAGCAAGGCCTTTGCCACCATCCCCCACAGCAAACTCCTGGCCAAGCTGTCAGCCCCTGGCTGGGACAGCAGCTCTCTGAGCTGGGTGAGGAACTGGCTGGAGGCTGAGCCCAGAGAGTGGTGGTGAATGGTGCCACAGCCAGCTGGCAGCCAGGCACCAGTGCTGTGCCCCAGGGAGCAGTGCTGGGCTCCAGCCTGTTCAATATCTTCATTGATGATCTGGGTGAGGGCATTGAGTCAGTCAGCAGCAAGTTTGCAGCTGACACCAAGCTGGGAGCAGATGTTGGTCAGTCAGAGGGCAGAAGGGCTCTGCAGAGGGACCTTGACCGACTGCACAGCTGGGCAGAGGCCAACAGGATGGCATTCAACAAGTCCCAGTGCCAGGGGCTGCACTTTGGCCACAGCAACCCCAGGCAGTGCTGCAGGCTGGGGGCAGAGTGGCTGAGAGCAGCCAGGCAGAGAGGGACCTGGGGGGAGTGGTGGACAGCAGCTGAACAGGAGCCTGCAGTGTGCCCAGGGGGCCAAGAAGGCCAAGGGCAGCCTGGCCTGCAGCAGGAGGAGTGTGGCCAGCAGGAGCAGGGAAGTCCTTGTGCCCTGTGCTCAGCACTGCTGAGGCCACACCTGGAGTCCTGTGTCCAGCTCTGGGCTCCTCAGGTCAGGAAAGAGGTTGAGCTGCTGGCAGGTGTCCAGAGAAGGGCAACAGAGCTGGGGAGGGGTCTGGAGCACAGCCCTGGGAGGAGAGGCTGAGGGAGCTGGGGTTGCTTAGCCTGCAGGAGAGGAGGCTCAGGGGAGACCTTCTTGCTCTCTGCAACTCCCTGCAGGGAGGTTGGAGCCAGGTGGGGGTTGGGCTCTTCTCCCAGGCAAGCAGCACCAGAACAAGAGGACACAGTCTCAAGCTGTGCCAGGGGAGGTTTAGGCTGCAGGTGAGGAGAAAGTTCTCCTCGTTCATCACTGGGATGTGCTGCCCAGGGAGGTGGTGGAGTCACTGTCCTGGAGGTGTTCCAGAGGGGATTGGATGTGGCACTTGGAGCCAGGGTTTAGTCATGAGGTCTGTGGTGCCAGGTTGGACTTGAGGTCTCTTCCAACCTTGGTGACACTGTGACACTGTGACACTGACACTGTGATGCTGTGGTGAGGAGGTCTCCCCTGAGCCTTCCTTACTCCAGGCTGAACCAACTCAGCTCTCAGCCTTTCCTCACATGGCAGCTTCCCAGTCCTTGGATCATCTTGGTGGTCCTTCTCTGGACCCTCTGCAGCCTGCCCACAGGGTCAGATGCCAGTGAGACTCTGAGCCTCTGGCCAGGAGGAGTTTTTCAGCCCAGTGGTGCACCCCCCTGCAGCCCCTCTGGCCAGCACTGATTTCATCTTCTTTTCCATGGAGCTACCATGGAGGATAGCTCAGGGCAGGAGCCCCTGCTGCTCTCCCAGCACAGAGCAGAGCTGCTCACACCACCACAGGCAGCTCTCACCCTGGCCAGGCACAGGTTGCTTTTGCTAGGGCCATGCTGCCTGCTCCCAGGCAGCCTCTTGTCCCCCATGGGCCTGGGCAGGGCTCCCAGGAGGATTTTCCTCCACAGCCTTCTCCAGCTGAGGCTGTTTCCCATGCCCAGCTGCTGCAGCTGGGGCTTCTGGGCAGCCAGGCTGCCCCCCACCTTTAAAGGTGCAGTGTTGGCCATGGTTTGGAGCAGGAGACCACAGAGCCAGCTGCACCTTGGAGGCAGCTGACCATGGCCAGCAGAACCTGGGACACCTGAACTGCCCTCAGCAGTGTGGACATGTCAGGTGCTGCCTCCCAGCAGCCCTGCAAGCTTCTGTGGCTGAGCAGAGAAGGCTTCCAGAGGTCTGTTGAGCTGCAAAAGCCTTAGGAGCACTGGAAGCATCCCTGGGAAGGAGGCTGAGATGTGCTGGTCCTGGACAATGGGCAGGAGACAAGGGAAGGCAGCAGGTTGGCATTGGACCAGGGGATTCAGGCTGCTTAGAAAGCTCTTCTCTAGGAGGTGGCACAGCCCTGGGACAGAGGCACAGAGCCACAGAACAGATCTGGTTGGAAGAGAGCTCCAAGCTCACCCAGTCCAGCCCCTGACCCAGCACTGCAGGCTCAGCACCAAACCATGGCCCTCAGCACCAGGGCCCTGCTGCTTGCACACCCCCAGGCCTGGGCACTGCAGCACTGCCCTGGGCAGCCTCTGCCAATGGCTGAGATCCCTTCCAGGGCAGAAAGATTTCCTGAGCTCCAGCCTGAGCCTCCCCTGGGGCAGCTTGGAGCCATTGCCTCTGCTCCTGGCCCTTGTCCCCAAGGAGCAGAGGCTGTCCCCTCCTCACTGCAACCTCCCTGCAGGGAGCTGCAGAGAGCAAGGAGCTCTCCCTCAGCCTCCTCTGCTCCAGCCTGAACCCTGCCAGCTTCCTCCTCACAGCCCAGGGGCTCCAGGCCCTTCTCCAGCCTGGCTGCCCTGCTCTGGACAGGCTCCAGCCCCTCAGTGTCCTTCCTGGAGTGAAAGCCAGAGCTGAGCACAGCACTGAGCTGTGGCCTCCCCAGTGCTGAGCACAGGGGGATGGTCACCTCCTGGCCCTGCTGCCCACCCTGCTTCTGACCCAAGCCAGGCTGCCCTTGGCCTTCTTGGCCCCCTGGGCACTGCTGGCTCCTGGTCAGTGACTGCCAACCAGCACCCCCAGGGCCCTTCCCAAGCTGCAGCCTCCCAACCACACCTCCTCAGTCTGTACTCCCCATGGGGTTGTTGTGACCCAGGTGCAGGACAGGGTCCTGTGGAGCTGGGCAGTCCTCACCCTTGGATGCTGGCTTGGCAAATCCATCACCAATCTGATGTGTAGAATAGAATCAACCAGGTTGGAAGAGACCTTTGAGCTCATCCAGCCCAACCTCTCCCACAGCACCATCTGAGCAACTCAACCATGGCACCAAGGGCCTCAGCCAGGCTGTTCCTGAACACCTCCAGGGCTGGGGACTCCAGCACCCCCCTGGGCAGCACATCCCAGGGGAGAGCAGAGTCGCAGCCAGGCACTGCCAGCTCCGTGCTCCGCAGGGCTGCAGCTGAGCCGAGAGCTGGCAGCCGCAGTCCTGCTCCCAGCCACCATCCCCTGCACAAACCTCTGCCCCTGGGAGCAGCTCAGGGCTTCGGGAGGCTGCTGCCTGCAGGGCTAAGGCTCCCTGGGGACGGTGGGCAGCTGAGCAGGGCCACAGGAGCTGCTGGGAGGTCAGCAGGCTGCCTCAGCTCCGGCCCCAGACAGCAGTGAGAGCTGCTGAGGGAGCTCCTGGCCAGCCTTGGTCAGGGGATGTGGGGCAGGGGGGGTCCCTGTGACTGGGGGGGGTCCTGGTGGTGATGTGGGGCAGGGGGGGGTCCCTGTGACCGGGGGTGGTCCTGGTGGTGATGGGGGGCTGGGGGGGTCCCTGTGACCGGGGGGGGGTCATGGTGATGATGTGGGGCAGGGGGGGGGCCCTGTGACTGGGGGGGGTCATGGTGATGATTTGGGGCGGGGGAGGTCCCTGTGACCGGGGGGGGTCATGGTGATGATCTGGGGCAGGGGGGGTCCCTGTGACCAGGGTGGGGTCCTGGTGATGATCTGGGGCAGGGGGGGTCCCTGTGACCGGGGGGGGTCATGGTGATGATCTGGGGCAGGGGGGGTCCCTGTGACCGGGGGGGGTCATGGTGATGATCTGGGGCGGGGGAGGTCCCTGTGACCTGGGGAGGGTCATGGTGATGATTTGGGGCAGGGGGGGTCCCTGTGACCTGGGAGGGTCCTTGTGATGATCTGGGGCAGGGGGGTCCCCTGGTCCTTGTGATGAGGTGGGGCACAGGGGGGTCCCTATGACCAGGGTGGGGTCATGGTGATGATCTGGGGCAGGGGGGGTCCCTGTGACCGGGGGGACTGCTCTGGGCCCTGTAGCTGAAGCTGGCTCTGCTCTGGAGCCATCACTCAGAGCCCAGCTGAGACTAGGAGGAAGGTGCTGAGAAGGCAGCATGGGAGGGAGCCAGGCAGGCCCTGGGGTGCTGGGAGCAGCTCCACTGCTGTCTGCAGGCAGTGGCTGCTTCTGCACCAGGAGCTGCAGGCAGAGCCCGTGGGAGAGGGTGGCAGCTTTGCAGAGCTTGTGTGGATCAGGAGGGAATGGGGCAGAGGATGCAAGGAAGAGCTGCAGGGGACAGAGGAAGGTTCCTCAGTGCTCTTTGAGAGGAGCACTTCAGCACCAGGAGCACTGCCCTGGGAGGGTGCTCAGCACAACCATTCTGGGGAGCCCAGCACCCTCTGACCAGCTCTAGGGCCTCCAGGATCCATCCAGCCTGGGGCCAGGCTCTGCTCAGTGCTGCCCAGGGACAGCACAAAGGCACAAACTGCACCCCAGGAGGCTGCACCTGAGCAGGAGGAGAAACTTCTGTGGTGTGAGGCTGCTGGAGGCCTGGAGCAGGCTGCCCAGAGAGGTTGTGGAGTCTCCTGGGGTGGAGAGCTTCCAACCCCCCTGGGCACTGTGCCCCTGGGCAGGCTGCTGTGGGAGCCCTGCTGGGGCAGGGGCTGGGCTGGGTGAGCTCCAGAGGTCCCTTCCAGCCTCTCCATGCTGGGGCCTGGGACTTCAAATTCCTGAGCTGACTTAGACTCCTTCCACACAGGACTGCTCCTGTGTTACTCACTGATAGCTCAGAGCCTCTGCCCAGGCACTGATAGGATAGGATAGGATAGGATAGGATAGGATAGGATAGGATAGAATAGAATAGAATAGAATAGAATAGACCAGGCTGGAAAAGATCTTTGAGATCATCCAGTCCAACCTCTCCCCCAGCACCATCTGAGCAACTCAACCATGGCTCCAAGGGCCTCATCCAGGCTCTTCCTAAACACCTCCAGGGATGGGGACTCCACCACCTCCCTGGGCAGCACATCCCAGTGGCCAATCTCTCTTGCTGGGAAGAACTTTCTCCTCCCCTCCAGCCTGAACCTCCCCTGGCACAGCTTGAGACTGTGTCCTCTTGTTCTGGTGCTGCTTGCCTGGCAGAAGAGCCCAACCCCCACCTGGCTACAGCCTCCCTGCAGGGAGTTGCAGAGAGCAAGAAGGTCTCCCCTGAGCCTCCTCTTCTGCAGGCTAAGCAACCCCAGCTCCCTCAGCCTCTCCTCCCAGGGCTGTGTCCCAGACCCCTCCCCAGCTTTCTTGCCCTTCTCTGGACACCTTCCAGCAGCTCAACCTCTTTCCTGACCTGAGGAGCCCAGAGCTGGACACAGGACTCCAGGTGTGGCCTCAGCAGTGTTGAGCAGGAGTCACCCCTAGGCTAGAGAAGAAATCAGGACCATTGACTTCCCAGAAGCTTCTCTTTTAGTCCACAGCTGAATCACAGCACCACAGAGCTGTCAGGGCTGGAAGGGACCTCAAGGACCATCCAGTTCCAAGCCCCCTGCCATGGGCAGGGACACCTCACACCACAGCAGGTTGCTCACAGCCACCTCCTGGGCTGCAGGAGGCAATGGCTCACTGGGAGCAGTCAGACCCTGCTGGGATCAGCTCCCAGGGGCAGTGGTGGGTCCTGGGCCCTGGGCCCCAGCCTGGCAGGGTGCTGAGCCAGCTCAGCCCAGCTCCACCAGCACCCAGCAAGGTTGCAGCAGGGGATCCCTGGGGTCCCTTCCAAGCTGGGATTCTGTGACAGGTGCAGAGGATCACTAGGGCAGGAATCTGGCAAGGCACAGCCCGGGGGGCTCTCAGCCTTTGTGAGCCCAGAGGAAAAGCCTCTCCTGCCAAGGCCACCCCCGAGGGTGCTGCCCAGGGGTGAGGAGCTGCTGCCCTCTGGCTCAGGCCAGCTCCTCTCGGGGGAGCAGCGCTGGGGCTGGAGCCTGGGGGTGTTGGAGGGGCTGCAGCAGGAGCTGCTCGTTTGTCTGTGCCTTTGAACCCTGCTCCTTTGCATTCTGCTGCTCTCAGTCCCCACTCCCCAGCCTTTGTCTGCCCCTCTTCTGCTGGACGCAAAGTCTTAATCTTCCCCTTCTGCTCACTGTAACTGAATAATCTCTCAGGAGCCTTCCCAACAGACTGATCAAACTGGCAGCGTGAGCCGCTGCCTCCGCTCGCTGCTAGCGCTCTTTTGTCTGCTTCCCGTGTCGAACATCCTCCTTACCCCGGGCAGGAGGCTCCCGGCAGCGCCCTCCCTGCAGCCACGGCCGCGGCAGCCGCAGCTCCCGGCCGGGGAAGGCAGCTGCGGCTGGCGCAGGGCTCGATCGAGGCAGCAGCAGTACAACCCCAGCTCCCGGGAGGGAGGCTGCAGGCAGCCTGGCAGCTCGGTAATCCACCCCCTAAAGGTGACACCGAGCCCTGCCCCCCTGGATGTCTCACTTAGCCTGGCTGAGCGCCCCGGGAGCTGCTGGCAGCCTCACGGAGATGCTGCTGCAGAGGGCTCCACAGCCCGGCCCGGCCCCAGCCCGGCGCTGAGGCTGCTGCAGGAGCTGCTGCTGGGCAAGAGGAGGCTCAGGGGAGAGCTCAGTGCTCTCCACAGCTACCTGCAGGGAGGTTGCAGCCAGCTGGGGGTTGGGCTCCTCTCCCAGGCAAGCAGCACCAGAACAAGAGGACACAGTCTCAAGCTGTGCCAGGGGAGGTTCAGGCTGGAGGGGAGGAGAAAGTTCTTCCCAGCAAGAGAGATTGGCACTGGGGATGTGCTGCCCAGGGAGGTGGTGGAGTCCCCAGCCCTGGAGGTGTTCAGGAGGAGACTTGGAAGGGTGCTTGGTGCCATGGTTGAGTTGCTCAGATGGTGCTGGGGGAGAGGTTGGACTGGATGAGCTCAAAGGTCTCTTCCAACCTGGTTAATTCTATCCTATCCTATCCTATCCTATCCTATCCTATCCTATCCTATCCTATCCTATCCTATCCTATCCTATCCTATCCTATCCTATCCTATCCTACCCCTGCACTGCTGCCCACAGCTCTGGGCACTGCCAGGGGCTCACACTGCCCCAGAGCCTGACTCTGGCTCACAACTCATCTTAGAGTCATAGAAGCAGGGAGTGGGTTGGGGTGAACAGGACCTGCAAAGCTCACCCAGGCCAAGCCCTGCAGCCTGCAGGGACAGCCCCAGCCAGAGCTGCTCACAGCCCCACACAGCCTCCCCTGCACTGGTGCCAGGCATGGGGCAGCTCCCACTTCCTAACTCTGTTGATCCTCCCTCCTGCCCTGGTACTGTGGGCAAAGAGAGGGTTTGGCAAGGGGGAAGTGGAGTGGCCAGGGGGACATGGAGTGGCCAGGGGGAAGTGGAGTGGCACAGGAGGCAGCTGGCCAGTCCCAGCCAGGGGGTGAGCAGCAGGAAGCTCAGTCTTGGAGAACAGCCCCTGGCATCCTCCACTGCCCTCTCCCTTTCCTGAGCACTCCACCTCCCACAGCCAGCTGCAGGACCCAAGGGATGAGTGCTGAGGGTCCCCTCAGGGGTCCTCCAGGCTGTTACCTCTCTCCAGCCAAACCCAGCTGCCTCCCACCTGGCAGAGCAAAGCCCTGGAGCCACAGGATGGTTGGGCTGGAGGACACCTCCCATCTCCTTCAGTGCCAGCCCCCAGCCATGGGCAGGGACCTCCCCCAGCCCAGGCTGCTCAGGGCCTCATCCAGCCTGGTCCTGAGCACCTCCAGGGAGGGGGCAGCCACAGCCTCCCTGGGCAGCAGGCTCTCACCACCCTCGCTGTCAAGAATTCCTTCCCCACTGCAGTCTCCCTCTCCCTCCCTCAGTCAGAGACCCTCTCCTCTCGTCCTGGCACACAGTCCTGGCACAGGTCCCCTCCAGCTTCCTCCCAGGAGCCTTTAAGCACTGAAAAGCTGCAATGAGATCTCCCCAGAGCCTCCTCTGCTCCAAGGCAGTCTAAGCAGCTGCCCCTCTCAGCAGCTGCAGACTCAGCTCTCCACCTCTCTTGCCCTTGCCAGTCCCTGCTGCCCCCTGCCCAGCACTGCCACCCCTGCCCTCGACTCAGCTCTGAGCAGAGCCCAAACCAGGCTGAGCTGCCGAATGATCAGCACCAGCCCAGCCAAAGCTCACTGCAGTTAGGGGCAGGGCAGCCCTGGGACACCAGGGGAAGAGCTGGGGAGCCTGAGGGGCATTGAGAGGAGCGTGGCCAGCAGGGCCAGGGAGCTTCTCCTCCCCTCTGCTCTGCCCTGCTGAGACCTCACCTGCAGTATTGCATCCAGCTCTGGGCTCCCCAGCCCAGGAGGGACAGGGATCTGCTGGAGAGAGTCCAGGGGAGGCTGCAAGGATGCTGAAGGGACTGCAGCACTGCCTGGGGAGGAGAGGCTGAGAGGGATCTGATCAATGGCTATCAATAGCTGAGGGCTGGGGGGCAGGAGGGAGGGCCAGGGCCAGGCTCTGCTCACTGTGCCCTGGGATAGGCCAAGGGGCAGTGAATGGAAACTGCAGCACAGGAGGTTCCAGCTCAGCATGAGGAGGAACTTCTGCCCTGTGAGGGTCCCAGAGCCCTGGAGCAGGCTGCCCAGAGAGGTTGTGGAGTCTCCTGCTCTGGAGCCTTCCCAGCCCTGTCTGGATGTGTTCCTGTGGGACCTGTGCTGGGTTCTCTGCTCCTGCTCTGGCAGGGGCTGGACTGGAAGCTCTGCAGGGGTCCCTCTCAAGCCCTGGCATGCTGTGAGCTGGGACACTTGCAGGCAGGGCAGGTCACACCTCCTGCTTTGTTGGATGGCAGCCCAGCAGCAGCCTGCAGGCTCAGGGGGTGGGGGGTGGGGGGCAGGCTCTCCCCAGGAGCACAGCTCACACCATGCCTGCAGGGCAGCAGGAGCTGAGGGCAGCAAGGAGCAATCACCGAGGCTGAGCTCAGGTCATGCTCCAGCAGAGCCCTCTGGCCCTGGGCAGGACCTGGAGCCTGCCCTGGTCCTCTTCACCCAGGCAAGCCCTCGGGGGGCCACTGTCTGGGACTCCAGGGCAGGCCCAGCTGGGCTGCTGTGAGAAGTCCTTCTGCACTCTGCTTTGCTGCAGTGTGGCCTCCCTGCTCTGCAGGGACCAGGTTGGCTTTGCTGCTTCAGTGCCTGCCTGCCCAGGGAGGCTGGGACACAGCCCCTGGAGAGCTGAACCTGGCCCCAGGCACAGGGAGAACAGGAGGTGCCCTCAGCTCTGTGTCAGCCACACAGCTTAGGAGGGGAGAGAAAGAAATCCATGAGGGTCAAGGGGAGAGTCCTGCATCTGGGAAAGCCCAACCCCAGGGAGCATCCAGGCTGGGGCTGGCCTGCTGGAGAGCAGCTCTGGGGAAAGCAACCTGGGGGTGCAGCAGGATGCCCAGGAGCCAGAATGTGCCCTGGGGGCCAAGGAGGCCAAGGGCATCCTGGGGGGGATTAGAAGTGGGGTGGGGAGTGGGTCAGAGAGGTTCTCCTCCCCCTCTGTTCTGCCCTGCTGAGGCCACAGCTGGAATCTTGTGTCCAGTTCTGGGCTCCTCAGCCCAAGAAGGACCTCAGGGAACTGCTGGAGAGAGTCCAGCCCAGGGGCACAGAGCTGCTGCAGGCAGTGGAACATCTCCTGTGGGGCCAGGCTGAGGCAGCTGGGGCTGGGAGCTGGGAGCAGAGCAGCCTGAGGGGTGCAGGGCTGGAGCCAGGCTCTGCTCAGGGCTGGCCAGGGACAGCACAGGGGGCACTGGGGGCAAGCTGGAGCAGAGGAGGTGCCAGGGGACCAGGAGGGGAAACTTTGTCCCTGTGAGGGTGCAGAGCCCTGGGGCAGGCTGCCCAGAGAGGGGAGAAGCTCTGCAGAGCTCTGCAGAGCTTCCAACCCCCCTGGCTGTGTTCTGGGTGTCCTGCCCTGGGTGCCCTGCCCTGGGTGATGCTGCCCTGGTGCCCTGCCCTGGTGCCCTGCCCTGGCAGGGGGCTGGGCTGGCTGAGCTCTGCAGGTCTCTTCCCACCCCTGGCACTGTCATTCAGTGACATCAATGCTTTCTGAAGTGGCAGCACCCAACATGTCCTGGTCCTTGCTCCCCTCTCATCACCCAGATGAACCTTTGCCCTCTCCAGGTCTCAGCCTGGCCTTGCTCTGGCACTTCCCTAACATCTTCCACATCAAACAACTTCAACTCTTCTGGTAGCTACCCCTGTGAGACACCACCCCCCCGGGCCCACAGACCCCCCTGGCCCTGCCCAGCAGAGGCAGCAGAGCAGGCAGGGCTGCAGGGAGGCTCAGCCTCCCGGGGGGAGCTGCAGCATGCTGCCTCTGTCCGAGCTGCAGGCTCATTGCCCAGGGATGTCTCTCAGCTGCTGGTTGTCACCTGCAGCCCATCAGAGGGCTCAAGATGTGCAGAAGCCTTTGCAAATAAGCTGTGGTGTGGCTGTCCCACAGCCATGTCCATGCAGGGCAGCTGCAGGTGCCTGCAGCCTTCCTCAGCCTCCTGGGAGCTCTGTTCTCTCCTCCTCAGTCCCATGTGTCCTCATGCAGCCACAGGTGACACTCATGTCACCAGGGGAGCAGAGCACAGGCTCACAGGATGTCAGGGGGTGGAAGGGACCTCTGGAGAGCTTCCAGCCCAGCCCCTGCCAGAGCAGGAGCACAGAACCCAGCACAGGTCCCACAGGAACACATCCAGACAGGGCTGGGAAGGCTCCAGAGCAGGAGACTCCACAACCTCTCTGGGCAGCCTGCTCCAGGGCTCTGGGACCCTCACAGTGCAGAAGTTCCTCCTCATGCTGAGCTGGAACCTCCTGTGCTGGAGCTTCCATCCATTGCCTCTTGGCCTATCTCAGGGCACAGTGAGCAGAGCCTGGCCCTGTCCCCTCCTTCCTGACCCCCAGCCCTCAGCTATTGATAGACATTGATCAGATCCCTCTCAGCCTTCTCCTCTCCAGCCTGAACACCCCCAGGGCTCTCAGCCTCTCCTCACAGGGCAGGTAAGCTGCTTCCCCTTCTGCCCCCAGACCAGAGCCTGCTCCCCCAAGCCACAGCAGTGCTGGCAAGGGACCAGGCCTGCAGCCCAGCCCCTCCTGGAGCAGATAGACTAGACTAGATGTGAATAGAATAGAATAGAATAGAATAGAATAGAATAGAATAGAATAGAATAGAATAGACCATGTTGGAAAAGACCTCAGAGATCATCCAGTCCAACCTCTCCCCCAGCACCATCTGAGCAACTCAACCATGGCTCCAAGGGCCTCATCCAGGCTCTTCCTGAACACCTCCAGGGATGGGGACTCCACCACCTCCCTGGGCAGCACATCCCAGTGGCCAATCTCTCTCTCTGTGTAGAACTTCTTCCTCACCTCCAGCCTAAACCTCCCCTGGCACAGCTTGAGACTGTGTCCTCTTGTTCTGGTGCTGCTTGCCTGGGAGAAGAGCCCAACCCCCACCTGGCTACAGCCTCCCTGCAGGGAGTTGCAGAGAGCAAGAAGGTCTCCCCTGAGCCTCCTCTTCTGCAGGCTAAGCAACCCCAGCTCCCTCAGCCTCTCCCCAGCTCCCTCAGCCTCTCCCCAGCACCCCCCAGGGCCCTTGTCCAGCTGAGCCCCACCAAAGCCCATGGAAGGAGACTTCTCTCTGTGCTGGGCTCCTGGAGAGAGAAGTTTTCCTGATGCCCAACCTGCCAAGCTGCTCTCCTAGCTGCTGCCCCTTGCCCTGTCTCCTGGTGCCCCTGGGGAGGTCTTGGCTCCATCACAATTGCAGCTGCCCCACAGGTGGCTGCAGGCTGCTCTTGGACATCCCTCAGCCTCTTCCCTGCACCCCAAACCAGCTCCCTCCAGCTCCCCTCTCACCCCCTGACCATGGTGCTCACAGCCCTTGGATGCTGCCCACTGGTGACTGATGGCCCCAAAGCAGGGTGCAGGGTTCCCAGCTCGGTGTGAGCAGCAGCAGGGGGAGCAGACAGTGGCTGCCCTTGGGGTGCTGAGCCCACACTGAGCTTTGCCTCGGTGCTGCACACAGCAAGCAGAGGTTTGGGTTCAGACTGGGCACATTCAGCCACTCCACCAACAGGAGCTGGGAGTGGGCCTTGGGCTGGGAGCCCCCAGAAGTCCCAGCAGTGAATCCAGGCTTTAAAAACATTGCAGAGGAGCAGGGCTGGGGCTGTGGGGAGCAGGGAAGGGCTTGCTGGGGGCAGGCCAGAGAAGCTCCAGTGGGCACTGCTCACACTGCCAGGTGGAGGGAGAGAGTCCAGCTGCAGAGAGTCCAACTGCAGAGAGTCCAAAGGAGGCTACAAGGATGATTCAGGGACTGAAGAGCTCTGCTGTGAGGAGAGGCTGAGAGCCCTGGGGCTGATTAGTGTGGAGAAGGCTGAGAGGGATCTGCTCAATGCCTATCAATAGCTGAGGGCTGGGGGCAGGTGCCAGGCTCTGCTCAGGGGTGCCCAGGGACAGGACAAGGAGCAAAGGCCACAAGCTGGGGCCCAGGAGGTTTCAGCTCAGCAGGAGGAGAAACTTCTTTGGTGTGAGGCTGCTGGAGGCCTGGGGCAGGCAGCCCAGAGAGGCTGTGGAGTCTCCTGGGGTGGAGAGCTCCAACCCCCCTGGATGTGTTCCTGGGCACCCTGCCCTGGGTGCCCTGCTCTGGCAGGGGTTGGATTCAACGATCTCTGGAGGTCCTTCCAGCCCCTAATGCTCTGTGAGAGCAGCAGAGTCTTCTTGGGCAGGTTGGTGTTAGCCTGGAAACCTGAGGGGTATGGAGCAGGGGTGGCTGAGGGATCAGGGACAGCAGTGGCTGTGAAGGGCTCAACCCTGGAGAGCTGAATCCTTTTCAGCAGGGTGACCAAGAAAGCCTTTGAGCTGGGAGCATTGCTTCCTGACCCCCAAAGTGCTTCACTCAGAGCTCAGCCACTCTGCATCTGCTCACACTGCCTGCAGGCCACTGGCCCCTCCTGTGCCCACCAGAGTGGGGCTCCCTGGGGGGCTGTGCATAGGGAGGGCAGGGAACCCCTCTGGGCCCATTGCAGCAGCTGCTTAACCTCCTGGGCAGAGCAGAGCAGAGCAGGGAACCCCTCTGGGCTCCTCTCAGCAGCTGCTTAACCTCCTGGGCAGAGCAGAGCAGAGCAGGGAACCCCTCTGGGCTCCTCTCAGCAGCTGCTTAACCTCCTGGGCAGAGCAGAGCAGAGCAGAGCAGGGAACCCCTCTGGGCTCATTGCAGCAGCTGCTTAACCTCCTGAGCAGAGCAGAGCAGGGAACCCCTCTGGGCCCATTGGAGCAGCTGCTTAACCTCCTGGGCAGAGCAGGGAACCCCTCTGGGCTCCTCTCAGCAGCTGCTTAACCTCCTGGGCAGAGCAGGGAACCCCTCTGGGCTCCTCTCAGCAGCTGCTTAACCTCCTGGGCAGAGCAGAGCAGAGCAGGGAACCCCTCTGGGCTCCTCTCAGCAGCTGCTTAACCTCCTGGGCAGAGCAGTTTCCAGTGGGGGAACTCCTGGTGCTGAGAGCCTGCAGGCCTGGCAGCCACTTAGAGCAGAAGGGGCTGAGCCAGGAGCACTCTCAGCCCTCAGCCCTCAGCCCCAGACACCAACTCTGCAACCCTTGGCAGGGGGGATCCAGCCAGGCAGCTCTCCTGGGATCCATTCAGGCAGCTCTCCTGGGGTCCAGCCAGGCAGCTCTCCTGGGATCCAGCCAGGCAGCTCTCCTGGGATCCAACCAGGCAGCACTCCTGGGATCCAGCCAGGCAGCTCTCCTGGGATCCAGCCAGGCAGCACTCCTGGGATCCATTCAGGCAGCTCTCCTGGGATCCAGCCAGGCAGCACTCCTGGGATCCAGCCAGGCAGCACTCCTGGGATCCAACCAGGCAGCACTCCTGGGATCCAGCCAGGCAGCACTCCTGGGATCCAGCCAGGCAGCACTCCTGGGATCCAGCCAGGCAGCTCTCCTGGGGTCCAGCCAGGCAGCTCTCCTGGGATCCAGCCAGGCAGCTCTCCTGGGATCCATCCAGGCAGCTCTCTCCTGGGGTCCAGCCAGGCAGCTCTCTCCTGGGATCCAGCCAGGCAGCTCTCCTGGGATCCATCCAGGCAGCTCTCTCCTGGGGTCCAGCCAGGCAGCTCTCTCCTGGGGTCCAGCCAGGCAGCTCTCCTGGGATCCAGCCAGGCAGCTCTCCTGGGATCCAGCCAGGCAGCACTCCTGGGATCCAGCCAGGCAGCTCTCCTGGGATCCAGCCAGGCAGCTCTCTCCTGGGATCCAGCCAGGCAGCTCTCCTGGGATCCAGCCAGGCAGCTCTCTCCTGGGGTCCAGCCAGGCAGCTCTCTCCTGGGGTCCAGCCAGGCAGCACTCCTGGGATCCATTCAGGCAGCTCTCCTGGGATCCAGCCAGGCAGCTCTCCTGGAATCCAGCCAGGCAGCTCTCCTGGGATCCAGCCAGGCAGCACTCCTGGGATCCATTCAGGCAGCTCTCCTGGGATCCAGCCAGGCAGCACTCCTGGGATCCAGCCAGGCAGCTCTCCTGGGATCCAGCCAGGCAGCTCTCTCCTGGGGTCCAGCCAGGCAGCTCTCCTGGGGTCCAGCCAGGCAGATCTCCTGGGATCCAGCCAGGCAGCTCTCCTGGGATCCAGCCAGGCAGCTCTCTCCTGGGATCCAGCCAGGCAGCTCTCCTGGGGTCCAGCCAGGCAGCTCTCCTGGGGTCCAGCCAGGCAGCACTCCTGGGATCCATCCAGGCAGCTCTCTCCTGGGGTCCAGCCAGGCAGCTCTCCTGTGGTCCAGCCAGGCAGCTCTCCTGGGATCCAGCCAGGCAGCACTCCTGGGATCCATTCAGGCAGCTCTCCTGGGATCCAGCCAGGCAGCACTCCTGGGATCCAGCCAGGCAGCTCTCCTGGGATCCAGCCAGGCAGCTCTCTCCTGGGGTCCAGCCAGGCAGCTCTCCTGGGGTCCAGCCAGGCAGCTCTCCTGGGATCCAGCCAGGCAGCTCTCTCCTGGGATCCAGCCAGGCAGCACTCCTGGGATCCATTCAGGCAGCTCTCCTGGGATCCAGCCAGGCAGCAATCCTGGGATCCAGCCAGGCAGCTCTCTCCTGGGATCCAGCCAGGCAGCTCTCCTGGGGTCCAGCCAGGCAGCTCTCTCCTGGGATCCAGCCAGGCAGCACTCCTGGGATCCAGCCAGGCAGCTCTCTCCTGGGATCCAGCCAGGCAGCTCTCCTGGGATCCATTCAGGCAGCTCTCTCCTGGGGTCCAGCCAGGCATCAATCCTGGGATCCAGCCAGGCAGCTCTCTCCTGGGGTCCAGCCAGGCAGCTCTCCTGGGATCCACTCAGGCAGCTCTCCTGGGATCCACTCAGGCAGCTCTCTCCTGGGATCCAGCCAGGCAGCTCTCTCCTGGGATCCACTCAGGCAGATCTCCTGGGATCCAGCCAGGCAGCTCTCCTGGGATCCACTCAGGCAGCACTCTCCTGGGATCCAGCCAGGCAGCTCTCTCCTGGGATCCACTCAGGCAGATCTCCTGGGATCCAGCCAGGCAGCTCTCCTGGGATCCAGTCAGGCAGCTCTCTCCTGGGATCCAGCCAGGCAGCTCTCTCCTGGGATCCAGTCAGGCAGCTCTCTCCTGGGATCCAGTCAGGCAGCTCTCTCCTGGGATCCAGCCAGGCAGCTCTCCTGGGATCCATCCAGGCAGCTCTCCTGGGATCCACTCAGGCAGCTCTCTCCTGGGATCCAGCCAGGCAGCTCTCCTGGGATCCAGCCAGGCAGCTCTCTCCTGGGATCCATCCAGGCAGCTCTCCTGGGATCCAGCCAGGCAGCTCTCCTGGGATCCAGCCAGGCAGCACTCCTGGGATCCATCCAGGCAGCTCTCCTGGGATCCATCCAGGCAGCTCTCCTGGGGGCTCAGCCCTGCTGGGCTCGCTGGGAGAGGATCCTGTGCGGCTCAGCACTGCTGGGCTCAGCCTGCACTGCCTCAGCTGCTCCCTCCCCGCAGGCAGGCTCCGGGCACTGGCAGCCTCCTGCCCTGGGAGCTGCAGCTGGCATTGCCCCTGGGCTGGGCACTGAGGTGCAGGGCATTTGGTGGGGCAGCAGCTGGCATTGCCCCTGGGCTGGGCACTGAGGTGCAGGGCATTTGGTGGGGCAGCAGCTGGCATTGCCCCTGGGCTGGGCACTGAGGTGCAGGGCATTTGGTGGGGCAGCAGCTGGCATTGCCCCTGGGCTGGGCACTGAGGTGCAGGGCATTTGGTGGGGCAGCAGCTGGCATTGCCCCTGGGCTGGGCACTGAGGTGCAGGGCATTTGGTGGGGCAGCAGCTGGCATTGCCCCTGGGCTGGGCACTGAGGTGCAGGGCATTTGGTGGGGCAGAGGGGGACTGAGGAGAACACTTCAGAGGTTTAGCTGCTGAAAGAAGTGACCTCCCCCCCCTCCATGTGCAGCTCCTGGCAGCCCCTCTCACGATGCAGGCTTGGGGGTTGAGTTCCACCTCCCCCCCTGCTCCCCTCTGTCCCTCAGCTTCCCTCCCTGCAGTGTGGGAAGGGAATGAGGGGAACCACATCCCAGGGGCAGCAGTGATGGATTAGAGAATCACAGAGTGTTAGGGCCTGAAAGGGACCTCCAGAGCTCATCCAACCCAGCCCCTGCCAGAGCAGGGGCACCCAGGCAGGGCACCCAGGGCAGGGCACCCAGGGCAGGGCACCCAGGAACACAGCCAGGTGGGGTTGGATATCCCCAGAGAGGAGACTCCACAGCCCCCCTGGGCAGCCTGCTCCAGGCCTCTGTCACCTCACAGGGGAAAAGCTTTCCCTCCTGTGTCCATGGAGCTTCCTCTGCCTCAGCTTCCACCACTGCCCCTTGTGCTGGCATTGGGCATCCCCCAGCAGAGCCTGGCCCCAGCCTCTGGGCATCACCCTGCACAGCTTTGGCACCAGCAAGGTCACCCTCAGGCTCCTCTGCTGCAAGCCAGGAGCCCTCAGCCTGCCCTGCCGAGGAAGATGTTGCACTGCCTGCAGCAGCTCTGTGGCTCTGCACTGGGCTCTCCCTGGCAGCTGCGGGTCCTGAGTGAGTGGGGGAGGAAGATAAAGCACCAGTGGGAAGGTCCTCCTCAGGAGGGATGCTCTGTGCTCCTGGGCCTCCCCTGGCAGCTGTTTCCACGGCTGAACCACAGAGGGAGAGCTGAGCCGGTGACTAATAGCGCCCTGAGTGCAGACACCCACGGGGGCCCCCCAGCCCCTCCCAGCCCCCCCTGCCAGCATCGCCTCCGTGCTCCCTCGGGCCTCATCCTGGCTCTCTCCTCCTCTGCCTTTCCCCTCTGGCCACATCCCTGTGCCCGCCGAGCTCCTTCCCCTTCCTGTGTGCCCGGGATTAAGGGCTCCGAGCCGCGGGTACCCCGGCCGCTGCCAGCCTGTCCGACGGGCGAGCCGCCTCTGCCACCCACCCACCACCGGCTGCTGCGGGGCCGCTGCCAGCCCCAGCGCCCCGCTCGGTGCCCGGCGGCAGCCAGCCGGGACAGGGCTCCGGGAGCCCCGGGGAGGGGGCTGGGAAGCCTCCCCTCGGGAGCCTCTCCTCGCCCCCCAGCAGGCTGGCCCCGGGGAGCGGAGGCAGGGGGCTGAGCTCAGCGCCCGGCTCCGGGGGGAGGACCTCGCTCCCGCCTCTGCCCGAGGCAGCTGAGGAGGGGGCGGGGGGAGAGGACTCCCCAGAACTGCCACCGGCAGCTGCAGCGCCCCCAGCTGGGGAGGGCAGGGCCACCTCTGCCCCCCGACCCTGCGTGCCTGCGGCCCCGCCTGGGGTGCAGCCCACCTCCGGCCGGAGGAGCTGCATGCTGCATGTCCATGCTGCATGCTGCATGCTGCAGCAGAGCCTGCTGCCTGCCCGGGCCTGGCCCCTTCTGCCCTGCTGCAGCTCCGGTGCCAGGTGACCTGCAGGTAGTTGTGATGCACCACCCTTCCTCACCACCCTTCCTCACCACCCTTCCTCACCACCCTTCCTCACCACCCTTCCTCACCATCACCCTTCCTCACCACCCTTCCTCATCACCACCCTTCCTCACCACCCTTCCTCACCACCCTTCCTCACCACCCTTCCTCACCTCCACCCTTCCTCACCTCCACCCTTCCTCACCACCCTTCCTCACCTCCACCCTTCCTCACCACCCTTCCTCACCACCACCCTTCCTCACCACCACCCTTCCTCACCACCCTTCCTCACCACCACCCTTCCTCACCACCACTCTTCCCCATCCACTGCTTCACTTCCCAGGGCAAGGTTGGAGCTCCTAGGACCCAGAGCAGCCTGAGGAGTTTGTCCTTCCCTGTGCTCTGCCAGCAGGTCCCAGGGGCCTGAGCTGCTGCCCTACAGCCCAGAGCTGCAGCCCAGCTCCTGCTTCCCATTAGGTATCTGACCAGCAGCAGAGAGTGACCACTGCCTCTCTGTGACCCCAGGGTCCTTCATCCTGAGCAGGACCTGAGCCCAGCACCTCTTGCAGAAGACATTTCCCTATTGTGACCCAGCTGGTGCCACAGCCAGCTGGCAGCCAGGCACCAGTGCTGTGCCCCAGGGATCAGTGCTGGGCTCCAGCCTGTTCAATATCTTCATTGATGATCTGGAGGAGGGCATTGAGTCCACCAGCAGTAAATGTGCAGCTGACACCAGGCTGGGGGCAGGAGTTGATCTGTGAGAGGGCAGCAGAGCTCTGCAGAGGGACCTGGCCAGGCTGGGCAGATGGGCAGAGGCCAAGGGCAGGAGATTGAACACATCCAAGTGCCAGGGGCTGCACAGTGGCCACAGCAACCCCAGGCAGTGCTGCAGGCTGGGGGCAGAGTGGCTGAGAGCAGCCAGGCAGAGAGGGACCTGGGGGTGCTGGTTGAGAGTAGGCTGAACATGAGCCAGCAGTGTGCCCAGGGGGCCAAGAAGGCCAAGGGCAGCCTGGCCTGCATCAGGAAGAGTGTGGCCAGCAGGAGCAGGGAAGTCCTTGTGCCCTGTGCTCAGCACTGCTGAGGCCACACCTGGAGTCCTGTGTCCAGCTCTGGGCTCCTCAGGTCAGGAAAGAGGTTGAGCTGCTGGAAGGTGTCCAGAGAAGGGCAAGAAAGCTGGGGAGGGGTCTGGGGCACAGCCCTGGGAGGAGAGGCTGAGGGAGCTGGGGTTGCTTAGCCTGCAGAAGAGGAGGCTCAGGGGAGACCTTCTTGCTCTCTGCAACTCCCTGCAGGGAGGTTGGAGCCAGGTGGGGGTTGGGCTCTTCTGCCAGGCAAGCAGCAGCAGAACAAGAGGACACAGTCTCAGGCTGTGCCAGGGGAGGTTCAGGCTGGAGGTGAGGAAGAAATTCTTCCCAGCAAGAGAGATTGGCCACTGGGATGTGCTGCCCAGGGAGGTGGTGGAGTCCCCATCCCTGGAGGTGTTCAAGATAGTTGTGGCCAAATCAGTACCTTTGGTGTCCAACCAGCACCCTGGTGTCCAGCCAGCACCCTGGTGTCCAGCCAGCATGGCAAACTCCTGTGTCCAGAGAAGGGTTTGCCCTGTGTGCAGAGTGCTGTGTCCAGCTTTGGAGTCCTCAGCACCAGAGAGCCATGGAGCTGCTGGAGAGGCTCCAGTGGAGGCCACCAAGATGATCAGAGGCTGCAGAACCTCCCCTGTGTGGTCAGGCTGGGAGAGCTGGGGCTGTGCAGCCTGGGGAAGAGAAGGCTCCAGGGGACCTCAGAGCAGCCTGGCAGTGCCTGAAGGGCTCCAGGGGAGCTGGGGAGGGACTCTGGCCAAGGGCTGGGAGTGCCAGGAGGAGGAACAATGGCTCTGAGCTGGGAGACAGGAGCTGTAGGTTGGACACCAGGAGGAAGTTCTGCCCCATGAGGGTGGTGAGGCCCTGGAACAGGCTGCTCAGAGAGGTGGTGGAGGCTCCATCCCTGAGGACACTCCAGCTCAGGCTTGGTGGGGCCCTAAGCAGCCTGGCATTAAAGATGATCCTGCAGCCTGCAGGGGGTTGGACCAGATGAGCTTTGAGCATCCCTCCCAACCCACTGCAAGCTGTGAGCCAGTGACTGTGTTTGGGGCTTTTCCCCTGAGTCACTGTCCCCTGGGAGGTGCTTCTGCAGCTTCCTCCCCATCACTGCTGCTTGGGGGCTGATGGAAGCCACCAGCCCTTCCCTCCAGGGCCTCAGACCTCAGCAGCCTCTCTGCAGCTTTCATTTCCCAACAGCTGAGACATCCTCATGGAGTGGTTTTGGTTGGAAGAGACCTTCAAGATCACCCAGGCCAAGCCTTACCCCAGCACTGCCAGGGCCCCACCAACCCCTGGCCCTCAGCACCACAGCTCCAGGGCTCTGAAACCCCTCCAGGAATGGAGACTCCACCACTGCCCTGGGCAGCCTGGGCCAGGCCCTGACAAGACTCCAGGGGAAGAAATTGTTCCTCAAACCTCCTTAAACAGCTCCAAGCCTCTTCAAACCACCTTAAACCACCTCGAGGTTCAGGCTGGAGGTGAGGAGAAAGTTCTTCCCAGCAAGAGAGATTGGCCACTGGGATGTGCTGCCCAGGGGGGTGGTGGAGTCCCCAGCCCTGGAGGTGTTTAGAAGGAGCCTGGATGAGGCCCTTGGAGCCATGGTTGAGTTGATCAGATGGTGCTGGGGGAGAGGTTGGACTGGATGAGCTCAAAGGTCTCTTCCAACCTGGTTAATTCTATTCTAGTCTAGTCTAGTCCAGTCTAGTCTATGCTAGGCTGGTCTATGCTATGCTATGCTGTGCTATGCTATTCTATGCTATTCTCATGTCCAACATAAACCTCCCCTGGGGCAACCTGAGGCCATTTCCTCTCATCCTGACACTTGTTAGCAGACAGCAGAGCCCAGCCCCCCCCTGGCTGCAGCCTCCTCTCAGAGCTGCAGAGAGCAAGGAGCTCTCCCTCAGCCTCCTTCACTCCACACCAACCACCCCCAGCTCCCTCAGCTGCTCCTCCCCAGCCCTGCTTTCCATACCCTTCCCCAGCTCTGTTGGCCTTCCCTGGCCCTGCTCCAGCCTCTCAAGGTCCTTCTTGCAGTGGGAGACCCAAACCTGACCCCAGGATTCCAGGTGTGGCCTCCCCAGTGCCCAGCCCAGGGGCACAATCCCTGCCCTGCTGCTGCTGCCCACAGCATTGCTGCCCCAGCCCAGGGCAGACAATGTCCAACCTGAGCAGGAGATCCTTTCTTTAACTGCTCTCTGATGTTTCCTTCTGGACATGCTCAGCAGTTCTCACATTTCTAACCAGCTGCTGCAGTGTGCCCCTCACAGCCTGACCCTCCCTGGGCTCTGCAAGAGCCTCCTGTGGGGCACTGCCCCACCACTGAGGGCCAAGGGCATCCTGGCCTGCAGCAGGCAGAGTGTGGCCAGCAGGAGCAGGGAAGTCCTTGTGCCCTGTGCTCAGCACTGCTGAGGCCACACCTGGAGTCCTGTGTCCAGCTCTGGGCTCCTCAGGTCAGGAAAGAGGTTGAGCTGCTGGAAGGTGTCCAGAGAAGGGCAAGAAAGCTGGGGAGGGGTCTGGGGCACAGCCCTGGGAGGAGAGGCTGAGGGAGCTGGGGTTGCTTAGCCTGCAGAAGAGGAGGCTCAGGGGAGACCTTCTTGCTCTCTGCAGCTCCCTGCAGGGAGGTTGGAGCCGGGTGGGGGTTGGGCTCTTCTGCCAGGCAAGCAGCACCAGAACAAGAGGACACAGTCTCAAGCTGTGCCAGGGGAGGTTTGGGCTGGAGGTGAGGAGAAAGTTCTTCCCAGAGAGAGTTGTTGGCCACTGAGATGTGCTGCCCAGGGAGGTGGTGGAGTCCCCAGCCCTGGAGGTGTTCAGGAGGAGCCTTGCTGGGGTGCTTGGTGCCATGGTTGAGTTGATCAGATGGTGCTGGATGATAGGTTGGATGCAATGATCTTGAGGGTCTCTTCCAACCTGGTTTGTTCTATTCTATTCTATTCTATTCTATTCTATTCTATTCTATTCTATTCTGTCTCTCTGTGCTGTGGTGGTTGGAGGAAGGATTAAGCTCCCCTTGAAGAGGCTGCTGGAAGAGGCTCTGCAGCTGGAGGGAGGACACAGCTCCTGGAGGGAGGCAGCTCTGGTGTGCATGGCCCTAGAGGAGCTGCAATACCCTGAGCTGTCCCTCTGGGAGAGCCCTCAGGGGGATGCTTAAGCTGCTTCTAAGCAGGAAGAGGTTTGGGAGTGATCCCGGGGTGAGCTTTTGCTTTGTGGAGGCTTTAGGCTGCTAGCCCTGAGGTGTGACTGAATGAAGGCAGAATCTCAGCTGGCCTGGAGCTGCTCCTGCGTGCTGCTGCTGCCTCTGCAGCTCCTGCAGCTCAGAAGCACCACAGAATGAGGCAAGCTTCCAGCAGGGCACCTGGGAGGGAGGCTCTCCTGGTCCAGAGGTCACAGCCACACTGCTGTTCAACATCTGCAGGGGCTTCTGCAGGGCAGTGACACAGAAGAGCCTCAACTCCATGCCCATGCCCATGGGACTGCCCTGCCCCTGGTGCTCAGGCAGCTGAGGGAGCTGGGGCTGATCACTCTGGAGAGGAGAAGGCTCCCAGGAGACCTCATTGTGGCCTTCCAGGATCTGCAGGGGGCTGCAAGAGAGCTGGGGAGGGACTTCTGAGGGTGTGAGGGAGGGATAGGACTGGGGGGGATGGAGCAGAACTGGAAGTGGGGAGATTGAGATTGGCTGTGAGGAAGAAGTTGTTGGCCAGGAGGGTGGTGAGAGCCTGGCACAGGCTGCCCAGGGAGGTGGTGGAAGCCTCCTGCCTGGAGGTGTTTGCAGCCAGGCTGGAGGTGGCTGTGAGCAACCTGCTGTGGTGTGAGGTGTCCCTGCCCATGGCAGGGGGTTGGGACTGGCTGAGCCTGGAGCTCCCTTCCAGCCCTGGCAGCTCTGTGGCTCTGTGACTGCTGCCTGTGTGCAGAGCCAGCAACAGCTGCAGAGTCTGGTGGAGAGTCTGTGGCAGCAGCAAGGTCTCCTCCCAGGGCCACAAGGGCCCAGCAGAGAAGCTGCCAGCCCAAGACACATCCAGCAGAGCTGCAGCTGTGGCTGATTTATGAGCACAGGATCCAGCCCAGCTCCCCAGCTCCCAGCCTCCCTGGGACGTTCCCTGCCGGAGCTGTCTGATCTCGGCAGCCAGGCAGGGCCTGGCAGCCCTCAGGCTCCTGTGCACACAGCCTGCATGCTCTGACCTGCAGACATTTCCCTCTTGCTGCTCTTGATCTCAGACAAACCCAGGAATTTGTGTCTTGCCCTGCTGACAAAGGGCTGCAGTCAGCAAACCGCCAGGAGCAGAATGGCAGAGCAGCTCCTGCCCCACCTCGGGTCAGCAGAGCAGGCAGCAGCTGGAGGCACTGCTTGGGGCCTGCCAGGACAGCTCTGCCCCAGCTGGGCTGGGTCCTGAGCTCTGAGCTTCCAATCAGCATCACTGGAGAGGCTGAGGGAGCTGGGGGTCTTCAGCCTGGAGGAGAGGAGGCTCAGGAGAGACCTCATTGCTCTCTGCAACTCCCTGCAGGGAGGTTGGAGCCAGGTGGGGGTTGGGCTCTGCTCCCAGGCAAGCAGCACCAGAACAAGAGGACACAGTCTCAAGCTGTGCCAGGGGAGGTTCAGGCTGGAGGTGAGGAGAAAGTTCTTCCCAGCAAGAGAGATTGGCCCTGGGGATGTGCTGCCCAGGGAGGTGGTGGAGTCCCCATCCCTGGAGGTGTTCAAGAGGGGCTTGGATGTGGCACTTGGAGCCATGGATTAGCTGTCAGGAGGTGTTGGGTGACAGCTTGGACTGGATGAGCTCTGAGGTCTTTTCCAACCTTATTGATTCTGTGATTCTCTGATCAGCTCCTTGGGAACAGCACTTTGAGCCTTGCATCAGGCTGAGCTGCACAGGTCAGGAGCAGCAGAGCAGAGCAGGCAGGGGATGGCTCTCCTGGAAGCTTTGGAGGTTGTCCTCCCCCTCTGCTCTGCCCTGCTGAGACCTCACCTGCAGTATTGCATCCAGCTCTGGGCTGCCCAGCTCAGGAGGGACAGGGATCTGCTGGAGGGAGCCCAGGGGAGGCTGCAAGGATGCTGAAGGGACTGCAGCACTGCCTGGGGAGGAGAGGCTGAGAGCCCTGGGGCTGTTTAGTCTGGAGAGGAGAAGGCTGAGAGGGATCTGATCAATGGCTATCAATAGCTGAGGGCTGGGGGGCAGGAGGGAGGGCCAGGGCCAGGCTCTGCTCACTGTGCCCTGGGATAGGCCAAGGGGCAATGGATGGAAGCCAGCACAGGAGGTTCCAGCTCAGCATGAGGAGGAACTTCTGCCCTGTGAGGGTCCCAGAGCCCTGGAGCAGGCTGCCCAGAAAGGTTGTGGAGTCTCCTGCTCTGGAGCCTTCCCAGCCCTGCCTGGATGTGTTCCTGTGGGACCTGTGCTGGGTTCTCTGCTCCTGCTCTGGCAGGGGTTGGACTGGAAGATCTCCAGAGGTCTCTTCCAACCCCTGGCATCCTGTGGGCCTGGGAGTCATCCTGTGGGCCTGGGAGTCATCCTGCTCCTCTGCTCACAGAGCTTCTGCAGGGCTCCTGACCCACCTGAGATATGAGGCTGTGGAGATGCCCCTGCCAGGCAGGGGGAAGGTGGGAGCTGGGATGGGCTTGGAGAGCACTAAATGAGGAGGAAGCCTCAGCATGAGAGCTGCTGAGTCCCCAGCTGGTGCAGCAGAAGCTGGCCCAGGACTGGGGAGCACCAAAAGTGTCTGGGATGAGCCAGGCACAGCAGAAATGCCCAGGCAGAGAAAAGACTTCTGCAGGAGAGCTGAACTGTGACCTGGTTTTCTCCTGCTGATTCAGGGGAGGGGAGGGCTGGAGCACCTCTGCTGTGAGCAGGCCAGGCTGAGGGAGCTGGGGCTGCTCAACCTGGAGAAGAGAAGGCTCCAGGGGACCTTCTGGTGGCCTTTCAGCACTGAGCAGGGAGCTGCAGGAGGGCTGGGCAGGGCCCTTCATCAGGCAGTGTGGTGACAGGTGAGGGGCAATGGGTTGAAGCTGGCAGCAGGTCCATTTAGACTTGGAGATTGGGAGGAAATGCTTCACTGGGAGGGTGGTGAGGCACTGGCACAGGTGCCCAGGGAGGCTGTGGCTGCCTCACTGCAGGAAGAGTCAAGAGCAGGCTGGAGGGAGGTGTCCCTGCCCATGGCAGAGGGTTGGAACTGGGGGATCTTGAAGGTCCCTTCCAACCCAAGCCAGGCTGTGGCTCTGAGGGAGCTCTCCCAGTGTGCTGTGAGCACTGCAGGGGCACTGGGTGGCACAAGCAGGGTGGGCATCTGCCAAGCACCATCCAGCTGCAGCAGCCTGAGCTGCTGGGCAGGAAAGCCCCTGGCTTAAAGCAGCCTCACTCCCCCCAGGGCCCCGGAGCCCTGCAGGGCTGCTGCTGGTTGTGACCCCCAAGGGGCTTGGCAGGGGCAGCTGTGGCTGAGAACAGGAGGGCAGAAGGTGGTGGTGTGGTGCCCACCCCCAGCACTCACAGGCCCTTTGCAGAGCTCTGCTCTGGCTGCAGGGCTGGGGGTGGCCCAGGGCAGGCTGTGTGGGCACATGGTGCTGAGCAGCCTGCACGTCCCCTGCTGTCCCCTGCATGGCTGGAGCCAGCACAGCCAGCAGCACCTCGGTGGTGCTCACCCAGCTGGGGGCTCCAGGGGGGACCTTCCCTCCCCCTGTGGGGTACAGGCTGCCTGAGGCATGTGCTGAGCCCCCTCAGCAGAGGCAGGGAAGTGTTGCAAAGCAGGCAGTGTCCAGCTCCATGGCACAGGATGGAGGCCCAGAGCCTTCCTGCCCAGCTGCCCAGGGCCTGGAGGTGTCCTCAGGAGAGTGGGAAGAAAGAAAAACTGCTCCCCAGGTTCAGCTGCCTTCAGCTGCTGAGTTCAGAGCTGGAGAACATCCTCCAGCAGCACAGCCCAGGAGTGTGCTCCTGGCATCTCAGCAGTGATGCATGGCTGCAGCAGTGAGCTCAGGAGGGGCTGCCCCACTTTGGAGCTCCCACAGCAGCATTGGCCACGGCAGAGACAGGGAGAAGCAGGATCCTGCCCACAGCTGGGCCCAGGACCCCTCAGGGCTGGCCACAGCCTGGTGGGCTGCAGAGGGGAGGGGTGAACAGCCCAGCTGGTTCCCCAGGGAGCTGATCCCCTCCTGGACTTTGGGAGGTTGTGGAACCTGAGACACAAGTGAGCAAAGGCCTCAGGCCAGCCCTCCCCAGCCCTGCACACACAGCAGAGGGTGAGCAAACCTCTTGCCCAGGAGCTGCTCTGTGCCAGCCAGCAGCCAAGCAGAGCAGCACCCAGGGAAGGGCTCAGGCTGCTCAGCCCTGCGTGGCTCTGGCTGGCAAAGCTCTGGGTGCAGCCTGGGTGCAGCTGGCAGCCCAGTCCTGAGTGCTCTGGGCAAGGCACAAGGTCCCCAGGGGCCAGCAGTGTCCTCCTGGCCAGGAAGGGCAATGGGCTCCTGGGGGGCATCAAGCAGAGTGTGGCCAGAAGGGCAAGGGAGGTTCTCCTCCCCCTCTGCTCTGCCCTGCTGAGGCCACAGCTGGAGTCCTGGCTCCAGCTCTGGGCTCCCCAGCTCCAGAGGCACAGGGAACTGCTGGAGAGAGTCCAGGGGAGGCTCTGAAGCTGCTGAGGGGCCTGGAGCAGCTCTGGGAGCAGCAAAGGCTGAGAGCCCTGGGGCTGAGAGCCTGGAGCAGAGCAGCCCCAGAGGGCAGCTGAGCAATGCTCAGCAAGAGCTAAAGGCTGGGGGGCAAGAGGCTGGGGCCAGGCTCTGCTCAGTGCTGCCCAGGGACAGGACAAGGGGCAGGGGGCACAAACTGCACCCCAGGAGGCTGCACCTGAGCAGGAGGAGAAACTTTGGTGTGAGGCTGCTGGAGGCCTGGAGCAGGCTGCCCAGAGAGGCTGTGGAGTCTACTGGGGTAGAGAGCTTCCAACCCTCCCTGGGCACTGTGCCCCTGGGCAGGCTGCTGTGGGAGCCCTGCTGGAGCAGAGGCTTGGACTGGGTGAGCTCCAGAGGTCCCTTCCAGCCCTCCCTGCTGGGGTCTGCAATGCAGAAGGGACAGCAGTGTCCCAGCAGCTGCTGGCAGGAGACCTTCCTTGCTGCTCATCCTAAACCTCCTTCTCCTATCTTTTGGCACAGTTCTAACCTGGCCAGGTCCTGCTGCTCTGCCAGGTTGCCAGCCCAGTGCCTCTTGGTGCCCTGTGGCTCTCCAACCTGTGCCCAGACTGGAGCTGAGGTCTGGAGCATCTCTGTGGGAAGGGAGTGGGCACAGAGCCTTCCATGCTGAAGCAATGCCAAGACCTAGGAGAAGGAATGGCCTGGGGCTGGGAGAGGGCAGCTTGAGAGTGGAAAGGAGGAAGAAATGCTTCAGAGTGAGGTTGGTAAGGCACTGGCACAGGCTGCCCCCTCCCTGGGGGTGTGCCAGGCCAGGCTGGATGAGGCCCTGAGCAGCCTGGGCTGGGGAAGGGGTCCCTGCCCTTGGCAGGGGGCTGGAGCTGGAGGAGCTTTGAGCTCCCTTCCAAGCCAGCCCAGTCTGTGACTCCATGACCTGAGTCACCTCTCTGGATGCTCCCACTGCTGATGGCAGGAGGAGGATCTGCCAGGATCTGCCAGCCCAAGGTGAACCATGGAAAGCCAGCTGGAGGCTGCAGGAGCCCCAGCTGTGCTGTGCCTGGCCCTGCTGGCTGGCAGCAAGAGGAGGCAGCGGCCTGGTGGCAGCGGGAGGGCTCCTGGGGGCTTTGGGGATTAAGCAGGGAAGGAGCAGGAGGACCTCCTGTGCCTGTGCCTCAGGCCCCCGTGCTGCTGGTGCTGTGCGTGGTGCTGAGCTGCAGGCACAGAGCCCTCCTGCAGCTGCAGCTCTGCCCAGGGGAGCAGTCAGGGAAGGGGCACAGCTGGGGGGGCCCAGGGCTCCTGTCCTGAGCCTGCAGAGCGTGTGGGGAGCTGGGCTGGGGACACACAGCTGTCACCTGCTGGGGGCACAGCTGGGGGCAGTGGGCCAGGGGGTAGGCAGCTTGGCTCCTGGGATGTGGTGGGAGCAGGGAAGTGTGGGCTGGGGCAGCAAGGAGGGACACAAGCAGGGAGAGGAGGAGAGAGAGGTGTGGGGTCTGGCAGCCTTGGAGCTGTGCTTTGTGCTTTGAGCACTGTCCATGTCCTACACCCACCCCACACAGAACACAGCCAAGTGCCAGGGGCTGCACCTTGGCCACAGCAACCCCAGGCAGTGCTGCAGGCTGGGGGCAGAGTGGCTGACAGCAGCCAGGCAGAGAGGGACCTGGGGGTGCTGATTGACAGCTGCCTGAACAGGAGCCAGCAGTGTGCCCAGGGGGCCAAGAAGGCCAAGGGCAGCCTGGCCTGCAGCAGACAGAGTGTGGCCAGCAGGAGCAGGGAAGTCCTTGTGCCCTGTGCTCAGCACTGCTGAGGCCACACCTGGAGTCCTGTGTCCAGCTCTGGGCTCCTCAGGTCAGGAAAGAGGTTGAGCTGCTGGAAGGTGTCCAGAGAAGGGCAACAAAGCTGGGGAGGGGTCTGGAGCACAGCCCTGGGAGGAGAGGCTGAGGGAGCTGGGGTTGCTTAGCCTGCAGAAGAGGAGGCTCAGGGGAGACCTTCTTGCTCTCTGCAACTCCCTGCAGGGAGGTTGGAGCCAGCTGGGGGTTGGGCTCTGCTCCCAGGCAAGCAGCACCAGAACAAGAGGACACAGTCTCAAGCTGTGCCAGGGGAGGTTCAGGCTGGATGTTAGGAAGTTCTTCCCAGCAAGAGAGATTGGCCACTGGGATGTGCTGCCCAGGGAGGTGGTGGAGTCCCCAGCCCTGGAGGTGTTTAGGAGGAGCCTGGATGAGGCCCTTGGAGCCATGGTTGAGTTGCTCAGATGGTGCTGGGGGAGAGGTTGGACTTGGTGATCTCAAAGGTCTTTTCCTTCCTGGTTAATTCTATTCTATTCTATTCTATTCTATTCTATTCTATTCACTCACCTGGGGACTTCTCCTCTTAACATCTGCTCCATGGAATCAGAGGTTGGAAAGGACCTCCAGAGCTCATCCAGTCCAACCCCTGCCAGGGCAGGACACATCCAAATGGGGCTTGAAAGTCTCCAGAGGAGACTCCACAGCCTCTCTGGGCAGCCTGCTGCAGGCCTCCAGCAGCCTCACACCTAAGAAATTTCCCCCCCCTGTTCAGGTGGAACCTCCTGGGGTCCAGTTTGTGCCCCCTGCCCTTTGTCCTGCCCCTGGGCACCATTCACAAGAGCCTGGCACCTGCTTCTTGCCCCCAGCCCTCAGCTATTGATAGCAGAAAGATGTGCAGGGCTGGAGCCAGGCTCTGCTCAGGGCTGGCCAGGGACAGCACAGGGGGCACTGGGGGCAAGCTGGAGCAGAGGAGGTGCCAGGGGACCAGGAGGGGAAACTTTGTCCCTGTGAGGGTGCAGAGCCCTGGGGCAGGCTGCCCAGAGAGGCTGTGGAGGCTCCTGCTCTGCAGAGCTTCCAACCCCCCTGGCTGTGTTCTGGGTGCCCTGCCCTGGTGCCCTGCCCTGGTGCCCTGCCCTGGCAGTTTCTGTGTGGCTGCTCTCAGCAATCAGCAGCAGGGGAAATGAGGAGCAGGCACTCAGGAGTGATGCAGGAGAGGAAGGGGAAGGTGGGAAAGCTTGGAAGAGGTCATCAAAGGCAGCTGGATTCTGTGTGTGGGTGAGGAAACAGCAGCTGGGTACCTGGCCAGGTGCAAGCCACAGCAGCCTCTACCCTTGCCAGGGGCCTCTGTCACACAGCAGCTCACTCTCCAGCCTCAAAACAGGAACCAAAGCTGGCTGCACTCCCCTGGGTGGACCTTTCAGGCAGGAAAGTCTGCTGCAAGGTGGCTCAGGGGTTTAAAGAAGGGATTTGAGCAAGTCTGTGCCTGAATGGAGGGATGGATTCTGCCAGAGGGTCCCCAGACCTTCCTGGGCTCTCCCAGCTCTTACTGCCTCAAAGCCACTGCTGCTTTCTGGAGGCTACCTGAGGGCTGGAACTGCTCATCCAGAGCAAGCCTGGGCCAGGCTTTACACCTGTGAGCTACAGCAGCAGTAAGCAAGAGGTGAGACATGGTGTGGGGACCACAGCCAGCAGATGAGGACAGCCCTCACTGCCCCCAGGGTGACCAGAGGCTGGAGAGCCTCTGCTGTGGGGACAGGCTGGGAGAGCTGGGGCTGCTCAGCCTGGAGAAGGTTCCAGGGCGCCCTCAGAGCAGCCTTGCAGTGCCTGAAGGGCTCCAGGCATGCCAGGGAGAGACTGTTCAGGGCTGTGGGGATGGGACCAGAGGCAATGGTTTGAAACTGGAGCAGGGCAGGGCTAGGTTGGACATCAGGAGGAAGCTCTGCACAGGGAGGCTGGGGAGACACTGGGACAGGCTGCCCAGGGAGGTGGTGGAGGCTCCAGCCCTGCAGGCATTCAGGATCAGACTTGACCCTGGGCAGCCTGCTCTAGCTGGAGCTGTCCCTGTTGCCTGGGGGGGGGTTGGACAAGATGCCCTTGGAGGGTCCCTTCCAGCCCAGTGCACTCCCTGAGTCTGTGAATCTTTGTCCTTCACCACCACTGTGAATCTGCAGCTGCAGTACCAGGCACATCCCTGGCAGCTCTGGTTGTGATCTTCACTTCCCCCAGCGTGCACAGCCAGGCAGGAGCAAGCAGCTCCCAGCCTGTCACACAGAACCACCCAGGTTGGAAGAGACCTCAGAGATCATCAAGTCCAAGCTGGCACCACAGACCTCATGGCTAGACCATGGCACCAAGTGCCACATCCAATCCCCTCTTGAACACCTCCAGGGCTGGGGACTCCACCACCTCCCTGGGCAGCACATCCCAGTGGCCAATCTCTCTTGCTGGGAAGGACTTTCTCCTCCCCTCCAGCCTGAACCTCCCCTGGCACAGCTTGGGACTGTCACCCCCTGAGAGGAGTCTGCCTGTGAGGGCAGGTGTCTGGAGAAGTGCACTTTGCTCTCCCCCTGCTCACCACCTTCCTGGCCTCGCTGGGTGAGGAACAAAGCTGAGGTTGTTCCCAGCTGCTGCTTGGAGCTGACCACTGCCCAGCAGTGCCTGGCAGCTCCCCAGCACACCCTGCTTGGTAGGAGCTGGAAGCCCAAAGCACTTCATAGAGCCATGGAATGTTTAGGGACCTTAAAGCTCATCCAGTCCCAACCCCCTGCCATGGGCAGGGACACCTCACACCAGATCAGGTTGCTCAGGACCTCATCCAGCCTGGCCTTGAACACCTCCAGGGATGACCCAGATATTGAACTGGGGGGAACTGGCAGGTCCTTGGACCAGCAGGAAAAGGTCCTCTCCAACCTGCTCTCCAGCACCTTCCCCAGGCTCAGCACACCTGCCTGGCTCACAGCTGATGCCCATCAGGATGGACCTATGGTGGTCAAGTCTCTGCTGCCAAGAGCTGCCAAGACAGCCTGGGGCATGTGGCATTGAGCTGCCTGACCCCTGCCCAGCCACTCTGCAGGGAATGCTGATCCCTCTGCTACTGAGCCTGGCACTGGGCAGCACACTTCCCACCTTGGCCCCAGCTGGGAAGCTTTCACAGCAGTGTCTGAGGCTCCCCAGGGCATCCCCAGGGCATCCCCAGGACATCCCCAGGACATCCTCCAGGTGTTGGTTCACATAAAGATGAGGAAAAGTTTTCCCTGTGAGGGTGCAGAGCCCTGGAGCAGGCTGCCCAGGGGGGCTGTGGAGTCTCCCTCTCTGGAGATATTCCAAACCCTCCTGGCTGTGTTCCTGGGTGCCCTGCCCTGGGTGCCCTGCCCTGGCAGGGGGCTGGGCCGGCTGAGCTCTGGAGCTCCCTTCCAGCCCCTGGCATTCTGTGGTTCCCCTGGCTGCAGGTCCCCTCCTTGCAGGTCCTGATCAGATCCGCCAGCCCCACGGGGATGCCTCAGACACCGCACGGAGGGAGCTGTGCCCGCAGGGGCCCCAGGGCTCCCTCCAGCCCTTCCCAGCCCGGCGCTGGGAAGCTCCTTGGCGACTCCTGCTTCCCCCTGGGGGCGGCGGCGGGGCCGGGGGCGCCGGGCTGCTCCTCACGCTGCGCTCCGTCCCTCGCAGGTCCCTTGCCCTGGGCCAGCAGTACAGCTCCCTGGGGTCCCAGCCCATCCTCTGCGGCTCCATCCCCGGCCTCGTACCCAAGCAGCTGCGCTTCTGCCGCAACTACATCGAGATCATGCCCAGCGTGGCCGAGGGGGTGAAGCTGGGCATCCAGGAGTGCCAGCACCAGTTCCGCGGCCGCCGCTGGAACTGCACCACCATCGACGACAGCCTGGCCATCTTCGGGCCCGTCCTGGACAAAGGTAAAGGCCGCGGCTGGGGCTCGGGAGGGGAAGGCTTTGCCAAGCTGGGTCCTGCTGGCACAGCCCCACTGCGCTCTTGGAGCCACCCCGGGTGTCCTGCTGGCAGCACACTGTGGGAGCTCTGGTGGCCTCCTTTCCAGCCCTCATCTCCCCAGCTCCTTCTTTTGCCCCAGTTTTCTGGTGTGTTACAGCAGAAGGGACGATGAGGGGAGGGGAAGGGAGAGGAGAGGAGGGGAGGGGAGAGGGGAGGAGAGGAGGGGAGGGGAGAGGGGAGGAGGGGAGGGGAGGGGAGAGGAGAGGAGGGGAGGGGAGGGGAGAGGAGAGGAGGGGAGGGGAGGGGAGAGGAGAGGAGGGGAGGGGAGGGTCTGTTCCCACCCCAGGAGCTCTCAGGAGGGTGAAGCACAGGAAGGAGAATATCTACCCCCATGCATGGTCTGGAATCGTGACCTCCACCCTCCCTGCCCAGAGCCTGCAGCACTTCCAAACAACAGCTCCAGCAGATCCAGGGCCAAAGCCAAGGTTGTGGTCAGCTTCCCTGGGGCCAGGGCAAGCCCTCTGAAGCGTGCACTGCACCCTAGGAGGCCAGGGGGTAGAGGTTTCCCCCCCAGTGAGAAGCCATGGTTGAAATGCATGCTCCTGACCAGCCTTGGCTGGCATCTCACCAACTCTTCTCAGAGATGAGCCCAAAGCAGTCAGGACTGGGAACAAAAGGAAGGAGACCAAACCCTATCTGCCCTCCAGACACATGTGCTTGCTCCTCTTCATCACCCCCTCCTGGAAGGCCACTTGGCAGGCCCACTGGCAGCACGCTGGTGAGGCTCAGTGCAGCTGGGATTCCCAGGGAGGCCACAGCTAAAGCAGCAGCCTGCAGCCAGGCACAGCCTGAAAGGAGGCTGCTGGAGGGCTCTGGGGGCAGAGCCCAGCCCAGGCCAGATGCACACTTAGCAAACCAAGGACTCAGGCTGAAAAGCTTTGTCACGGAGCTGAGCCAGGGCAGGGTGCAAAGATTCCCTTCCCTCCATCCCATCCTGGGGCTATAGACTAGACTAGACTAGACTAGACTAGAATAGAATAGAATAGAATTAACCAGGTTAGAAAAGACCTTTGAGGTCATCCAGTCCAACCTCTCCCCCAGCACCATCTGATCAACCCAACCATGGCACCAAGGGCCTCATCCAGGCTCTTCCTAAACACCTCCAGGGATGGGGACTCCACCACCTCCCTGGGCAGCACATCCCAGTGGCCAATCTCTCTTGCTGGGAAGAACTTTCTCCTCACCTGCAGACTAAACCTCCCCTGGCACAGCTTGAGACTGTGGCCTCTTGTTCTGCTGCTGCTTGCCTGGGAGAAGAGACCAACCCCCACCTGGCTTCAACCTCCCTGCAGGGAGTTGCAGAGAGCAAGAAGGTCTCCCCTGAGCCTCCTCTTCTGCAGGCTAAGCAACCCCAGCTCCCTCAGCCTCTCCTCCCAGGGCCATACTGCACATGAGCCAGCAGTGTGCCCAGGGGGCCAAGAAGGCCAAGGGCATCCTGGCCTGCAGCAGGAAGAGTGTGGCCAGCAGGAGCAGGGAAGTCCTTGTGCCCTGTGCTCAGCACTGCTCAGGCCACACCTGGAGTCCTGTGTCCAGCTCTGGGCTCCTCAGGTCAGGAAAGAGGTTGAGCTGCTGGAAGGTGTCCAGAGAAGGGCAAGAAAGCTGGGGAGGGGTCTGGGGCACAGCCCTGGGAGGAGAGGCTGAGGGAGCTGGGGTTGCTTAGCCTGGAGAAGAGGAGGCTCAGGGGAGTGTTTGAGTTGCTCAGATGGTGCTGGGGGAGAGGTTGGACTTGGTGATCTCAAAGGTCTTTTCCAACCTGGTTAATTCTAGTCTAGTCTAATCTAGTCTAATACTCAACTCCTGGTGAATCTTTCTCACAACAAAGTGAGATTCTGCATGGGAGCAGCTCCTGATGTGCTTAGCAAGCTTCAGCTTCCACCAGCAGCTCAGCTCCCTGCAGCTGTGCAGCTCAGGGGAGGTGACTCAGTGCCAGGATGAGAGGCAATGGCTTAGAGCTGGGAGAGAGGAGATGGAGACTGCAGAGGAGGAAGAAATTCTTTGCAGTGAGGCTGGGGAGGCTCTGGCACAGGCTGCCCAGGGAGGCTGTGGCTACCTCCTGCCTGGAGGTGTTGAGGCCAGGCTGGATGAGGCCCTGAGCAGCCTGGGCTGGGGGAGGGGTCCCTGCCCATGGACTGGATGAGCTTTAGGGTCCCTTGCAACCCAACCCTTCTGTGGTTCTGTGGCTGGGGTCACAGTGAGACACTGCAGAAATCAGGGTTGGAAAGTCCTAGCAGAATGGAGCAGGGACCAAGAGATGCAGCTCCCCCTGCTTTGGGGGGATGCATTTTGGGGACCCCCTGTGTTTACAGTCACAGAACAGATCTGGTTGGAAGAGAGCTCCAAGCTCACCCAGTCCAGCCCCTGACCCAGCACTGCAGGCTCAGCACCAAACCATGGCCCTCAGCACCAGGGCCCTGCTGCTTGCACACCCCCAGGCCTGGGCACTGCAGCACTGCCCTGGGCAGCCTCTGCCAATGGCTGAGATCCCTTCCAGGGCAGAAAGATTTCCTGAGCTCCAGCCTGAGCCTCCCCTGGGGCAGCTTGGAGCCATTGCCTCTGCTCCTGCCCCTTGCCCCCAAGGAGCAGAGGCTGTCCCCTCCTCACTGCAACCTCCCTGCAGGGAGCTGCAGAGAGCAAGGAGCTCTCCCTCAGCCTCCTCTGCTCCAGCCTCAACACCTCCAGATCCATTCCAACCCAGCCCCATCCAATAACTTCTCACCAAGGCTCCCCAGACTGAAACCTGCTGCCTATGCCAAAGCATCTCCCAAAGCTCAGCACCTGCCAGAGCAGGAGGGTTTGGGTTCCCTAAAGGCAGTCATACAACAATAATGATAGTAGTGACAATGACCATACTATTCATGTAATACTAATAACAATAATAACAACAATAAACAACAACTCCTGTGGAATCACAGCACCACAGAGTGCTCTGGGCTGGAAGGGAGCTCCAAAGCTCCTCCAGTGCTGCCCCCTGCACTCAGCAGGGACCTCCTGCCCTGGAGCAGCTTGCTCAGAGCCCTGTGCAGCCTCAGCTGGAACAGCTCCAGGGCTGAGACCTCAGCCCCCTGCCTGGGCAGCCTGCAGCAGTGTTCCAGCAGCTCCTGCTGCAGAACTTGTTCCTCACCTCCCATCTCAGTCTGCTCTGCTCTAGTTTGAAGCCATTGCTCCTCCTCCTGTCCCTTCAGGCCTGTCATAAAATTACTGAACACATGAAGCTGCTGCAGCACCCAGGCTCTGAGCATCTCTCACCACCATCTCTGTCAGCAAGGAAGCACTTTAAAGCTTGGCTTTGAAGCACCCATCCCAGAAGGAGCAAGCTGAGCTCTGGATCCATGAAGAAGTTGTTGAGGTGCTCTGGGCTGCTGGGGCTGGAATCATGGAATGATAGAATGGTCCAGGCCAGAAGAGACCTCCAAAGCTCATCCAGTCCACCCCCCTGCACTCAGCAGGGACATCCTCCACTGGAGCAGGCTGCCCAGAGCCCTGTCCAGGCTTATCTTGAATACCTCCAGGGGTGTGGCCTCAACCTGTCCCAGTGTTCCACCACCCTCATAGTGAAGAACTTCTTCCTGGTATCCAAACTCAATCTGCTCTGCTCTAGTTTGAAGCCATTGCCCCTGGTCCTGTCCCTGCAGGCCTTTGGGAGCAGTCCCTCTGCAGCCTTCTTGTAGCCCCCTTCAGGTACTGGGAGGCTGCTCTGAGGTCTCCCTGGAGCCTTCTGTTCTCCAGGCTGAGCACCCCCAGCTCCCTCAGCCTGTCCCCACAGCAGAGCTGCTCCAACCCCCTGAGCATTTTTGTGGCCTCCTCTGGACCCTGTCCCCCAGGTCCATGTCGTGGAGCAGAGCCTGGTGTGTGTGGACATGACCTTCCCCTGTGCTCTGAGCTGGCACAGGCAAACCTCACCCAGGGCTCTGGAGCCCTTCTGACAGGTGAAGTCTCTCCAGCCCTGCCAGTCCCAGCGTGGCACATCAGTGGTTTCTCAGGCAGGCAGTTAGCTGGGGAGCTGTGTGTGCTCTGCAGCTCCCTCCCCTGCAAGTGGAACAGTTAAAAATAAACAGCAGCGTCTGCAAAGGAGGACACATCAAACCCGGCCCACCTCACCCCGCTCTCATTTACATCCCTCTCATGTGCTAATGGCTTCTCCCTGCCGCCTTGGGAAGGAGCCGGCAGAGAGGGGCTGGGACTCGGCTCCTCCAGGTAGCACCAAGGAAAGCCTTTGAGATCCCAAAGCTTGCAGCCCCGGCAGAGGAAAGCAAACCCCTCCCGGGCACTGCTTGCAGCTGAGGGAACAGGGAAGGCTGGCAAGGAGAAGGCTTTTGTCCTGCCCTGGTGGACCTCATTGGCTGCCATGAGCCTGGGGAGAGGGCTGCCTGGGGACAGGGCTGCCTGGGGACAGGGGTAGGGTTGGACACTTCCAGGCTGTCCCTCCCCCAGGCTGTTGTCCCATCCTCCTTAGCTGCAGCAACACAGAAATGAAGAGGTCTGAGATCTGTGGTCACCACTGGCTGCACTTCCTCCATCTGGTTGACCTCTGAGCATCTTAGAACCACAGAGCTGTCAGGGTTGGAAGGGAGCTCAAGGCTCAGCCAGCCCCAACCCCTGCCATGGGCAGGGACACCTCACACCACAGCAGGTTGCTCACAGCCACCTCCAGCCTGGCTGCAAACACCTCCAGGCAGGAGGCTTCCACCACCTCCCTGGGCAGCCTGTGCCAGGCTCTCACCACCCTCCTGGGCAACAACTTCTTCCTCACAGCCAATCTCAATCTCCCCACTTCTAGTTCTGCTCCATCCCCCCCCAGTCCTATCCCTCCCTGGCACCCTCAAAAGTCCCTCCCCAGCTTTCTTGGAGCCCCCTGCAGATCCTGGAAGGCCACAATGAGGTCTCCTGGGAGCCTTCTCCTCTCCAGCCTGCACAACCCCAACTCCCTCAGGCTGTGCTCACAGCAGAGCAGCTCCAGCCCTCTGAGCTTCTTGTTGACTTGCAGGGCACACAGCAGGATGTAGCCCCTCAAACAAAGAAGGGTTAATGAGTGGTAAGGCTCAGGCTGAGATGACAACCCCTTGCAGCCTGCACTGTGCAGCAGGCCAAGAGGCATGAAGAGCTAAGCCCCAACTAGCCAGAGCTAAGCTGTGATAACTGCCTGGGTGGAATCACCTCCGAGTCTCCAGGAGCCCCTCTTGGGTTGATCTCCTCCCTGCTCCCTTAGGTAGGTTGAAGCTGCTTTGGAGAAAACTTCAAAGGTGCAGCTCTCACTGCACCTGCATGGGAAATCATTTCTAATGCAGCCTGGGAAGAGAGTGAGGGTAATTTCATCTCACAGGAGCTGCAAAAATGTTCATCACTGCCACTTCCATTCCAGGAGGGCTTAGCCTGAGGAGTGGTGCAGGGTGGGAGCTGGCTGCAGTGGTTTGGCTGTGCCAGACCCTCTCAGGGCTCATCCTCAGGCCTTTCCTGGTCACTCCTTCTGGCCACACCATCCAGGCTTCCAGCACTGAGAGCACTGGAGCAGCCCAAGGGCTTCCAGCTCCAGGTCATCCCACAGCCTCCCACCACACCTCCACCTCTCTTCCCAGCTCCACAGTATGACTCTGATCTTTCCTCCCTCAGTCTTGTGGCTTCAGGTTTGCAGCAAAGCCAAACACAGCCCAGAGAACCCCCCCGAGGGGGCCTGACGTGCTCCCATCTGGGAGCTGCTGGTCACCAGCCCTGTCCCAGGCTCTGCCTGAGCAACTCAACTCCCTCCCATGTGCCCTGCTCCCAGTTCAGACTCGTGAGGGTTTTGCTACAGAAGCTGTGGCAGCCGTAGCTGCTGAGGCTTTGGTTCCTGAGGGCCATCGATTATCTTCCTTCTCTTTTTTGCATGTCTCTTCTAACCCGGGCACTGCAGCCCCCCCAGCCCAGCCCCAGTCCGTGGGGCAAGCTCATGTTTTTACAAGCAAATTCCCCGGGATGATTTATACTGCAGGTGTGCAGCCCGGGACGAGGGGAGAGGCAAAACCTGCTTCCTCCTGCTCTGCCGCCTCCTTTCTCGCAGCGAGAGCAGTTTGCAGCAGCAGCCAAAGCCTCTCGCAGCCAAGCCCTGCCCTAAGCCAGGGCCGAGCCCAGGGCCGGTGCCTCGCCGCTGCTCTGGAGGGCGAGCGATCGCCGTCCTCTGGTTAGTGCTCAGCTCCGTGGTGCCCAGAAAGGGCTGTCTGGGAGTGCAGGAGGCAGGGAGGCCCCGCAGGCACCTGCAGACAGACTCCTGGGGCAGAGAAGAGGTCTCGGAGCCGCAGGCAGGACTGGATCTGCTGGAGTGAGTTCGGCAGGAGCCGTCCCAAGCTCAGACAGCTCCCTCCGCCCTGAGCGCGGCGGGGACCGCTCTTCCCCTGCCCTTTTCCGGCTCTCCTTCCCCAGGAAGATGCCACCGGCTCTCCAGGAAGGTTGCTCCTCAGCCCCAGTCGGGGCTCAGTCCTCCTGCCGACGGCGCCGGGCAGGGCAGCGCCTGGCTGTGCGCGGCTGCGAGGGGCCAGGTGCAGGCCGGGCAGCTGGGGCTGGGCTGCCTTTGGGGGTCCTTCTGTGTCGGGCTAAGCCCCTGACACGAGCTGTGAAAGGCAGGAGCCGCACCACGATAACCCTGCGCTTTTCTCAGCCATGACACCCGCAGTCATTTGCATCTAAACAGGGGTGTGTGGGATCAGGGGGCCGTCTTGATATAAACTCAGCAGCTTAAGGGGAGGGGGGAGGGAAAGGAGAGCAGGAGAGAGAAAAATAAGCTTATAGCGCTGAGAAAGAGCTAAGCTTCCTCCCCTACTGTGAGGCCGGGCGAGCGGCGGCAGCGCCGCGCCGCAGCCGCAGCCGGCGGCCGCATTCACACGCCCTTTAGCCGCTCCGAGCCGGGGCCGGGGGGCCGGGGAGCGCCATCAAAAGGGATTTCCCAGCCGGGCTGGCGGGATTGGAGGGTGACGGCAGGACAGGGGAACATTGCCCCGTTGCTACGAGGTGCTCCTGGGGAATGCCAGCGCTCCGTGCCGTGGGTACGCTGGCCGGCGGAAACATTCGGCATTATGCGGGTAATGGAGTGTGACACGGAGGGGACAATGGCAGATTGAGCGTCCCAGCAGGTACCGGCCCGGCTGGGGGACAGGCGCAGTGGTGCCCTGTCAAGGCGGCTCTAATCCTCCCTCCCGGCCCCTCCCCTGGCTCTGGGAACGCTGCTCCCTCCTCTCGTCTCTGGGAAATTCTGCCGGCGCCTCGCCCGGGCCCGGGGCAGCAGCTCCGGGCGAGGATTTGGTGCCTGCAGCTCGCTGCCGCCGCACCGGCACCGTGCGGGGTGCTGGGGGGCAGCCGCCGGCGGGGGGCAGCCCCCCGGGGCGGCTCAGGGCTTAGGGCTCTCGGCTCAGGGCTCAGATCTCAGGATTCAGGGCTTAGGGCTCTCGGCTCACGACTCAAGGCTCTCGGCTCAGGGCTCTTGGCTCGGGGCTCAGGTTTCAGGGCTCACGGCTCAAGGTTCAGAGCTCAGGTTTCAAGGCTCAGGGCTCAGGCTTCAGGGCTCAGGGCTCACGGATCACGGCTCTGGTCCCGCCTCTGCCCGGCCGCGGCCGCCCCGGCTCGGCCCCATCCCGGCACCGCGGCTCCATCCCCTGCCCATCGCTGTCCCGCCCCGGCGTGGGCAGGGAGGCAGCGGCCAGCAAGCGACTCGTGTCCTCCCCCTGTGCCCCCGAGCTGTCCCAGGCCGAGGCCAGAAGGGCTCCCTGGCTCCTCTAATCTGATCACAGGCCACCCAAACAGCCTTTGTCAGGCTGAGGCACCCTGGCTGGAGCAGTCCTCTTCAGCCGGTGGGCTGTGGTCCCCAGATAGCTAAGGAAAACCTGGGCAGCAAGAGGCTGGATCTCTGCTGGTGGATCAGAGGAGGGAAGGGCCAGGAGGGAAGAGTCTGAGTTGAAGGAGATGAAAACCACAGCATGGGCCCAGCAGCAAAGACAACACTGAGCAGCCCTGGTGTAGGACCACACCTGGCACCTAGATGCACATCCCCCCACTGCAGCAGGTGGAGATGAGCCCCTCCACGGCTGGCATGCACCAGCAGCTGCCTCTTGCAGTTGCCTGCATGGGCAAAATCAGCACACTTTGAGCTTCCTGGGGCTTGGAGGGTAGAGGCCAGACCTTCAGAGAAGACTGCAGGCCAAGGAGCAGAACCTGCTGCAGTGATGCCTCCCCAGGGCATGAGGCAAGAGCATGTGAGAGGTGCATGGGGCAGCTGAGAAGCTGGTTCAAGGCTCCTGCTCTGGCAGGAGGGGGAGGTCTCCAAGGTTGATCTAAGCCAGCAGCAAATTCTGTCCTTCTCCCTCACCCACTGGCAAATGTCCTGACCCCTGGGTCAAGCTGCACTCAGGAGGCAGCTGGCAGCACCTCCAGCAGCACACCCTGGGGCACCATCCACCAGCAACAGCACCTCAGACACTGCAGCCCCTGGCCACCTGCCCTCAGCACATTCCTGGGCTCCTGCTCGCTGGGTGTGAGGCTGGGCTGACTCCAACATCTGCTCTGAAGGCAGAGACCTAAGGCTCCCTCTTTATGAGTTAAAACACTCCAGGGTCACTCCCCTGGGTGCTGGGCTTAGGCTGTGGGAACCAAGAAACTGCTGTTGGTCTCTTCTCCCTAATAACAAGTAAGGAAATGGCCTCAAGGTGCAGCAGGGGAGGCTTAAGTTGGGCATTAGAAGAAACCTCTTCACTGAAAGGGTTCTCAAGGACTGGAACAGGCTGCCCGAGGAGGTGGCTGAAACCCCATCCCTGGAGGTGCTTCAGAGACACAGAGAAGTGGTGCTGAGGGACAGGGTTTGGCCCCAGCCTTGGGAGAGTTAGAGAATGCTTGGTCTCAATGGTCTTAAAGGTCCTCTCCAACAAAAAGAACTCTTTGATTCTTTGTCCCCCAGGAGAAAGCTGAGATGGAGTCACCCCCTGGCTGTGCTTGGGCAGGACTGTGTTTGGTGTGGCCTGGAGAGCAGCCAGGCAGAGAGGGACCTGGGGGTAGTGGTGGACAGCAGCTGAACAGGAGCCTGCAGTGTGCCCAGGGGGACAAGAAGGCCAAGGGCATCCTGGCCTGCAGCAGGAAGAGTGTGGCCAGCAGGAGCAGGGAAGTCCTTGTGCCCTGTGCTCAGCACTGCTGAGGCCACACCTGGAGTCCTGTGTCCAGTTCTGGGCTCCTCAGGTCAGGAAAGAGGTTGAGCTGTTGGAAGGTGTCCAGAGAAGGGCAAGAAAGCTGGGGAGGGGTCTGGAGCACAGCCCTGGGAGGAGAGGCTGAGGGAGCTGGGGTTGCTTAGCCTGCAGAAGAGGAGGCTCAGGGGAGACCTTCTTGCTCTCTGCAACTCCCTGCAGGGAGGTTGGAGCCAGGTGGGGTCAAGCAGCAGCAGAACAAGAGGACACAGTCTCAAGCTGTGCCAGGGGTGTTTAGGCTGGAGGTGAGGAGAAAGTTCTTCCCAAAGAGAGATTGGCCATGGGAATGTGCTGCCCAGGGAGGTGGTGGAGTCCCCATCCCTGGAGGTGTTCAGGAAAGGCTTGGATGTGGCACTTGGAGCCATGGTTTAGTTGTCAGGAGGGGTTAGGGATTAGGTTGGACTTGGTGATCTCCAACCTGGTTGATTCTGTCATTCTTAGGAGGCCAGGGTGAGACTCCTGATTAGGAGCAGCACAGCACAGCACTGACTGCTGTGTAAAATCATTCTTAAACCATCCTGAGCAGAGCTCTGCAGCTGAGCAGCCAGGGCACAGCTGTGAGAAGAACTCTCTGAGCTGTCCTAGGACTTGGTCTCCATCAGCCCCACAGCTGGAAGGGAGCTTCTGCTTCTCTGCAGCTGCAGAGAGGAGCAACCAGGCTGCAAAGGTTGCATGTGGCGCTTTGGGAGAGGACAAGGGGAGATGGTTTGGAACTGCAAGAGGGAGCTTGAGAGTGGAGAGAAGGAGAAATGTTTGGCACTGAGGGTGGGGAGAGCCTGGCCCAGGCTGCCCAGAGAGCTGGGAGCTGCCCCATGGCTGGCAGCAGTGCAGGGGAGGTTGGTTGGGGCTGTGAGCAGCCTGCTCTGGTTGGGGCTGTCCCTGCTGGCTGCAGGGGTTGGAGCTCTGGGGGTTCCTTCCCACCCAGCCCATGCCATGATTGTATGAGAACAGAGTCTCTCTCTGCAAGCACCATGCAGGGACCATTAAAAGCTGCTTGAGGCTGAAGGTCCAGGTGAGCAGGGGGCAAAGGGCAGGATCTGGCTGGGCTTCAGTCTGGGTTGAAAATGCCAAGTGAGGCAGGGCCCTGCTTCCCAGCCTGCAGCACAGCACCAGCTGAGAGCAGCTGAGAGCAGAGCAGGTCACAACCTCTCCAGCACCTCCTGGAGAGCTGGCTTCCAAGATGCAGGCAATGCCCTTTCAGTGAGGCAGAGCAATGTCCACCTGTGGGCAGGGAGGGCTCCCAAAAACATGACCAGGAAGGCTGCAGAGACTTCTCCTGAGGGTGTCTGAGCCAGGCCAAGGGGCAATGGTTTGGAGCTGAGGCAGAGCAGGGTCAGAGTGGAGCTGAGGAAGAAGCTCTGCAGTGTGAGGCTGGGGAGGCTCTGGCACAGGCTGCCCAGGGAGGCTGTGGCTGCCTCCTGCCTGGGGGTGATCAAGGCCAGGCTGGATGAGGCCTGGAGCAGCTGAGTCTGGCTGAGAGGTGTCCCTGCCCATGGCAGGGGGTTGGAGCAGATGAGCTCTGAGGTCCCTTCCAGCCTGAGCCATTCTGTGATTAAACTCCCAGAGCTCATGGCAGCAAAGTGTCACCATGTGCAGTCATCTCCTTTTTATCCCCTACAGCCAGGTCTGGGCCTTCTCCCAGTCCTGGCACTTGGTGCTTCTGACATCTCAGAAGCTTCCTCTGGTAGTGGAAGGCCAAGGAACTCCATCAGGGCAGCTCCAGAGCAGCTGCTGCTTTGGGTGTGCTGCTCAGAACAGCATCTCAGGGGTGGCCCTCACCCCTGGGCTTTGGCCATTGCAGCCCAGGAGCAGCCCTGGTGCTCGGAGCACCCTGCAGGGCTGCTGCAGAGGCTTTGGGGCACGCTGGAGACCAGCAGCTCCCTGCCTCCAGAGCCTGCAGCTGAGCTTGGAGCCTCCAGGCACAAACCAGGCAGTGCTGCTCTGGTTTCCCACCCATCCTGCTTGGCCTTGTTGCCCTTCTCAGCCCCAGCCAATGGAAACATCCCAAAGGCTTCTGGTGGCTTCCCCACAGCCCATGGGCACCTTGGCTGCTGCTGGGCAAAGTCTGTGCCAGGGCCCCACAGAGTGCCCAGGGAAAGGGAGGGCTTGAAAGTCAACCTGCCATGGGCATGGGTGGAAGAGGCGATGGACAGAGAGGCTCCAGCTCAGCAAACCCACCGCACCCTCATCTTCATCATCTTCATCAACTTAGTCTTCATCATCTTCATCATCTTCTTCATCTTCATCATCACCTTCTTCATCTTCTTCATCTTGTTCATCTTCTTCATCTTCACCTTTGTCTTCATCTTCATTTCATCTTCATCTTCATCTTCATCTTCTCCATTTCATCTTCATTTCATCTTCATCATCATCATCTTCATCTTCATTTCGTCTTCATCATCTTCATCTTCATCATTTTCTTCATCTTCTTTCATCTTCATCTCCACCTGGATCTCCTGTCCTGCCCCCACCTCCTGCCAGGTGTCTTTGTTCTCTCTCAGCACAGGAGCCCGCCCATGGCTGAGGCCTTTCCAGCCCAAGTGCTGCCGTGGCTGTGTGCCCCTGTCCCCACCTCTCTGTCCTGGCCATCCTGGACACTTCTCCCTTTCTTCAGCCCTCAGTGCTCTCAGGACCTTCTCCAGCTTGGCTGCTTTGGCCCTGCTGAAGGTCATTCTCTGCAGCTGTGAGCACACCAGTGGTCACAGGGCTCTAGCCAGGGCCCAAGTGTCATCTGCTTGGGTTTGCTCCTGGCTTGTTCAGTGATGAGGAGCAAACTTCAGGCTTATCTTCACACCCTCAGCTGGGCTGCACAGACTCACAGAGTGCACTGGGCTGGAAGGGACCCTCCAAGGGCATCTTCTCCAACCCTCCCCTCAGGCAGCAGGGGCAGCTCCAGCTAGAGCAGGCTGCCCAGGGCCACACCAAGTCTGACCGTGAATGCCTCCAGGGATGGAGCCTCAACCACCCCCATGGGCAGCCTGCTCCAGTGTCTCCCCAGCCTCACAGTGCAGAACCTCATTGGAAAGAGCTTTTAACTCTCTTGCTGTGCAGTTCCACCTTGGTTGGATACCTCCAACCCAGTACCTGCTCTCCAGCTTTGTCCTGCCACTGCCTGTCCTGGGCCACCTGAAACCTTGCCCTGTTTCAGCACACAGCTGAGCTGCTTCATCTCCTCTTGGACTAACTCTGGGCATGGAGGATCCTCTCTGGGTTTCCAGACCAGGCATTGCTCCAGTGACTCTCTTCTGACACCTTCAACCCCCACTGATGTTTTGTGTGTCTATCACCACCCATGCTGGCTGCTCATTTGGGGATGATTGAGGCTGGAGAGGAGGAAGAAGTTGTTGAGAGAGAGGCTGGGGAGACTCTGGCACAGGCTGCCCAGGGAGGCTGTGGCTGTCCCCTCCCTGGAGGTGTTGCAGGCCAGGCTGGATGAGGCCTGGAGCAGCCTGGGCTGGTGGGAGGGGTCCCTGCCCGTGGCTGGGGGCTGGAACTGGATGGTCTTGAAGGTCCCTTCCAACCTAACCCCTTCCATGGTTCAAAGCTGCACTTGAGCTCCCCAGAGCTGGAGGCAAGGCTGCAGCTCCTCCTGCCTGCAGGCATCACAGGGAGCTGTCAGCAGCCCCCGGCTCAGGCTGTGGGCACTGGAAAGCAAGGAGAGAACCTTCCGGGCGATGCTGAGCCGCGGGTGGTGCTGGAGGGGGGTCGGGAAGGATGCCCAAGCCTGGCACTGCTGCTTAACCCCCCGGGCTCTGCTTGTCCGCAGCCACCCGGGAGTCCGCCTTCGTGCACGCCATCGCCTCGGCCGGGGTGGCCTTCGCCGTCACTCGCTCCTGCGCCGAGGGCACCTCCACCATCTGCGGCTGCGACGCCCACCACAAGGGCCCCCCCGGGGACGGCTGGAAGTGGGGGGGCTGCAGCGAGGACGCCGACTTCGGGGTGCTGGTGTCGAGGGAGTTCGCCGACGCGCGGGAGAACCGCCCCGACGCCCGCTCCGCCATGAACCGCCACAACAACGAGGCGGGCAGGACGGTGAGCGCGGGCACGGCGCGCGGCGGGCACGGCGCTGCGGCGGGCACGGCGCTGCGGCGGGCACGGCGCTGCGGCGGGCACGGCGCTGCGGCGGGCACGGCGCTGCGGCGGGCACGGCGCTGCGGCGGGCACGGCGCTGCGGCGGGCACGGCGCTGCGGCGGGCACGGCGCTTCTGGGGGCACGGCGCTGTGGTGGGCACGGCCCTGTGGTGGGCACGGCCCTGCAGCGGGCACGGCGCTGCGGCGGGCACGGCGCTTCTGGGGGCACGGCGCTGCGGCGAGCACGGCCCTGTGGTGGGCACGGCGCTGCGGCGGGCACGGCGCTGCGGCGGGCACGGCGCTTCTGGGGGCACGGCGCTGCGGCGGGCACGGCCCTGTGGTGGGCACGGCGCTGCGGCGGGCACGGCGCTGCGGCGGGCACGGCCCTGTGGTGGGCACGGCGCTGCGGCGGGCACGGCGCTGCGGCGGGCACGGCGCTTCTGGGGGCACGGCGCTGCGGCGAGCACGACCCTGCTGGGACACAGCCCTCCGGGCACGGCACGGCCGGGACACAGCCCTCTGGACATGGCAGTGCCCAGGGGAGAGCCCTCTGAACATGGCAGTGCCCAGGGGAGAGCCCTCTGGACACGGCAATGCCCAGGAGAGAGCCCTCTGGACATGGCAATGCCCAGGAGAGAGCCCTCTGGACACGGCAGTGCCCAGGAGAGAGCCCTCTGGACACGGCAGTGCCCAGGGGAGAGCCCTCTGGACACGGCAGTGCCCAAGAGAGAGCCCTCTGGACACGGCAGTGCCCAAGAGAGAGCCCTCTGGACACGGCAATGCCCAGGAGAGAGCCCTCTGGACACGGCAGTGCCCAAGAGAGAGCCCTCTGGACACGGCAGTGCCCAGGGGAGAGCCCTCTGGACACGGCAGTGCCCAAGAGAGAGCCCTCTGGACACGGCAATGCCCAGGAGAGAGCCCTCTGGACACGGCAGTGCCCAAGAGAGAGCCCTCTGGACATGGCAGTGCCCAGGGGAGAGCCCTCTGGACACGGCAGTGCCCAGGAGAGAGCCCTCTGGACATGGCAGTGCCCAAGAGAGAGCCCTCTGGACATGGCAGTGCCCAGGAGAGAGCCCTCTGGACATGGCAGTGCCCAGGGGAGAGCCCTCTGGACACGGCAGTGCCCAGGAGAGAGCCCTCTGGACATGGCAGTGCCCAAGAGAGAGCCCTCTGGACATGGCAGTGCCCAAGAGAGAGCCCTCTGGACATGGCAGTGCCCAGGGGAGAGCCCTCTGGACACGGCAGTGCCCAGGAGAGAGCCCTCTGGACATGGCAGTGCCCAAGAGAGAGCCCTCTGGACATGGCAATGCTCAGATTCTCCAACAGGTTGGGGGATTAGAAGACCTGAAAGATGCCTTCAAGGCAGCTTGTAGCAGCCCAGCTCAGCCACCTGAGACTCAGGTCAAGAGGCCTTTCCTCCCTGCATGCTCTCTCTTGTCGCAGTGTCTCACCCAGGGATTTGTTGGCCCAGGGGGTGGCTGTCAGCCCTTCCAGCCTGGATGATCTGTTCTGGCTGCCAGCACAGAACCACAGAATGGTTTGGGTTGGAAGGGAGCTCCAAAGCTCATCCAGTCCAACCCCCTGCACTCAGCAGGGACATCCTCAGCTAGATCAGGCTGCCCAGAGCCCTCTTGAGCATCACCTGGAATATCTCCAGGGGTGGGACCTCAACCACCTCTCTGGGCTACCTGTTGCAGTGTTCCAGCGGCCAGCATGGCCTGGGACACTCTGCTCCAGGTCATTTGGAAGCCCAGCAGGCTTTAACCCTGTCACAGTGAGACCTCCCAGACAGTGCCTGAAGCAGCCCCAGGCAGGGCTCCTGCACAGCACAGCAGGCAGAGCTGGGAGGTCAGCTGTTGTGTTAACAGCTGACAGCTGCCTGTGAAAAAAAGAAAGCCAAACCACCAGCAAACTGCTGATGGTAACAGCCCCAGGGGCTGCCCAGCTCCAGAGGAGATTCCTGGGGAGGAACAGAATAGAATAGAATAGAATAGAATAGAATAGAATAGAATAGAATAGAATAGAATAGAATAGAATAGAATAGAATAGAATAGAATAGAATTAACCAGGTTGGAAAAGACCTTTGAGATCACCAAGTCCAACCTCTCCCCCAGCACCATCTGAGCAACTAACCCATGGCACCAAGCACCCCATCAAGTCTCCTCCTAAACACCTCCAGGGATGGGGACTCCACCACCTCCCTGGGCAGCACATCCCAGTGGCCAATCTCTCTGTCTGGGAAGAATTTCTTCCTCCCCTCCAGCCTGAACCTCCCCTGGCACAGCTTGAGACTGTGGCCTCTTGTTCTGGTGCTGGCTGCCTGGGAGAAGAGACCAACCACCACCTGGCTACAACCTCCCTGCAGGGAGTTACAGAGAGCAAGAAGGTCTCCCCTGAGCCTCCTCTCCTGCAGGCTAAGCAACCCCAGCTCCCTCAGCCTCTCCTCCCAGGGCTGTTCCCCAGACCCCTCCCCAGCTTTGTTGCCCTTCTCTGGACACCTTCCAGCAGCTCAACCTCTTTCCTGACCTGAGGAGCCCAGAGCTGGACACAGGACTCCAGGTGTGGCCTCAGCAGTGCTGAGCACAGGGCACAAGGACTTCCCTGCTCCTGCTGGCCACACTCTGCCTGCTGCAGGCCAAGAGGCCACTTCATTGACTCCCTGGTGCAGCCTCTCAGACTTGGGCAAGAAAGGCTCCTGAGCAGAGCCAGGACAAGGGAGGCAGTGTCAGAGCCCCTGGAAAGGGGCTGGAGGTGTTGGCCAACAGCCAGGTAGAGATGAGGCAGCAGTGCCCAGGTGGCCAAGAAGGCCTCCAGCAGCCTGGGCTGGGGCAGCAATGCTGTGGGCAGCAGGAGCAGGGCAGGGATTGTGCCCCTGGGCTGGGCACTGGGGAGGCCACACCTGGAATCCTGGGGTCAGCTGTGGGCCTCTCCTTCCAAGAAGGACATTGAGAGGCTGGAGCAGGGCCAGAGAAGGGCAACAGAGCTGGGGAAGGGTCTGGAGAGCAGGGCTGGGGAGGAGCAGCTGAGGGAGCTGGGGAGGACCCCACTGAAAGGATTTGGCCTTGGGATTAGATTAGGATGGAGTGGATTTGAGCAGGTGCCCATCTCAGCCAGCCCAGTGCCATGTCCCCAGCTGGAGGTGGCTGTGCCACACCCCAGAGCTGCCCCATCCAGCCCTGCCCTGCCAGGCTGGCTCTGCCCAGGGCAGCGTGGGCAGGGGGCTGGGGGCCAGCCGGGGGGCGCCGGGAGCTGCTGCTGACCGCTTTGCTTTGTGTCCCCCGGGCAGACCATCCTGGACCACATGCACCTGAAGTGCAAGTGCCACGGGCTGTCGGGCAGCTGCGAGGTGAAGACCTGCTGGTGGGCGCAGCCTGACTTCAGGGCCATCGGCGACTACCTGAAGGACAAATACGACAGCGCCTCCGAGATGGTGGTGGAGAAGCACCGCGAGTCCCGCGGCTGGGTGGAGACCCTGCGGGCCAAGTACGCCCTCTTCAAGCCCCCCACCGAGCGGGACCTGGTCTACTACGAGAACTCCCCCAACTTCTGCGAGCCCAACCCCGAGACAGGCTCCTTCGGCACCCGGGACAGGACCTGCAACGTCAGCTCGCACGGCATCGACGGCTGCGACCTGCTGTGCTGCGGCCGCGGCCACAACACCCGGACGGAGAAGCGCAAGGAGAAATGTCACTGCATCTTCCACTGGTGCTGCTACGTGAGCTGCCAGGAGTGCACCCGCGTCTACGACGTCCACACCTGCAAGTAATCCCCGGGGCGGCTCCCTGGCTGATGGCAGCTTCGCTCCGCAGCAGGGCCCAGGGGGCCGGCAGCCCTGGGAGCAGCCCCGGGAGCCGCCCCGGGAGCATCTCCAGGAGCAGCCCCGAGAGCAGCCCCGGGAGCAGCCCCGAGAGCAGCCCCGGGACCAGCCCCGAGAGCATCCCCGGGAGCAGCCCCGAGAGCAGCCCCGGGACCAGCCCCGAGAGCATCCCCGGGAGCAGCCCCGGGAGCCGCCCCGGGAGCATCTCCAGGAGCAGCCCTTGGAGCAGCCCCGAGAGCAGCCCTGGGAGCAGCCCCGGGAGCCGCCCCGGGAGCATCTCCAGGAGCAGCCCCGAGAGCAGCCCCGAGAGCAGCCCCGAGAGCAGCCCCGGGAGCAGCCCCGAGAGCAGCCCCTAGAGCAGCCCCGGGAGCAGCCCCGGGAGCAGCCCTTGGAGCAGCCCCGGGAGCAGCCCTGGGAGCAGCCCCGGGAGCAGCCCCGGGAGCAGCCCCGGGAGCCACCCCGGGAGCAGCCCCGGGAGCAGCCCCCGGGAGCAGCCCTGGGAGCAGCCCCGGGAGCAGCCCCGGGAGCAGCCCCGAGAGCAGCCCCGGGAGCAGCCCCCAGGAGCAGCCCCGGGACCAGCCCTGGGAGCATCCCCGGGAGCAGCCCCTAGAGCAGCCCCGGGAGCAGCCCTTGGAGCAGCCCCGGGAGCAGCCCCCAGGAGCAGCCCCTAGAGCAGCCCCGGGAGCAGCCCCGGGAGCAGCCCCGGGAGCAGCCCCCAGGAGCAGCCCCGGGAGCAGCCCCGGGAGCAGCCCCCAGGAGCAGCCCCGGGAGCAGCCCCGGGAGCAGCCCCCAGGAGCAGCCCCGGGAGCAGCCCCCGGGAGCAGCCCCGGGAGCAGCCCCGGGAGCAGCCCCCAGGAGCAGCCCCGGGAGCAGCCCCCGGGAGCAGCCCCTAGAGCAGCCCCGGGAGCAGCCCCGGGAGCAGCCCCCAGGAGCAGCCCCGGGAGCAGCCCCGGGAGCAGCCCCCAGGAGCAGCCCCGGGAGCAGCCCCCGCGTGGTGGCCTCAGCCTTCTGAGGATGGCACAAAAGAACCTGAAAGCCCTCGGTCAGGGCAGACCCCTGCGTGCAGCCAGCACCTCACCCACAGCTGGTGCTCCGAGGCTGGAGCTGGGGCTGCAGACACCTCGGGTCCCTGATCTTGCCTCGGGCTGGGGAGAAGCAGGGACGGTGGAGGTCCAAGCCAGGCCCCACCATGCCAGGCCCTGTGCTGCTGACAGCAGGCACAGAGCTTCCAGCTCTGCCCTCCTCCAGAGGTCTGCCCTGTGGAGATGCCAGAGTGGAGGCTTCAGGTGGAAAGGAATTGTCCACCACCAAAGCTGAGCAGCTCCAGGCTCCCCAGCCTGCTGGCATGGCCACCCTGCCCTCAGCAGATGTGCTGAGGAGTTAAGGAGCCAGCTCCCCACAGCAGCCAGGCTCCTTCCTTCCTCCCCCAAGAGAAGATGGAGACACAAACCTGTTTGAGCCTGTGAGCAGAACCTCACAGCCAGCATCTCCTCTCACCTCCCCTGTGCCCTCTCTGCCCCCCGTGGTCCCAGATGTCTCCTGTGAGGCTGCCACCACCTCTGAGGTGGGGATGTGTCAGTGCCCCACAGCCTCCCTGCCCTGCCGCTGCCCCTGGGCCTGGGCAGATCCCCCCCAGGTGCTGCAGATCCCCCCCAGGTGCTGCAGCTCCTTAGCAGGGTTCCCCAATAGGACTTCACAGCCAGGGCGAGCTCAGAGCATGTCCCAGGGACATCCCAGGGACATCCCAGCCACCAGGGATGGACAGGGAGACAAAAGCCATAGGGTGAAGAAATGCCTGCCCAAGGCTTCTGAGCAGCTCTGCCCCATCAGACAGGCTTCAAACCACTTCCTGCAGTGGAGGAGAGGCCAGGGGGGACCTTCACCCACCCCGGGGGGGACCTTCACCCACCCCGGGGGGGACCTTCCCCCACCCCAGGGGAGACTTTCCCTCACCCCAGGGGAGACCTTCAGCCACCTGCTCCCCAGGCCACAGCCACCCCCAAGCAAGGATCCTGACTCTGGGCTGAGGTTTTCATGGTGCATTGACCCTGGGCTAAACGTCCCCTGCCCTGCAGGGCTCCTCCACAGCTGCTGAGGAGCAAACCCCCAGGCCCAGCAGCAGAGATTGAACACAGAGCTGTCCCCAAGCCATTCCAGCTGTGTCCTCTCCTCCACCCCCTTGGTCCACGGGGAAGAGCAGTGCCCAGCACTGCAAAGAGCAATAAAGGGGCTGGCAGCCCCCTCCTGTGCAGCACAGGTCCTGGCCCCTCACCCAGCCCTGTGGCTGGACACAGCCAGAGCAGAAGCCTTGGTCCCTGCCCCATGGAGCACAGTGAAGAGCTCCTGGATGCACCCAGCCTGAGCAGCAGCTTCGTGGACCTCGAGGTGCCAGGAGAGCTCCAGGCAGCAAACCCTGGGCCGAGAGTCCTCCTGCTGAGAGCTCTGCCTGGACTCCTGCAAAGACTCCAAGGGCCCAGCTGGGCCCCAGCCCTCCCTCCCTCCTTGTTTTCTTTGGGTTTGAGTTGAGAAGAGGCATTTCAGAGTAACTTAGAGCATCCCTTGCCTTGCCACCCCCCTTGCCCTGTAGCCAGGTGTCTCCTAGCACTGAAGGGAAGATGCTCTTCCCATCCACCTGCTTGATCCAAAGTTTTGTACATACAGAGTTGTAGAGGGCTTGGGTTGGGTTGGGGGTTGGGGGTTTGGGGGTTGGGTTTGGTGTTGTTATTTTATATTCAGAACAAATGTCTCTTTTTATAAGCATTATTTATTATACACTGTACAGACCTGAGCTAAGGCAGAGTCTATATTATATAAATATCTATATTTGGAGAAAAAAAACCACAACAGCCCCGAAGCCATCGCAGTTTGTTGTGTCTGGGGGGGGACAAAGGCTGAAGAGAAGGGGGAGGGGAAAGACACCAAGCACCAGCCAAAGCCAAAGCAAATCCTCAGTGGGCAGCTGGGGGGGTTGGGCCTCTTGGGGCTCCTGGGGGGGCTGGGGAGGGGGCACAGGGTTATGAATCACAGAGCTCCTCCAAGCTCTCCTCTCTCCCTGGCACCGCCTCAGAGCTGGCATCTTCAGAGGCTCTGTGTGGTGGCCACACAGAGTGCCAGGGGTGTCAGCCTGCTTGGTGGAGGCCTGAGAAGCTGTCTGTGAGACAAAGCTGTGTCCAGAGCCCTGCTGGGAGCAAACCTCCTCAGCTGGGAGCCCTGGGCTGGCTGCTGCAGCTGCCACCAGCTCCTGAGAGCAGGGCTGGCAGGAGCCAAAGGCACTGAAGTTCCTCTCCTGGAGACCTCCTCAGAGCTGGGATCTCCAGCAGCTCTCTGCTCACTTGGACATTTGGTCACACAGAGTGCCAGGGGTGGGAAGGGAGCTGCAGAGCTCAGCCAGCCCAGCCCCCTGCCAGGGCAGCATCACCCAGGGCAGGGCACCCAGGGCAGGGCACCCAGAACACAGCCAGGGGGGGTTGGAAGCTCTGCAGAGCAGGAGACTCCACAGCCTCTCTGGGCAGCCTGCCCCAGGGCTCTGCACCCTCACAGGGACAAAGTTTCCCCTCCTGGTCCCCTGGCACCTCCTCTGCTCCAGCTTGCCCCCAGTGCCCCCTGTGCTGTCCCTGGCCAGCCCTGAGCAGAGCCTGGCTCCAGCCCTGAGCAGAGCCTGGCTCCAGCCCTGCACCCCTCAGGCTGCTCTGCTCCCAGCTCCCAGCCCCAGCTGCCTCAGCCTGGCCCCACAGGCGATGTTGCAGTGCCTGCAGCAGCTCTCTGCCCCTGGGCTGGACTCTCAAGCAGTTCCCTGAGGTCCTTCTTGAGCTGAAGGGCCCAGAACTGGACCCCCCCAGCTCACACCCAGTGCCAGGCAGAATGGTGACAGCCAGAGGAGATTCCACAGCTGAAAGCTGAGGGATTTATTTCTAGAGTCAGTCTGACCCTGGTGCCAGGGAAGGTCCTGGAGCAAGGTCACCCTGAGTGCCTTCTGCACCATGTGCAGGGCAGCCGGGAGACCAGGCCCAGGCAGCAAGGGGTCATGAAGGGCAGGTCCTGCTTGACCAACCTGATCTCCTTCCATGGCATCTCCCTGGCAGGGGATGAGGGCAGGCTGTGGCTGTTGCTTACCTGCACTTTAGCAAAGCCTTTGGCAGCATTTCCCACAGCACAGAGTCACAGAGCTGGCTGGAAGGGAGCTCAAGGCTCAGCCAGCTCCAACCCCCTGCCATGGGCAGGGACACCTCACACCACAGGAGGTTGCTCACAGCCACCTCCAGCCTGGCTGCAAACACCTCCAGGCAGGAGGCTTCCACCACCTCCCTGGGCAGCCTGTGCCAGGCTCTCACCACCCTCCTGGGCAACAACTTCTTCCTCACAGCCAATCTCAATCTCCCCACTTCCAGTTCTGCTCCATCCCCCCCAGTCCTGTCCCTCCCTGACAGCCTCAAAAGTCCCTCCCCAGCTTTCTTGGAGCCCCCTGCAGATCCTGGAAGGCCACAATGAGGTCTCCTGGGAGCCTTCTCCTCCCCAGCCTGCACAACCCCAACTGGCTTGGCTGGGTGGAGGCTTCCTTGGGTCAAGCACTGGCTGCTGGCTGGGCCCAGAGGGTGCTGGGGGAGGGAATGCACTGCAACTGGGGGCTGCTCCCAGGAGCTGTCCCCAGGGCTCAGGGCTGGGCCAGCTCTGTTGGATGTCTTTAGCAATGCTCTGGGAGAGGAGCTCAGGGCACCCCCAGGGAGCCTGCAGAGGACACCAAGCTGGGTGCCAGTGGGGATCTGCTGGAGGGGAGGAGGGGACCTGGCCAGGATGGATCCAGGGCTGAGGCCACTGGGAGGAGGTTCAACAACTCCAAGTGCTGAGTGCTGCACCTGGGGCACAACAGCCCCAGGGAGGCTCCAGGCTGGGGGCAGAGGGGATGGGAACTGCCCAGCAGAAAAGGCCCTGGGGGTGCTGGGTGCCAGCAGCTGGAGCTGAGGCAGCAGTGCCCAGGGGGCCAAGAAGGCCTCCAGCAGCCTGGGCTGGGGCAGCAATGCTGTGGGCAGCAGCAGCAGGGCAGGGATTGTGCCCCTGGGCTGGGCACTGGGGAGCCCACACCTGGAATCCTGGGGTCAGGTTTGGGCTCCTGAGTCCGAGAAGGACCTTGAGAGGCTGGAGCAGGGCCAGGGAAGGGCAACAGAGCTGGGGAAGGGTCTGGGGGGCAGGGCTGGGGAGGGGCAGCTGAGGGAGCTGGGGGTGGTTAGTGTGGAGCAGAGGAGGCTGAGGGAGAGCTCATTGCTCTCTGCAGCTCTGAGAGGAGGCTGCAGCCGGGGGGGGTTGGGCTCTGCTCCCCAGGCTCAGGGGATAGAAGGAGAGGAAATGGCTGAAACTGTGCCAGGGGAGGCTGAGGTTGGAGAGGAGGCAAAATGTCTTTGGTGCAGGAGTGGTCAGGGCCTGGCAGAGGCTGCCCAGGGAGGTGGTGGAGTCCCCATGGCTGCAGGTGCTCAGGAACCTGTGGCCATGGCCCTTGGGGCCAGGGTTTGGTGGCCATGGGGGGGTTGGGTTGGTGTTGGACTGGGTGGTCCTGGAGGCCTTCTCCAGCCCCAACACTTCTGTGAGCCTCAGACAATGACACAAAATGCAGCAGAGATTCCTCAGCTGAAGGCCAAGGGTTTGGTTCCTGGGCTCTCATCTCCCTGAGGGCTCAGACAGGAGAGGGAAGCAGGCTCTGGGCTCCAGGTCCTGCCCTCCCAGCACGCCTGCAGCCTGCCTCTGAGTCACCTGGGGAGGGCTTGGACACTGAGCTCTCAATTTGCTCCTGTAGGAACATCTCCTCCTCCCCATGAAGCATCCTGTGGGTGCCTCAGCACCATCCTGTGGGTGCCTCAGCACCATGTCCCCACCACTAATGATGCCCAGAAGTGCTGCACAGGACTTGCCCAGCCCTGGGCTACAGAACCACTCAGCACACCACAGAACCACGGCAGGGGTCGTGGGCAGTGGCTCCATGTCCAAGTGGAGAGCAGTGAAGAGTGGAGTTGCCCAGTGGTCAGGGTGGGGACTGACTTCAACCTCCCTGCTGGTGACACTGAGACTGAGGCACCCTCAGCAAGCTGCAGGTGACACCAAGTGGTGCAGGTGACACAACTGAGGGACAGGATCCATGCAGAGGGGCCTGGAGAGGCTGGAGAAGTGGAGCCATGAGAACATCAGGAGCCTCAGCAGGGCCAAGTGCAAAGCCCTGCAGCAGGTAACACTTGGTAGCAGTGCAGGCTGGGGGTGAAGGGCTGGAGAGCAGCTCTGTGGAGAAGGGCTTGGGGGTGAAAAGCTGGACAGGAGCTGGCACAGAGCACTGCCAGCCCAGCCCCAGCCTGGCCTGGGCTGAGCCCCAGCAGTGAGGGCAGCAGGGGCAGGGAGGGGATTCTGCCCTCTGCTGTGCTCTGCTCAGACCTCCCCTGCAGGGCTGGGGCAGCTCTGGAGCCCTCAGCACAGACAGGGAGCTGGGGGAGCAGGGCCAGAGGAGGCCACAGCAGTGCTGGCAGGGCTGGAAGCCCTCTGCTGGGAGCCAGGCTGAGAGAGTTGGCCTTGGGCAGCCTGCAGGAGAGAAGGCTCCAGGGAGACCTTCTGGTGGCCTTGCAGTGCTTCAAGGGCCCAGCAGAGAGCTGGGGACAGAGCTTCAAGCAGGGCCTGATGGGACAGGACAAGGGGGGATGGTTGGAAAGGGCAAGAGGGAGCTTGAGAGTGGAGAGAAGGAGAAAGGTTTGGCACTGAGGGTGGGGAGAGCCTGGCCCAGGCTGCCCAGAGAGCTGGGAGCTGCCCCATGGCTGGCAGCAGTGCAGGGGAGGTTGGTTGGGGCTGTGAGCAGCCTGCTCTGGTTGGGGCTGTCCCTGCTGGCTGCAGGGGTTGGAGCTCTGGGGGTTCCTTCCCACCCAGCCCATGCCATGATTGTATGAGAACAGAGTCTCTCTCTGCAAGCACCATGCAGGGACCATTAAAAGCTGCTTGAGGCTGAAGGTCCAGGTGAGCAGGGGGCAAAGGGCAGGATCTGGCTGGGCTTCAGTCTGGGTTGAAAATGCCAAGTGAGGCAGGGCCCTGCTTCCCAGCCTGCAGCACAGCACCAGCTGAGAGCAGCTGAGAGCAGAGCAGGTCACAACCTCTCCAGCACCTCCTGGAGAGCTGGCTTCCAAGATGCAGGCAATGCCCTTTCAGTGAGGCAGAGCAATGTCCACCTGTGGGCAGGGAGGGCTCCCAAAAACATGACCAGGAAGGCTGCAGAGACTTCTCCTGAGGGTGTCTGAGCCAGGCCAAGGGGCAATGGTTTGGAGCTGAGGCAGAGCAGGGGCAGAGTGGAGCTGAGGAAGAAGCTCTGCAGTGTGAGGCTGGGGAGGCTCTGGCACAGGCTGCCCAGGGAGGCTGTGGCTGCCTCCTGCCTGGGGGTGATCAAGGCCAGGCTGGATGAGGCCTGGAGCAGATGTGCCTGAGGTGCAGACAGGAAGCTTCTGCCAGGGTCAGCTCCTGTGCATGGCAGCAGCACTGCTGAGCTGCTGAGGCAGCAGCCAGCCCAGGAGGCTGAGCCTCAGGTGCTGTGAGCTGCAGGGCTGGAAGCTGTCTCCTGGTCCCCATCTGCCCAGGGCTTTCTCCACTGCATTCCATGCCCCAGCCCCATCCAACACTTGGCCTGAGGGTCACAACCTGAGTGTGGAGCAGAGACCCTCCTGGGAGGCTCCAGGGAAGGCAGGAGAGGGCAGGGCAGGGAGGGAGCCTTTGGGCAGTGCAGTTCAAGGTGCCCCAGGGGCCAGCAGGAGCTGCAGGGGGCTGGGGGCGAGGGGCTGCCAGCAGCCAATTCTCTTCTGCCACCTGCAGGAAGCATCCAGGATGGAGAGCTGGGAACAGGCTGCAGGGGCTGGGAGGGGCAGCTGCAGCCGGCCCGGGATGGCCACCATGGCCTCCAGAGACACAGCTGCACACAGCTGCACACAGCTGCACACACACAGCTGCACACAGCTGCACACACACACAGCTGCACACAGCTGCACACACACAGCTGCACACACACACAGCTGCACACACACACAGCTGCACACACACAGCTGCACACAGCTGCACACACACACAGCTGCACACACACAGCTGCACACACACAGCTGCACACACACACAGCTGCGCACACACAGCTGCACACAGCTGCACACACACACAGCTGCACACAGCTGCACACAGCTGCACACAGCTGCACACACACACAGCTGCACACACACACCTGCACACACACACAGCTGCACACACACACAGCTGCACACACACACAGCTGCACACACACAGCTGTACACAGCTGCACACACAGCTGCACACACAGCTGCACACAGCTGCACACACACACAGCTGCACACACACAGCTGCACACACACACAGCTGCACACACACACAGCTGCACACACAGCTGCACACACACACAGCTGTGCACACACACAGCTGCGCACACACAGCTGCACACACACAGCTGCACACAGCTGCACACACACACAGCTGCACACACACACAGCTGCACACACACACAGCTGCACACACACAGCTGCACACAGCTGCACACACAGCTGCACACACACAGCTGCACACACACAGCTGCACACAGCTGCACACACAGCTGCACACACACAGCTGCACACACACAGCTGCACACAGCTGCACACACACACAGCTGCACACACACACAGCTGCACACACACAGCTGCACACAGCTGCACACACACAGCTGCACACAGCTGCACACACACACAGCTGCACACACACACAGCTGCACACACACAGCTGCACACACACAGCTGCACACACACACAGCTGCACACACACACAGCTGCACACAGCTGCACACACACACAGCTGCACACACACACAGCTGCACACAGCTGCACACACACACAGCTGCACACACACAGCTGCACACACACAGCTGCACACACACACAACTGCACACACACAGCTGCACACACACACAGCTGCACACACACAGCTGCACACAGCTGCACACACACACAGCTGCACACACACACAGCTGCACACAGCTGCACACACACAGCTGCACACACACAGCTGCACACAGCTGCACACACACAGAGCTGCACACACACACAGCTGCACACACACAGCTGTGCATACACAGCTGCACACACAGCTGCACACACACAGCTGCACACACACACAGCTGCACACACACAGCTGTGCATACACAGCTGCACACACAGCTGCACACACACAGCTGCACACACACAGCTGCACACAGCTGCACACACACAGCTGCACACACAGCTGCACACAGCTGCACACACACAGAGCTGCACACACACACAGCTGCACACACACAGCTGTGCATACACAGCTGCACACAGCTGCACACACACACAGCTGCACACAGCTGCACACACAGATGCACACAGCTGCGCACACACAGCTGCACACACACACAGCTGCACACACACACACCTGCACACACACAGCTGCACACACACACAGCTGCACACACAGCTGCACACACAGAGCTGCACACACACAGCTGCACACACACAGCTGCACACAGCTGCACACACACACAGCTGCACACACACACAGCTGCACACACACAGCTGCACACAGCTGCACACACACACAGCTGCACACACAGCTGCACACACACAGCTGCACACACAGCTGCACACACACAGCTGCACACACACAGCTGCACACAGCTGCACACACACACAGCTGCACACACAGCTGCACACAGCTGCACACACACAGAGCTGCACACACACACAGCTGCACACACACAGCTGTGCATACACAGCTGCACACAGCTGCACACACACACAGCTGCACACACACAGCTGCACACACACAGCTGCACACACACACAGCTGCACACACACAGAGCTGCACACACACAGCTGCACACACACAGAGCTGCACACACACAGCTGCACACACACAGCTGCACACACACACAGCTGCACACACAGCTGCACACACACACAGCTGCACACACATAGCTTCACACACACACAGCTGCACACACACACAGCTGCACACACACATAGCTTCACACACACACACAGCTGCACACACACAGCTGCACACACATAGCTTCACACACACAGCTGCACACACACAGCTGCACACACATAGCTTCACACACACACAGCTGCACACACACAGAGCTTCACACACACAGCTGCACACACACAGCTGCACACACATAGCTTCACACACACACAGCTGCACACACACAGCTGCACACACACAGAGCTGCACACACACAGCTGCACACACACAGCTGCACACACAGCTGCACACACACAGCTGCACACACACACAGCTGCACACACACACAGCTGCACACACACAGCTGCACACACACACAGCTGCACACACAGCTGCACACACACAGCTGCACACACAGCTGCACACACAGAGCTGCACACACAGCTGCACACACACAGAGCTACACACACACAGCTGCACACACAGCTGCACACACACAGAGCTACACACATGCAGCTGCACACACAGCCGCACACACACACAGCTGCACACACAGCTGCACACACACAGAGCTACACACACACAGTTACACACACACAGCTGCACACACACAGAGCTACACACACAGAGCTGCACACACAGCTGCACACACACAGAGCTACACACACACAGTTACACACACACAGCTGCACACACACAGAGCTACACACACAGAGCTGCACACACAGCTGCACACACACAGAGCTACACACACACAGCTGCACACACACAGCTGCACACACACAGAGCTACACACACACAGCTGCACACACAGCTGCACACACACAGAGCTACACACACACAGCTGCACACACAGCTGCACACACACAGAGCTACACACACACAGCTGCACACACAGCTGCACACACACAGAGCTACACACACACAGCTGCACACACACACAGCTGCACACACAGCTGCACACACACACAGCTGCACACACAGCCGCACACACACACAGCTGCACACACACAGAGCTACACACATGCAGCTGCACACACAGCTGCACACACACACAGCTGCACACACACAGAGTTACACACTTGCAGCTGCACACACAGCCGCACACACATCTGTGTGTGTGCTAGCGCCCGTGGGGAGGGCTCCGGGAGGGGCAGCGGGAGGCGCCGGCTCTGTGGCGGAGCTCGGGGTGCCCGCCCGGCTGTCGCTGTGCCCGGGCCGCCGGCTCGCGGGGATGCCGGCTGCAGCTGGGCGGCAGCAGCAACAGAGACGGCGCCGCGGGGGGCACTTCGCAGGGAGGGGGAGGAGGAAGTCCCTTTCGAGAAGAGGCAGATTCCCCTTCCCGGTGCTGGTGGAATTTCCTGATGCTGTGCTAAACCTTGATGGGCCTCAGAATAGCAGCACACAGTTAAAGCAGCTGGTGCAGAGACACAGCGTGCTCAAGCAGCAGGCTCTGAATGTTGCCATGGTGGTGACATCAGGCGAAGCTCTGGGTGCCCTCTCGCAGCTGCAGCCCTGTGCCGGCCGTCGTCGCAGCGTGCAGCGTCTGCTCTCTCGGCTCGCTGAGTCTGGAAACCCAGCCCGGGACCCCCTCACCGCGGGGCCCAAGGGTGCCCTTTCTGTGTGCCTGGTGCAGAGAGGCTTTACACTCTGTTCCATGTGCATGGGTCCAAACTGAATGAGATGATTGATGCAGTTCCCAAAAGAAGAGCAAGAGCTGTCAGTTGCAGTCCCTGGACACACAAACCAAAACCTTTGGGGGGATGTTGGGTAAAAAATAAACAACACAATGTGTGTTTTTTCACAAGTCCATGGGACCGGATGGGATCCATCCTCGGGTGCTGAGGGAGCTGGCAGATGAGCTGCCAAGCTGCTCTCCATCATTTTCCTCCAGTCCTGGCTCACTGGAGAGGTCCCAGATGACTGAAACTGGCCAAGGTGGTCCCCATCCACAAGCAGAATGGATGGAAGAACCTGGAAGCTGCAGGCCTGGCAGCCTGAGCTCAGTGCCAGGGAAAGGGATGGAGCAGATTATCCTGGGGGCAATAACTGCACCTGAAGGAGGGCCAAGGGCTCAGGCCCAGCCAGCATGGATGCAGGAAGGGCAGGTCCTGCCTGACCAACCTGAGCTCCTTCCATGCCCAGGTGACTGCCTGGGGGCTGTGGGGCAGGCTGTGGATGTGCTCTGCCTGGACCTCAGTAAGGCCTTTGCCACCATCCCCCACAGCAAACTCCTGGCCAAGCTGTCAGCCCCTGGCTGGGACAGCAGCTCTCTGAGCTGGGTGAGGAACTGGCTGGAGGCTGAGCCCAGAGAGTGGTGGTGAATGGTGCCACAGCCAGCTGGCAGCCAGGCACCAGTGAAGTGCCCCAGGGAGCAGTGCTGGGCCCCAGCCTGTTCAATGTCTTTACTGATGATCAGGATGAGGGCATTGAGTCAGTCAGCAGCAAGTTTGCAGCTGACACCAAGCTGGGAGCAGATGTTGGTCAGTCAGAGGGCAGAAGGGCTCTGCAGAGGGACCTTGACTGACTGCACAGCTGGGCAGAGGCCAACAGGATGGCATTCAACAAGTCCCAGTGCCAGGGGCTGCACTTTGGCCACAGCAACCCCAGGCAGAGCTACAGGCTGGGGGCAGAGTGGCTGAGAGCTGCCAAACAGAGGGGGACCTGGGGGTGCTGATTGACAACTGCTGGAACAGGAGCCAGCAGTGTGCCCAGGGGGCCAAGAGGGCCAATGGCATCCTGGCCTGCATTAGGAGGAGTGTGGCCAGCAGGAGCAGGGAAGTCCTTGTGCCCTGTGCTCAGCACTGCTCAGACCACACTTTGAGTCCTGTGTCCAGCTCTGGGCTCCTCAGTTTAGGAAGGATATTGAGACACTTGAAGGTGTCCAGAGAAGAGCAACAAGGCTGGGGAGAGGCCTTGAGCACAGCCCTGGGAGGAGAGGCTGAGGGAGCTGGGGTTGCTTAGCCTGGAGGAGAGGAGGCTCAGGGGTGACCTCATTGCCCTCTACAGCTCCCTGCAGGGAGGTTGGAGCCAGGTGGGGGTTGGGCTCTTCTCCCAGGCACCCATCAGCAGAACAAGAGGACACAGTCTCAGGCTGCACCAGGGGAGGTTTAGGCTGGAGGTTAGGAACAAGCTCTACACAGAGAGTGATTGCCCATTGGGATGGGCTGCCTGGGGAGGTGGTGGAGCCGCCGTCATTGGAGGTTTTCAGGAGGAGCCTTGCTGGGGTGCTTGGTGCCATGGGTTAGTTGTTTAGGTGGTGTTGGATTAGTTGATAGGTTGGACTCGATGATCTTGAAGGTCTCTTCCAACCTGGTTTATTCTATGTATTCTATGCTTAGCCTGCAGAAGAGGAGACTCAGGGGTGACCTTATTGCTGTCTACAACTACCTGAAGGGAGGTTGTAGTCAGGCAGAGGTTGGTCTCTTCTCCCAGGCAACCAGTACCAGAACAAGAGGACACAGTCTCAGGCTGCGCCAGGGGAGGTTTAGGCTGGAGGTTAGGAGGAAGTTTTACACAGAGAGAGTGATTGCCCACTGGGATGGGCTGCCCAGGGAGGTGGTGGGGTCGCCGTCACTGGGGGTGTTCAGAACGAGGCTTGACAGGATGCTTGGTTGCCGTGGGTTAGTTGATCAGGTGGTGTTGGATGATAGGTTGGACACAATGATCTTGAAGGTCTCTTCCAACCTGGTTAATTCTATTCTATTCTATTCTATTCTATTCTATTCTATTCTATTCAGGCCTGCTGGGGAGGAAGGTTTGAAGGTTTGTCTTAAAGACATAGCTGAGTTATTGAGATCATCACAGGATGGAGATGCAGCTAGGACAGCAGCTAGTGGTAGTGCCTCTCAGCTTAAAGAGATCCTTAGGAAAGTGACAGCAGGATTATGGGGACAAGAAGTTGAGGAAGAGGAGGCAAAGGAGGAAGGAGATGACATTTCTGATTGTTCTTCACCTCGGGAAGAGCTTCAAAACGTGTGCAAGGATTACCTCAGAGCAGATAAGGAGCCAGTTCTCGCTTGGCTTGGTAGATGTTATGATACAGGTGCTCCAGCTCTAATGGTTGGAGACAAGTCAGCAGCCCAGCTAGGAACTCTCTCAAAGGATAATGGACTAGACAGACATCTAGGCAAGGCTCTCGGTAAGGTTAATCTGTGGATACGCCTTCTAATGGCGGTTCTCATGAGATACCCTTCCCGAGATGATCTTCCATGGAATCCTAAGCCCTGGACTACCATAGATGAGGGAATCAAGCGTCTGAGAGAATTTGCTGTTAGAGAGGTACTCTATGGTGAACATGAATCTCTGAATCCTGATGATGTCCCTGTAGGAAATGGTCTTGCTAAAAAGCTCATCAAGCTTGCTCCTTCTAATTATGCAAACATTCTGGCAAGCAGAATTGTAGCAAGAAATTATGGTGGAGCTCCTCCTACGGTTGGCCAATTCACTGATCAATTGAGACAATTGGATGATAGCATGACACGTGTTTCTTTGGTTTCAGCCATTGAAACTCTGTCTGGTGAGATAAAGAATTGCATGAGAGAGCTGAAAGATTCCATATCCCAATTGGCACAAAGAGACAATTCCAATTCTTCCTCCAGGTGGGTGCAGGTTTCATCTGTGAGGAACAGACATCCTCCAAGGAGGTCATTCCAAAACAGACCAAACCAAAGCAGACCACCAAGGCAGTCACGTAGGACTATTTGGATAACTCTGCGTGATCAGTTTGGTGAGAACATGAACAGATAGGATGGCCAACCAACTTCTAATCTTTTCAGGAGACTGAGGGAACTGCAAAGTGGCAGAACCCAGGGTAGCAATACCAGAAGGGTAGCTGTTACTTCCACAGTTCCCCAGGACAGCTCTAGTAGCTCCAACAGTGGCTCCAGTTCTAACACTGCACAGTGTGCTCGTTGATTACGAGTGGTTGTTATGACCCGAGAGTGAGACTTCAGGCACATAGCAGAAGGATGTAACAGAGTCCCTGGTCCTGCCAGGGACTGCTTCTGTGTTGTATTAGTTCTAGAAAGAAGAATTTCGCATAATAAAGAGGACACCTGGCCTGCACCAGGCTGCATCTCGTCTCTTAATCGCGGCAGTATGCTGCCATAGGCATTGCTAATGCCTTCTTCTCTATTCCCATGGCAGAGGAATGCAGGCCTCAGTTTGCTTTCACCTGGAGAGGAATCCAGTACACTTTCAACAGACTGCCAATGGGCTGGATCCACAGCTCCAGCATCTGTCATGCAGTGATCCACGATGCTCTGGAGGAAGGTGGTGCTCCAGAACACATCCAGTTCATCGATGATATCATCGTCTGGGGTAAAACTGCTGAGGAAGTCTTCGAGAAAGGTAACAAAATCATGGACATCCTTCTGAATGCAGGTTTTGCCATCAAGAGAGACAAAGTGAAAGGTCCTACCACAGAGATCCAGTTTCTGGGAGTGCAGTGGCAGGATGGACGCCGACACATTCCAGTGGATGTGGTAAACAGAGTCTCTACCATGGCAAATCCCACGAACAAGCAAGAAACTCTACGTTTCCTGGGGACAGTGGGATTTTGGAGACTGCACATTCCTGGATACAGTCAGATTGTGAAACCTCTGTATGATGTGACTTGAAAGAGGAACAGTTTCCACTGGGGACCTGAACAACAGGCAGCCTTTGACCAGATAAAGCAAGAAGTGGTACAAGCAGTGGGTCTGGGACCTGTCCGAGATGGTCCAGACATTAAGAACATTTTGTACACGGCTGCAGGTGACAATGGTCCAACCTGGTGCTTGTGGCAAAAAGCTCCAGGTGAGACGCGTGGACGACCTCTTGGCTTCTGGAGTCGAGGTTACAGAGGTTCAGAGGCTAATTACACTCCAACAGAGAAAGAGATTCTAGCTGCCTATGAAGGGGTGAAAGCAGCTTCTGAAGTGATTGGAACTGAATCACAACTTCTCCTAGCTCCCAGATTGCCAGTTTTGAATTGGATGTTCAAAGGCAAAGGTTCCACACCACATCATGCCACAGATTCCACCTGGTCCAAGTGGATGGCTCTGATAACACAGAGAGCTCGAATGGGAAATCTTGAAAGACCTGGTCTGGTGGAGGTGATCTCAAGCTGGCCTGAAGATGCCAACTGTACCAAACCTCCAGAGGAGAGAGTAACTCATGCTGAGGAAGCTCCTCCTTACAATGACCTTTCTGATGATGAGAAGAAGTATGCTTTGTTCACAGACGGTTCCTGTCGTCTCGTCGGGAACAAGCGAAGGTGGAAGTCTGCCGTGTGGAGTCCAACACGCCGAGTTGCAGAGGCGAAGGATGGAGAAGGAGAATCCAGTCAGTTTGCAGAGGTAAAAGCTGTCCAGCTAGCTCTCGACGTGGCTGAACGTGAGAGATGGCCAAAGCTTTATCTCTACACCGACTCATGGATGGTAGCCAATGCTCTATGGGGTTGGCTAAAGAACTGGAAGAAGAATGGCTGGCAGAGGAAAGGAAAACCCATCTGGGCAGCTGACCTGTGGCAAGACATTGCTGATCGAATCGAGAGAATTCCAGTGAAGGTGAGACACATTGATGCTCACATTCCTAAGAGCAAAGCTACTGAGGAACAGCAGCACAACCATCAGGCAGATTTAGCTGCAAGAGTTTCTCAAGCAGACAAGGACTCTGAACTTGATCTCGACTGGAAACACCGAGGTGAGATATTCTTAGCTCGGTGGGCTCACGATTCGTCAGGACATCAAGGCAGAGATGCAACATACCAATGGGCTCGTGACAGATCCATAGACATTTCCATGGATGCTATCACACAAGTCATCCATGACTGTGACATTTGTGCTGCTATCAAGCAGGCAAAATGAATTAAGCCCTTGTGGTATGGTGACAGATGGTCCAAGTACAGGTATGGTGAAGCTTGGCAGATTGACTACATCACTCTACCACGTTCTCGTTCTGGTAAGCAGTACGTGCTTACTATGGTAGAGGCAAACACTGGATGGCTGGAAACTTATGCAGTTCCACATGCAACTGCACGCAACACCATTCTCGGTCTGGAGAGACAGATCCTGTGGAGACACGGAACTCCAGAGAGGATTGAGTCAGACAACGGAACTCACTTCAAGAACAACCTTGTAAAGAGCTGGGCAAAAGAGCACGGTATTGAGTGGATTTTCCACATTCCTTACTATGCACCAGCTGCAGGGAAGATTGAACGCTACAACGGTTTGTTGAAGACCACTCTCAAAGCCATGGGAGGTGGATCTTTGAAAAACTGGGAGAAGCATTTAGCACAAGCAACCTGGCTGGTGAACAGTAGAGGTTCAGTGAACCGAGCTGGACCGGCACATTCAGATCTGCTGCGGAGAGTAGAAGGTGATAGAGTTCCTGTTGTTAGAGAAAAGAACCTGTTAGGTAAAACTGTTTGGGTGTTTTCGCCCTCAGGAGAGGCTAAACCTGTGCGAGGGGTGGTTTCAGCAGAAGGTCCGGGTCACACTTATGGAGAACGGTGAGATTCAGTGTAGTCCACAAAGAGATTTAACTTCAGCTGAGAGAGTTTAATTCCAGACTGTTGTACAGCTACATCGCGTCCAAAGGAAGAGTCCCTGAGGAATCTACGGTGCACGAACCCTGAGAACCCTGAGAGCCCTGAGTCAACTGAGAGTCCCTGTTTCCCTGTTTCCCTTTTCTTTGCTTCATCTGCAGAGACACAAACTGTTTTCCATTTTCTTATTTCCTGATTCTCTTGGACTTCTGAATCATCTACATCTGAGGATAGCCGGAACAGACTGTGAGCTTTCCTTACTGTAGATATTGCTTTAGAGTGGATGGACAGTGCGAACAGCCAATGAAATTGTTTAGAAGGGGTGGATTGTGACTGTTTGAGGCTGTGCCTTTAAGGAAGGGACAGTGCTGGGACCTCTGGCTGAATGTTTTGTAAACATCACTATTCTAAACGAATTTCCTCGGTAGATTGGTAGAATGCAGCTTTAAGTTTTCGTTCTGGTTGAGTCTCAGTCAGTTCTGCTCTGTCTGTCTCTACAGCCTGTCTGCTTCCGTCTCTGGGCAGCAGCTGCGGCACGGCATTAACCTTGAGCTAACAGATAAGAAAACTAATCCTTGCACAGGCTTTGAGCTAACAGAATTTCCTCCTTGATAATGACCTTTTCTCTCTCTCTAACCCTTCTTGGGAAAAAAAGGGAGGCAGGGGGAGAGAGGGGATACGGGGGGGGGGGACACACACACACCCCCTCCTGGCTGGAGGAGGGAGTTTTGTTCTGTATTACTTTCTTTGCTGTATACTTCTGTACATATTGTCAGTCCTGTCTGTTGTGTTTATATTCACTGCACCTCATCCTGCTTGTAAATACAGCTCAATTCATCTCTGCTCCTCCGACTGAGTCAGCCCTGGTTTCTTTCTGTGTGGGGGGGCAGAACTGAACTTTCTCTCACCCCCACATCATTCATTGGCCGCCCAGCTCGGGGCCTGTGGATAATTGCTGTCCAGAGGCAGGGCAAAACTGGCTTGATTGATTGTCTGCTCGAGTCGGAGTTGCAAACATGAAAGAGGTTTGGATTTTGGAGCGTCCAGGCCTCGCAATTTGCTCTGTAGTGATCTCCGTTCTAGGATTGATTTGTGCTCACTTAGGCAGATACTTGCTGTATAAATGATGTTGATGGTTTGGGTGTAAGATTCAGCTTCCCTGTGAGCGGTGCCTGGGGAACTTTTGGCTTACGAGATACAGAAATGTGACATGGAGCACTCTGCCCAGCGAGCTAAGGGAGTTTGAGATTCCAGGAGGTGAAAGAGTCATTTTAAGTGCTGGCTGGGATCCAAAGGAGATTTATGTGGGGTGTGTGAATCTGCTGCTGGTGATAGTGACTGCGTACTTGTTATATGCCCTGCACCGGGAGAAGCAGGGACCTAAGGCCTGTTTCGTTATTAGGTGTAGAGCAAAGAGAAGGAAGCAGAGCTCTGGCTCTGCCCCAGAGACTTCTGGTGATGAGGAGAGAGGAGACTCTGTGCCAGGTAAGGATAAAGCTAAAAAGGCTATCGGGAAGGCTGCTTTGAACGGTGCTGTTGGTGAGTCTGGCAACCAGCCAGCGGCAGCAGCAGCTCCCAACATGGCTGCTCCCAACATGGCAGCTCCCAACATGGCTGCTCCCAACATGGCTGCTCCCAACATGGCGGCTCCCAACATGGCTGTTCCCAACACGGCTGCTCCCAACATGGCAGCTCCCAACATGGCGGCTCCCAACATGGCGGCTCCCAACACGGCTGCTCCCAACATGGCTGCTCCCAACATGGCAGCTCCCAACATGGCAGCTCCCAACATGGTGACTCCCAACATGGCAGCTCCCAACACGGCTGTTCCCAACACGGCTGCTCCCAACATGGCAGCTCCCAACATGGCTGCTCCCAACACGGCTGCTCCCAACACGGCTCCTCCCAACATGGCTGCTCCCAACATGGCTGCTCCCAACATGGCAGCTCCCCAACATGGCAGCTCCCAACATGGCAGCTCCCAACATGGCAGCTCCCCAACATGGCTGCTCCCAACATGGCTGCTCCCAACATGGCAGCTCCCCAACATGGCAGCTCCCAACATGGCAGCTCCCCAACATGGCAGCTCCCAACATGGCAGCTCCCAACATGGCTGCTCCCAACATGGCTGCTCCCAACATGGCAGCTCCCAACATGGCTGCTCCCAACATGGCAGCTCCCAACATGGCTGCTCCCAACATGGCAGCTCCCCAACATGGCAGCTCCCAACATGGCAGCTCCCAACATGGTGACTCCCAACATGGCAGCTCCCAACATGGCGGCTCCCAACACGGCTGGTCCCAACATGGCAGCTCCCAACATGGCTGCTCCCAACATGGCAGCTCCCACGTCCACGGCAGCCATTAGAGAGGCAAAGCCATTTCCTTCTTTGGCAGGACCAGAAGTGTCCTCCACAGCAGCTGGTCCGTCTCAAAACCTGCACACACAGCTGCACACAGCTGCACACACAGCTGCACACACAGCTGCACACACAGCTGCGCACAGCTGCACACACAGCTGCACACACAGCTGCGCACAGCTGCGCACACAGCTGCACACACAGCTGCACACACAGCTGCGCACAGCTGCACACACAGCTGCACACACAGCTGCACACAGCTGCACACACAGCTGCACACACAGCTGCACACACAGCTGCGCACAGCTGCGCACACAGCTGCACACACAGCTGCGCACACAGCTGCGCACACAGCTGCACACACAGCTGCGCACAGCTGCACACACAGCTGCACACACAGCTGCGCACAGCTGCGCACACAGCTGCACACACAGCTGCGCACACAGCTGCGCACACAGCTGCACACACAGCTGCGCACAGCTGCACACACAGCTGCACACACAGCTGCGCACAGCTGCACACAGCTGCACACACAGCTGCACACACAGCTGCACACACAGCTGCGCACAGCTGCGCACACAGCTGCGCACACAGCTGCACACAGCTGCACACACAGCTGCACACAGCTGCACACACAGCTGCACACACAGCTGCACACACAGCTGCGCACAGCTGCGCACACAGCTGCGCACACAGCTGCACACAGCTGCGCACACAGCTGCGCACACAGCTGCACACAGCTGCGCACACAGCTGCACACACACAGCTGCACACAGCTGCACACAGCTGCACACAGCTGCACACACAGCTGCACACAGCTGCGCACACAGCTGCGCACACAGCTGCACACAGCTGCGCACACAGCTGCACACACACAGCTGCACACACAGCTGCGCACACAGCTGCGCACAGCTGCACACACAGCTGAACACACAGCTGCGCACACAGCTGCACACACAGCTGCACACACAGCTGCGCACACAGCTGCACACAGCTGCACACACAGCTGCACACACAGCTGCACACACAGCTGCACACACAGCTGCACACAGCTGCACACACAGCTGCACACACAGCTGCACACACAGCTGCACACAGCTGCACACACAGCTGCACACACAGCTGCACACACAGCTGCGCACAGCTGCACACACAGCTGCACACACAGCTGCACACAGCTGCACACACAGCTGCACACACAGCTGTGCAGCTCTGGGGCTTCCTCAGCACTGCAGGGGCAGACAGCTCTGCCCGGGGTTGGGGCTGGCCCAGAGCTCTTCTCAGCCATCTCCCTCAGGGCCACCTGTGGCCAAGCTGCCCAGGCAGCGGATTCCAGCCCTGCACGGCTGGGCACCGGCTGGGCACCGGCTGGGCACCCCTCTGGCTCTCACTGCAGCTGCACAGCCCTGCCCCAGCAGCACCCCAGATGCTCACTCCTGTCCCCCCCAGCACCCTCTCCAGCCCTGCCCCAGCAGCACCCCAGATGCTCACTCCTGTCCCCCCAGCACCCCAGATGCTCAGCCCTGCCCCAGCAGCACCCCAGATGCTCACTCCTGTCCCCCCAGCACCCCCCAACACACAGCCCTGCCCCAGCAGCACCCCAGATGCTCACTCCTGTCCCCCCAGCACCCCCACACACACAGCCCTGCCCCAGCAGCACCCCAGATGCTCTCTCCTGTCCCCCCAGCACCCCCCAACACACAGCCCTGTCCCAGCAGCACCCCAGATGCTCACTCCTGTCCCCCCAGCACCCCAGATGCTCACTCCTGTCCCCCCAGCACCCCAGATGCTCAGCCCTGCCCCAGCAGCACCCCAGATGCTCACTCCTGTCCCCCCAGCACCCCCCGACACACAGCCCTGCCCCAGCAGCACCCCAGATGCTCTCTCCTGTCCCCCCAGCACCCCCCAACACACAGCCCTGCCCCAGCAGCACCCCAGATGCTCACTCCTGTCCCCCCAGCACCCTAGATGCTCAGCCCTGCCCCAGCAGCTCCCTCCTGTCCCCCCCAGCACCCTCTCCAGCCCTGCCCCAGCAGCACCCCAGATGCTCACTCCTGCCCCCCCAGCACACCCACAGACAGAGCCCTGCCCCAGCAGCACCCCAGATGCTCTCTCCTGTCCCCCCAGCACCCCCCACACACACAGCCCTGCCCCAGCAGCTCCCTCCTGTCCCCCCAGCACCCTCCCCAGCCCTGCCCCAGCAGCCCAAGCACACATGGCCCCAGGTCATCACCAGTCGTTGTGCTTTATTGACCACTGGCTGTGCAGTCTCCCAGCTATTTATTCACCACGACACTGTGGACAGACACAACAAGGCTCAGAGCTTGAGCTGCTGAGTGCTCCGGGGCTGGGAGCAGCAGGGGAGAGGAAGGAACACAAAGCCACGAGAGCACACAGGTGAGAGGGGAGAAGCAGCACGGGGGCTGCTGGCAAGGTCAGCACAACACAACAGCACTGCCACGGGAAGAGGAACCAGAGCTGCGGCCGGCCTGGGGCACCTCCTCTGGGCCCGGCAGGACGTGGAGCTGCCCCCAGCTGCCAGCCCCAGCAGTGCCTCCGTGCAGGGCTGGGAAGCCACCAGCGACCACCAATGGCTTTGAGCTCCACCTGAGGTATGTTCCAGGTTCACTGAAGTGTGCAGCTGAGGAACCAGGGGGGAGTGACCTGCTGCAGGCACTGTCACCAGCACCCCGGGGCAGGAGGTGGCTCTTGGGGAGGGACCACAGCAAAGTCTGATACATTCCTTGGTTTCAGTGCAAATCGTGGCCAGGCTGGGCCCTGGGGCCCCCCGGAGCTTGGCTTCCTCTCCAGCCCCAAGGAGGAATCCCAACCTTTGGAAAGGGAAAGGGCTCCGAGGAGGCTCCACCTGCACTGTGCCCAGGAGGAGCTTCCAGGCTGCACTCAGCACCCCTGGAGCTGCTTCCAGGCTGCACTCAGCACCCCTGGAGCCGCTTCCAGGCTGCACTCAGCACCCCTGGAGCCGCTTCCAGGCTGCACTCAGCACCCCTGGAGCCGCTTCCAGGCTGCACTCAGCACCCCTGGAGCCGCTGCTGAGCTCGCAGCAGGCTCTGAGGCCTTCAATACTGGATCTGGGAGCTCCCTCTGCTCTCAGCAGCACAGGCCCCTGTGTCCCCAGCCCTAACCCCACCTCTGCCACGGGGCCACAGGACAGCTGGATGGGGGACAGCAGAGGGGAGAGCATCTGGGGGCCTGGGCTGGGCTCTGGCTGCAGGGGGGGGGCTGGCTCGGTGCTGGGTGAGCCGTGGGGTGTTCAGCAGAGCAGGGAAGGCAGAGCAGCACCTGAATGTGCCTCCAGCCCAGGCTGTGGGGCCAGCAGGGGCCAGGGCTGCTCCCCTGCCACAGCAGCTGGACACAAGTGAGGGTTAGCTGCAGAACCTGCAGGGCCTTGCCCCGTGCTAAACCCAGGGGAGGTGGCAGCCTGGCCTGCAGAGAGGCAGCAGCACAGCTCTGGGAGACACCTGCACATGACACCAGGATACTGAGGACAAGGAATGAGGAGGCTGTATTGCACTACACATGCAGATCCCCCGGGGGGGTGGGGAGAGGGCAGCACTTCACTGTGTCCAGGGTGAGCACAGGGGAGCAAAGATCCCAGGGAACCTTCTCCAGGTTGGTCTCTTTCCCAGCTGTTGATCTTGCACTTGGTCCTCCTTCAGTCCAGGGTAGGGACTCTTGCAAAAGAAGCCAAATGCATCAGGAGAGCAGCACAGGCACCAGGGCAGCAAGCAGAGGCACCAGGGCAGCAGGCACAGGCACCAGGGCAGCAGGCACAGGCACCAGGGCAGCAAGCAGAGGCACCAGGGCAGCAGGCACAGGCACCAGGGCAGCAGGCAGAGGCACCAGGGCAGCAGGCAGCAGCAGGCAGAGGCCCCCCAGCAGCAGGCACACACAGGCACACAGCAGCAGGCACAGACCCCCCAGAAGCAGGCACAGACCCCCAGCAGCAGGCAGCAGGCACACACAGGCCCCAGGGCAGCAGGCAGCAGCAGGCAGAGGCCCCCCAGCAGCAGGCAGCAGCAGGCAGAGGCCCCCCAGCAGCAGGCAGAGACCCCCAGCAGCAGGCAGAGACCCCCAGCAGCAGGCACAGACCCCCAGCAGCAGGCACAGACCCCCCAGCAGCAGGCACAGACCCCCCAGCAGCAGGCACAGACCCCCAGCAGCAGGCAGAGACCCCCAGCAGCAGGCACAGACCCCCAGCAGCAGGCACAGACCCCCCAGCAGCAGGCACAGACCCCCAGCAGCAGGCACAGACCCCCAGCAGCAGGCAGAGACCCCCAGCAGCAGGCACAGACCCCCAGCAGCAGGCACAGACCCCCAGCAGCAGGCACACACAGGCCCCACGCAGAGGCACTGCTGAGCCGCCCTGGCACCGGCACTGCCCTGCCCCCGCCACAGGCACTGCCTGCCAGGTGCCACTGCCAGGGCTGGGCTCAACTACTCCCTGGGACACCTACAGGGCAAGGAGCAGGAGCTGCTTCTCCCAGCCAGGAGGCACAGCAGCCCCCACAGCCCAGACTGCAGGCTCTCAGCTGCGCTGCGACTGCTGCAGGGCCTCTGGAGCCTGCCCTCGGCTGCGGCGCCTGGCTGAGCGCCGGGCAGAGGCCTGCAGGGGCCTGCAGGACCTCCCCCTCCCCACCCCCTGGCTGAGAGCAGGCCTGCCCTGACACAGCTGTGCAGCTACAGCCAGCCAGCCAGACAGACAGTGCAGCTGCCCAGGAGCAGGGGCTGCCTGGTACTTACGTGCCCTCCTCCCGCAGCAGAGCCAGGAACTTCTTCACTCGGTACTCAGGATCCATCTGAGGGGCAGAGAGAGAGCTCCAGGCAGCTGCTGCAAGGCTGCAGCTGCTGCAAGGCTGCAGCTGCTGCAAGGCTGCAGCTGCTGCAAGGCTGCAGCAGCCCAAGAGCAAAGCCAGGGAAGGGCTTGGCTTGGAAGGGACCTCCCAAGACCATTCAGTCCCAGGATCAACCTAACACCACCATGGCCACAAAAGCTGCTCTGGCTGGGGCTGTCCCTGCTGACTGCAGCACACCCCCAGCACTGCTGCAGCCCCCCCAGCACTGCTGCAGCCCCCCCAGCACTGCTGCAGCACACCCCCAGCACTGCTGCAGCACACCCCCAGCACTGCTGCAGCCCCCCAGCACTGCTGCAGCACACCCCCAGCACTGCTGCAGCCCCCCAGCACTGCTGCAGCCCCCCAGCACTGCTGCAGCACACCCCCAGCACTGCTGCAGCCCCCCCAGCACTGCTGCAGCCCCCCAGCACTGCTGCAGCCCCCCAGCACTGCTGCAGCCTGCAGAGCAGCCATTCCATGGCAGGTTGAGGCCACCCAAGCCTCCCTGCTGCCAGAGCTCTTCTCTCCGTGGCCCTGAGCAGCCCCTGCCAGGGAGGGCTTCAGGCTCTCTCTGTCCCAGGCCCTGGGGCTGGCTGCACTCAGAGGCTTCCTCCTCCCTGCAGCTCTCTGCTCAGGGAAGGCCACTGGAAGGCTCTCACCACACAGCTCAGGAGGAGCCTGCAGGGAAAGAACCTCCACAGCTGCTCCTCTGCCCCTGTGCCTCCTCCCAGAGGGGATCTGCTCAAGGCCCATACAGGGTGGGGGTGGGGGGCAGGTGCCAGGCTCTTGCCAGTGGTGCCCAGGGACAGGACAAGGAGCAAGAGGGACAAGCTGGAACCCAGGAGGTGCCAGCTCAGCATGAGGAGAAACAACTCTGGTGTGAGGGTGCAGAGCCCTGGAGCAGGCTGCCCAGAGAGGCTGTGGAGTCTCCACCCCCCTGGATGTGTTCCTGTGCCCTGCCCTGGGTGCCCTGCCCTGGGTGCCCTGCCCTGGGTGCCCTGCCCTGGCAGGGGGCTGGGCTGGCTGAGCTCTGCAGGTCCTTCCAAGCCCTGAGACTGTGTGACCAGGGCCAGGGCAGGGCAGGGCAGGGCAGGGCAGGGCAGGCCAGGGCAGGGCAGGGCAGAGCAGGGAAGGGCAGGGCAGGGCAGGGCAGGGCAGGGCAGGGCAGAGCAGGGCAGGGCAGGGAAGGGCAGGGCAGGGCAGGGAAGGGCAGGGCAGGGCAGGGCAGGGCAGGGCAGGGCAGAGCAGGGCAGGGCAGGGCAGGGCAGGGCAGAGCAGGGCAGAGCAGGGCAGGGCAGGGCAGGGCAGAGCAGGGCAGGGCAGGGCAGGGCAGGGCAGGGCAGGGCAGAGCAGGGCAGGGCAGGGCAGGGCAGGGCAGAGCAGGGCAGAGCAGGGCAGGGCAGAGCAGGGCAGGGCAGAGCAGGGCAGGGCAGGGCAGGGCAGGGCAGAGCAGGGCAGAGCAGGGCAGGGCAGGGCAGGGCAGGGCAGAGCAGGGCAGGGCAGAGCAGGGCAGGGCAGGGCAGAGCAGGGCAGAGCAGGGCAGAGCAGGGCAGGGCAGGGCAGGGAAGGGCAGGGCAGGGCAGGGCAGGGCAGGGCAGGGCAGGGAAGGGCAGGGCAGGGCAGAGCAGGGCAGGGCAGGGCAGGGCAGGGCAGAGCAGGGCAGGGCAGGCCAGGGCAGGGCAGGGCAGAGCAGGGAAGGGCAGGGCAGGGCAGGGCAGGGCAGGGAAGGGCAGGGCAGGGCAGGGCAGGGCAGGCCAGGGCAGGGCAGAGCAGGGCAGGGCAGGGCAGGGCAGGGCAGGCCAGGGCAGGGCAGGGCAGGGCAGGGCAGGGCAGGGCAGGCCAGGGCAGGGCAGGGCAGAGCAGAGCAGGGCAGGGCAGGGCAGGGCAGGCCAGGGCAGGGCAGGGCAGAGCAGAGCAGGGCAGGGCAGGGCAGGGCAGGGCAGAGCAGGGCAGGGCAGGGCAGGGTAGGGCAGAGCAGGGCAGGGCAGGGCAGGGCAGGGCAGAGCAGGGAAGGGCAGGGCAGGGCAGAGCAGGGAAGGGCAGGGCAGGGCAGGGCAGAGCAGGGCAGGGCAGGGCAGGGCAGGGCAAGGCAGAGCAGGGCAGGGCAGGGCAGGCCAGGGCAGGGCAGGGCAGGCCAGGGCAGGGCAGGGCAGGGCAGGGCAGAGCAGGGCAGGGCAGGGCAGGCCAGGGCAGAGCAGGGCAGGGCAGGGCAGGCCAGGGCAGGGCAGGCCAGGGCAGGCCAGGGCAGGGGAGGGCAGGGCAGGGCAGGGCAGAGCAGGGCAGGGCAGGGCAGGGCAGGGCAGAGCAGGGCAGGCCAGGGCAGGGCAGGGCAGGCTCACCTGCAGGGACATCTCTATCAGCATCAGCAGCTTCTTGATGCCAATCCAGACTGGCTTCCCCTTGACGTTCTGGGCGATGGTGCTGCGCTCCTTGTCCTTGAAGTTGCCCAGCAGCTGGGGGGGAAAGCCACAGTCACAGAGACCCCCAGCAGGGGTGGCCAGCAGGGACAGTGCCACCAGCCCTGCACCAGGCAGTGAGGCTCAAACTGCGTCAGGAGGGAAGTTTGCTGCAGTGCTCCTGGGCAGGGCAAAGCACTCAGCTGCCTGCACTCCAGGAGGGAGCTGCTGATGGCAGCTGCAGGCCAGCAGCTGCTGAGCTCCTGACACCCACTGCAGCTTCCCTCCAGGTGGGGGTCTGGAAGGGCACAGAGCCTCAAGTCCCTCCAGGACCCAGAAGCTCACAGCCTCAAGTCCCAGTCTGTTTGCAAAGCTGCTGTGCCCATGTCCCTGCCACAGCTTTGCCAGCCGGCTGCCCAGCTGTGCCCGGAGCTGAGGTTCGTGTGCCTGGAGCTCAGGTTCCTGTGCCCGGAGCTGAGGTTCCTGTGCCCAGAGCTGAGGGTCGTGTGCCCGGAGCTGAGGTTCGTGTGCCCGGAGCTGAGGTTCCTGTGCCCGGAGCTGAGGTTCCTGTGCCCGGGGCTGAGGTTCCTGTGCCCAGAGCTGAGGTTCCTGTGCCCGGAGCTGAGGTTCCTGTGCCCGGAGCTGAGGTTCCTGTGCCCGGAGCTGAGGTTCCTGTGCCCGGGGCTGAGGTTCCTGTGCCCAGAGCTGAGGTTCCTGTGCCCGGAGCTGAGGTTCCTGTGCCCGGAGCTGAGGGTCCTGTGCCCGGAGCTGAGGTTCCTGTGCCCGGAGCTGAGGTTCCTGTGCCCGGAGCTGAGGGTCCTGTGCCCGGAGCTGAGGTTCCTGTGCCCGGAGCTCAGGTTCCTGTGCCAGGCTTCAGCTGCCCCTCCAGTGTCCAGCATGGCACAGGAGCAGCCAGGAAGGGCAGCAGGGTGCCAGCAATCTCTTCAGCTCCCAGCACCTGATGCTCCAGCCCCCCTCAGGGCCACTCAGTAGCAGTGCCCCAGTGCCAGCCATTCAGTGCCCTGCCTACCCTCAGGACCCCTTGCATGCAGCCCTCAGGCTCCTCCCCAGCCCCAACGCCCTCCCCCTGGGCCGCACTGGGCGCAGGGCTTGGCCGAGGCCCCCGGTGGCCGAGCCGCTCCCTGCCAGCCTGGAGCCCCTGCTCACCTCCAGAGCCTCCATCAGCTGCTCCCCCGTGGCGATGTTGGGGACGTGGATGGTGGTGCTGAAGGCGTGGAGCATCTCCATCTCCTGCAGCACGTCCTTGCGGCTGGTGGTGCCGATGATCAGCAGCTTCCGGCCCTGCCCCGGGCACGGCGGTCAGGGGAGGGCTGCGGCCGCCCCCGGCGGGAGCAGGCACTGCCCAGGGGCTGAACCACCTCCAGTGGCAGGGATTGACCCCCCAGCAGCTGCACTCAGCTGCAGCTGCACTCAGCTGCAGCCAGCCAAGACCGGCAGCAGATTGCAGCAAAGGCCACCCGGGGGCTGCCCACACTCAGCCTTCCTCCTGCGCTCTCCTTCCACAGCCACCACTGGGACCTGCAGCAGCAGGGCCAGGGAAGGGCAACAGAGCTGGGAAGGGGCTGGAGAGCAGGGCTGAGAGGGGCAGCTGAGGGAGCTGGGGGTGGTTAGCCTGGAGCAGAGGAGGCTGAGGGAGATCTCCTTGCTCTGGCTGCAGCCAGGGGGGGGTTGGGCTCTGCTCCCCAGGCTCAGGGGGTAGAAGGAGAGGAAATGGCTGAAATTGTGCCAGGGGAGGCTGAGGTTGGAGAGGAGGCAAAATGTCTTTGGTGCAGGAGTGGTCAGGGCCTGGCAGAGGCTGCCCAGGGAGGTGGTGGAGTCCCCAAGGAGGTGTCCCAGAACCCTGTGGCCCAGAACTCAGTGCAAGCCTCACAACCACCTGCCCTTGGCATCTCCTCAGATCTCCTCAAGCCAGGAGGGCAAAGAGAAAGGATCAGTGTGAGAGAGAGGATCTTCAGCTCCCCTCACCCCCTGGCACCACCCCCTGAGCACCTCAGGCTCAGCACAGAGCAGAGCCCTGGCAGGCACAGTCACCCCTCACCTGCCACTGATTTGCAACAGGGAGGGAGCCTGTGGCAGGGCTCAGGAGTCCCTCAGGGCACCAGAAAGCAGCCAGCTTGAGTGTTCCAGGGGCAAGGTTAAGCTTGTCCCAGCTGCTCTTTGCAGGGCTAAGTGCAGCAGAGCCAGCCCCAAGCCATTGGCTAACTGAAGCTGAATCCTTTGTGGTCTCCCAGGGAGCAGCAGGCTGGGATCAGCCTGGCTGGGTCCCAGACAGGGGCAGCAATACCACTGGCAGCACAGCAGCCCTCAGCAAGACCCAAAGCTCTCCCCTGTCACAGCTGCTCCAGGCAGGGGCAGCTGAGTGCTCCATCAGCTCCTTACCTGGGGAGGAGCCTTCTTGAGCAGCACCAGGAGGGCCTGCAGGACCAGGTTGGAGAAGCGAGGCCCAATGGGGACATAATCTGCAAGGGACAATGCAGCTCAGTGCCCACTGAGACCCCTGCAGGCTGCCAGGGGAAGGCTGCAGCTGCTGTGCAGCCTGCAGGAGCCCAGCACTGCTGCACAGCTGGGGCTCAGCAGCACAACTCACCCAGCAGCCTCTCGATGTCGTCCACCACCACGCAGCTGAGCTGGGACTTGTAGGCATCATCAAAGATCTGCAGGAGGGCAAAGGGACTCAGTGCCAGCCCCAGCAGGCAGGCAGGGCCTGCTGACTGCTGCCAGCCAGGGACAGCAGCTCAGGGCCCCCCAGGTTAGGAAGGAGGTTGAGCTGCTGGAAGGTGTCCAGAGAAGGGCAAGAAAGCTGGGGAGGGGTCTGGGGCACAGCCCTGGGAGGAGAGGCTGAGGGAGCTGGGGTTGCTTAGCCTGCAGAAGAGGAGGCTCAGGGGAGACCTTCTTGCTCTCTGCAACTCCCTGCAGGGAGGTTGGAGCCAGGTGGGGGTTGGGCTCTTCTGCCAGGCACCCAGCAGCAGAATAAGAGGACACAGTCTCAAGCTGTGCCAGGGGAGGTTCAGGCTGGAGGGGAGGAAGAGATTGGCCACTGGGATGTGCTGCCCAGGGAGGTGGTGCAGTCCCCATCCCTGGAGGTGTTTAGGAGGAGACTTGATGGGGTGCTTGGTGCCATGGTTGAGTTGATCAGATGGTGCTGGGGGAGAGGTTGGACTGGATGATCTTGAAGGTCTCTCCTCTCCTCTCCTCTCCTCTCCTCTCCTCTCCTCTCCTCTCCTCTCCTCTCCTCTCCTCTCCTCTCCTCTCCTCTCCTCTCCTCTCCTCTCCTCTCCTCTCCTCTCCTCTCCTCTCCTCTCCTCTCCTCTCCTCTCCTCTCCTCTCCTCTCCTCTCCCATCCCCTCTCCCCCCCTCTCCCTACCCCTTCCCTCCCCTGCCCTGCCCTCCCCTCCCTTCCTCTCCCCTCCCCTCCCCTCTCCCTCTCCCTCTCCCTCTCCCCTCCTGAGCAGGCTGAGCCCCCAGAGGCTGAGCCCCCAGAGGCTGAGCCCAGCAGCAGGCTGAGCCCCCAGCAGCAGGCTGAGCCCAGCAGCAGGCTGAGCCCAGCAGGCAGCCCCCAGAGGCTGAGCCCAGCAGGCAGCCCCCAGAGGCTGAGCCCAGCAGCATTTCCCTGCAGGGACTCAGGGAATCACCCAGGCTGTCAAAGGCCTCCAAGCTCACAGAGTCCAAGCCCCAGCCCTACTCCCCCAGGTCCCCCTCCCAGCCATCCTCCCAAGCACTTCTCCATGGCCCTGACAGCCCTGCAGGGGTGGTGACTGCAGCACAGCCCTGGGCAGCCTGGGCCAGTGCCTGACAACCCTTTTGGTGGAGGCCTTGTCCTAATGGCCATCCTAAACCTCCCCTGCTGCACCTTGAGGCCATCCCCTCTTGCTCTATCTCTGGCCCCACCCCCACCTCACAGCAAGCTCCCTCCAGGTTGCTGTGGAGAGCAGTGGAGCACCTCCCACCCCGGGGGTGTTCCAGAGGGGACAGGATGTGGCACTTGCAGCCTTGGGGTAGCTGTCAGGAGGTACTGGGTGACAGCTTGGACTGGATGAGCTCTGAGGTCTCTTCCAACCTTGGTGATTCTCTGAGGGCTGTCCTCAGCCTCCTGCTCAGCCTCAGCAGCCCCAGGGCCCCCAGCTGCTCCCCCCCAGCCCTGACACCGCCCCAGAGCGACTCTGACTTCAGGCTTCCCTTGCTGTCGGTCACTGGAAGACTGTCCCCTCCCTGGAGGGGTTCAGAGCCAGGCAGGATGAGGCCCTGAGCAGCCTGGGCTGGGGGAGGGGTCCCTGCCCATGGCAGGGTCTGGAGCAGGATGATCTTGAAGGTCCCCTCCAAGCCAGCCCAGCCTGTGAGTCCCTGAGGGAGTGCTGCCTTGCCTCAGTGCAGGACACCTCCCCCTGCCTTCCACCTGGCTGCTGGAGGTGATTCAGGATGCTGGCACTGCCCCTGCAGCTCAGCCTGTTGGTTGGTTGCCCTTTCCCTCCACATTGCCATCCCCAGACTGTTCCTGCACTCCCTGAGGCAGGATCAGTCCTTCCCAAGCACCACCCTCAGCCCTTCCTGCCCTCAGCTCTGCAGCCAGGGCTCAGGCCTGGCCCAGCTCAGGTCAGGTGGCTCAGTCAGGACCAAGCACCAGGTCCAGCTGGGACAGAGCCCTGGAACTGCCCCTGAGTCCCTCAGGTGTCAGTGCCACAGCAGCACACACTCAGCTCCACCATGCACCATGCTGAGGGACCCAGGAGCTGCAGGGAGCAGCAGCAGGGGAGGTCACTCTGATGCCCACTGGAGAGCAGAGGGCAAGGAGGAGAAGAGGCCACAGCTACCTTCTTCATGGCCTGGCACTTGGCTGTCTCAGAGAAGCCAATCATCTTGTCAGGAGAGCAGATCTTGATGAAGGGGAAGTTGGACTCCTCTGCTATCTTGGCTGCCAGGGCAGTCTTCCCACTGTGGGGGGGACCTGCAACAGAGGCAAACAGAAGGGAGGGAATGATCCCCCCCAGCACAGGCAGACCCTGGGGTCAGCTCCCAGGGGCAGTGGTGGGTCCTGGGCACTGGGCAGTGTTCAGCCCCAGCCTGGCAGGGTGCTGAGCCAGCTCAGCCCAGCTCCACCAGCACCCAGCAAGGTTGCAGCAGGGGATCCCTGGGGTCCCCTCCAAGCTGGCACCCTGGGGTGCTGAGAATGCAGAACTCTGGGCTCAGCTGCTGTGCCAGGGGGGTGGTGTGGGCAGCAGGGGCAGGGCAGGGATTGGGCCCTGGGCTGAGCGCTGGGGAGGCCACAGCTTGAGTCCTGGGGTCAGGATTGGGCTCATGAGTCCAAGAAGGACCTTGAGAGGCTGGAGCAGGGCCAGGGAAGGGCAACAGAGCTGGGGAGAGCAGGGCTGAGAGGAGCAGCTGAGGGAGCTGGGGGGGTTGAGCCTGAGAAGAGGAGGCTGAGGGAGACCTCATTGCTCTCTGCAGCTCTGAGAGGAGGCTGCAGCCAGGGGGGGTTGGGCTCTGCTCCCCAGGCTCAGGGGATAGAAGGAGAGGAAATGGCTGAAACTGTGCCAGGGGAGGCTGAGGTTGGAGAGGAGGCAAAATGTCTTTGGTGCAGGAGTGGTCAGGGCCTGGCAGAGGCTGCCCAGGGAGGTGGTGGAGTCCCCAGCTCTGGAGGTGTTTAGGAAGAGCCTGGCTGAGGCCCTTGGTGCCATGGTTGAGTTGCTTAGATTCCAATGGCCACATCCCAGTGGCCAATCTCTCTTGCTGGGAAGAACTTTCTCCTCACCTCCAGCCTAAACCTCCCCTGGCACAGCTGGAGACTGTGTCCTCTTGTTCTGGTGCTGCTTGCCTGGCAGAAGAGCCCAACCCCCACCTGGCTCCAACCTCCCTGCAGGGAGTTGCAGAGAGCAAGAAGGTCTCCCCTGAGCCTCCTCTTCTGCAGGCTAAGCAACCCCAGCTCCCTCAGCCTCTCCTCCCAGGGCTGTGCTCCAGACCCCTCCCCAGCTTTCTTGCCCTTCTCTGGACACCTTCCAGCAGCTCAACCTCTTTCCTGACCTGAGGAGCCCAGAGCTGGACACAGGACTCCAGCTGTGGCCTCAGCAGTGCTGAGCACAGGGCAGGATGAGCTCCCTGCTCCTGCTGGCCACACTCTTGCTGCTGCAGGCCAGGCTGCCCTTGGCCTGCTTGGCCCCCTGGGCAGGCTGCTGGCTCCTGCTGAGCTGCTGGCCCCCAGCTGCCCAGCCCCCTCCTGCCTGCTGCCTACCCTCCAGCAGGACGCTGACCAGCGGGGTGCGGTCGCTGTTCTTGGCCTGCTGCACCAGCAGCTCCCCATCGTCCAGCACCCTGGTCACTGGGTCACCCCACTTGATGATGCCATTCATGATGTAGCTGGCATAGTCCTCCTGGTTGGTTCCAAAGGCCTGGGGGAGGGCAAAGCACATTTCAGTTCACCAAGAAGTTTTGCATCCTGGCAGAAAAAGCTGAACCAAGGAAACTTCTTCCTCACAGCCAAGCTCCAGCTCCCCACATCCAGCTCTGCTCCATGCCCCCAGCCCTGTCCCTCCCTGGCACCCCCAAAATTCCCTCCCCAGCTTTCCTGCAGCCCTCTGCAGATCCTGGAAGGCCACAATGAGGTCTCCTGGGAGCCTTCTCCTCTCCAGCCTGCACAACCCCAACTCCCTCAGGCTGTGCTCACAGCAGAGCAGCTCCAGCCCTCTGCTCCTCCTCCTGGCCCTGCTCTGGACACCTTCCAGCCCCTCCAGAGCCTTCCTGGCACAGAGGCTCCAGAGCTGGCCCCAGAGCTGCAGCTGTGCTCTCAGCAGAGTGGAGCAGAGGGGCAGAATCCCCTCCCTGCCCTGCTGGCCACACTTCTCTTGCTGCAGCCCAGGCTCTGCTTGGCTCTCTGGGCTGCCAGTGCTCCCTGCTGGCTCCTGCTGAGCTTCTCCTCCCCCAGCACCCCCAAGGCCTTTTCTCCAGGGCTGCTCTGCAGCCAGTCCCTGCCCAGCCTGGATCAGTGCCTGGGATTGCCCTGCCCCAGCTGCAGGACCTTGCCCTTGGCCTTGTTGAACCTCCTGAGGCTGTCCTGGGCCCAGCTCTGCAGCCTGCCCAGGTCCCTCTGGCTGGATCCTTCCCTCCAGCTGTCAGCAGCACCACAGCTTGGTGCTGAGGGAGCCTCAGTGCCACTCTCCATGGCACCAACAAAGCTCTTAACCAAGCCTGGTCCCAGAGCTGATCCCTGAGGGACTCCACCTGGCCATGGACCACTGACAGCCACCCTCTGGGTGCAGCCCTCAAGGCAGTTCTGTGCCCACTGAATGCTCCTTCCCTGGCCCCCAGCCTGCCCCAGCAGAGCTGTGCTGGAGGCAGCAGGAGCAGCCCAGGAGCCCCAGCAGCCACTCACTGGTTTGATGTCGTTCTCCAGAGATGCAAAGAAGTCTCCCCTGGTGACCCTCAGGCTCTCTGCCTTCTCCATGTCCACCTCCACCTTGTTGCTGGCCTGTGGGGGCAATGAGACCCTGAGGGGCAGCAGGAGCAGCCCCCCAGCTGCCTCCATCCAGGGACCCAGCCCTGCTCTGCAGCAAAACAAACATGCTTCTGAGCAGGACCCTGCTGGGCCCAGGGCAGCACCCAGAGCCACAGCTGCACCCAGTGCTGCACCCAGGGCCACAGCTGCACCCAGTGCTGCACCCAACCCCCTCCCAGAGCCACAGCTGCACCCAGTGCTGCACCCATCCCCCTCCCAGAGCCACAGCTGCACCCAGTGCTGCACCCAGAGCCACAGCTGCACCCCAGTGCTGCACCCAGAGCCACAGCTGCACCCCAGTGCTGCACCCATCCCCCTCCCAGAGCCACAGCTGCACCCAGTGCTGCACCCAGAGCCACAGCTGCACCCAGTGCTGCACCCACAGCCACAGCTGCACCCAGGGCAGCACCCATCCCCCTCCCACAGCCTGTCCCTGCAGGCCTCTGGGAGCAGTCCCTCTGCAGCCTGCCTGCAGCCCTCTTCAGAGACTGCAGTGCAGCTCTGGGGGCTCCCTGCAGCCCTCTCAGCACCCCCAGCTCCCTCAGCCTGTCCCCACAGCAGAGGGGCTGCAGCCCTCTGAGCCTCTTGGTGGCCTCCTCTGGAGCCTCTTGCAGGGGGGGCCTGCAGGTGAGGTCTCCCCAGGGCAGAGCAGAGGGGCAGGATCCTCTCTCTCCCTCCCTGGCAATGGGCACTGGCAGCACAGCCCTGAGCCCTTGGGCTGCCCTTGGCCTCCTGTGCTGCCAGTGCCCATTGCTGGCTCCTGCCCAGCTTCTCTCACCTCCTCCCCCCAGCACTTCCCTCTCTTACTTCCCAGAAGCACTTCCCTCCTTCACCACCTCCTCATCTCATGCTTCCCCAGCCCTCCACGCTGGGCTGGGCAGCTGGGCTGATAGGAGCTGACATTTCAGGGTCAGCCAGAGCCCCACTGGCCTCCCCCTCAGCAGCCAAGAGCAGGACAGCACAGGCACAGAAGGTCAGGGCTTGGAAGGGAGCTCCAGAGCCCAGCCAGCCAGGGCAGGGCACCCAGGGCAGCATCACCCAGGGCAGAGCACCCAGAACACATCCAGGGGGGTTGGGAAGCTCTCCAGGGCAGAAGACTCCACAGCCCTGAGGTCCTTCTGGAGCTGAAGGGCCCAGAACTGGACACAGTATCCCAGATGTGAGTCACAGAGTGCCAGGGGGTGGGAAGGGAGCTGCAGAGCTCAGCCAGCCTCAGCCCCCTGCCAGGGGCACCCAGGGCAGGGCACCAGGGCAGGGCACCCAGAACACAGCCAGGGGGGTTGGAAGCTCTGCAGAGCAGGAGACTCCACAGCCTCTCTGGGCAGCCTGCCCCAGGGCTCTGCACCCTCACAGGGACAAAGTTTCCCCTCCTGGTCCCCTGGCACCTCCTCTGCTCCAGCTTGCCCCCAGTGCCCCCTGTGCTGTCCCTGGCCAGCCCTGAGCAGAGCCTGGCTCCAGCCCTGCACATCTTTACCCCAGCAGTGAGGGCAGCTCTCAGGCTGCTCTGCTCCCAGCCCAGCTCCCTCATCCCCTTGGATGCTGACCCCCAGGCTGAGCCCCCAGGCTCTGTGCCCCTGGGCTGGACTCTCTCTGAGGTCCTTCTTGAGCTGAAGGGCCCAGAACTGGACACAGTATCCCAGATGTGAGTCACAGAGTGCCAGGGGCTGGAAGGGAGCTGCAGAGCTCAGCCAGCCCAGCCCCCACCCAGGGCAGGGCACCCAGAACACATCCAGGGGGGTTGGAAGTCTCCAGAGCAGGAGACTCCCTCACCTCAGTGCCCCTGTCTGTGTTCCTGGTCCATCCCCCCAGACCCTGTGTCCCCTCCTCAGAGCCAAGGATGCCCTGCAGGACAGTGCCCAAGGCCTTGCCCTCAGCTGCTCTTTCCATAGCCAGCAGGGCTGGAACTCTGCTGCAGATCCATCAGGCAGGACCTGCCCCTTGTCAAGCCCTGCTCACAGCTCACAGGATGCTGGGGGTGGAAGGGACCTCTGGAGAGTGAGTCCAACCCCCTGCCAGAGCAGGAGCACAGACCCCAGCACAGGCAGGGCTGGGAAGGCTCCAGAGGAGACTCCACAACCCCCCTGGGCAGCCTGCTCCAGGGCTCTGGGAGCCTCAGTGCAGAAGTTCCTCCTCCTGCTGAGCTGCAACCTCCTGTGCTGCAGTTCAGATCCACTACCTATCCCAGGGTGCAGCTGAGCAGAGCCTGGCCCTGGCCCTGGCCCTGGCCCTGGCCCTGGCCCTGGCCCTCCCTCCTGCCCCCCAGCCCTCAGCTATTGACAGCCATTGATCAAATCCCCTCTCAGCCTTCTCCTCTCCAGACCACCCCCCCCGGGGCTCTCCCAGGGCAGGGCTCCAGGCCCTCAGTCACCCTGGCAGCCCTCCCTCGGCCTCTGGAGTCACACAGCACCTGCCCAGGTGCCTCAGCAGGGCAGCCTAAGGCAGGCTGAGCTGCCATGAGCCCCACAGCACAGCAGGCTGCAGGCACAGCCCTGGGCAGGGGCAGCAGCCTGGGCAGGGGCAGCACTGGGCAGGGGCAGCACTGGGCAGGGGCAGCACTGGGCAGGGGCAGCAGCCTGGGCAGGGGCAGCACTGGGCAGGGGCAGCACTGGGCAGGGGCAGCAGCACTGGGCAGGGGCAGCACTGGGCAGAGGCAGCACTGGGCAGGGGCAGCAGCCTGGGGCAGGGGCAGCCCTGGGCAGGGGCAGCACTGGGCAGGGGCAGCAGCCTGGGCAGGGGCAGCAGCACTGGGCAGGGGCAGCACTGGGCAGGGGCAGCCCTGGGCAGGGGCAGCAGCCTGGGGCAGGGGCAGCCCTGGGCAGGGGCAGCAGCCTGGGCAGGGGCAGCACTGGGCAGGGGCAGCAGCCTGGGCAGGGGCAGCAGCCTGGGGCAGGGGCAGCACTGGGCAGGGGCAGCCCTGGGCAGGGGCAGCAGCACTGGGCAGGGGCAGCCCTGGGCAGGGGCAGCACTGGGCAGGGGCAGCACTGGGCAGGGGCAGCCCTGGGCAGGGGCAGCAGCACTGGGCAGGGGCAGCACTGGGCAGGGGCAGCAGCCTGGGGGAGGGGCAGCACTGGGCAGGGGCAGCCCTGGGCAGGGGCAGCACTGGGCAGGGGCAGCAGCCTGGGGCAGGGGCAGCCCTGGGCAGGGGCAGCACTGGGCAGGGGCAGCAGCACTGGGCAGGGGCAGCACTGGGCAGGGGCAGCAGCACTGGGCAGGGGCAGCACTGGGCAGGGGCAGCCCTGGGCAGGGGCAGCAGCCTGGGCAGGGGCAGCACTGGGCAGGGGCAGCACTGGGCAGGGGCAGCAGCACTGGGCAGGGGCAGCACTGGGCAGGGGCAGCTCTGGGCAGGGGCAGCAGCCTGGGCAGGGGCAGCACTGGGCAGGGGCAGCACTGGGCAGGGGCAGCACTGGGCAGAGGCAGCACTGGGCAGGGGCAGCAGCCTGGGCAGGGGCAGCACTGGGCAGGGGCAGCACTGGGCAGGGGCAGCAGCCTGGGCAGGGGCAGCTCTGGGCAGGGGCAGCAGCCTGGGCAGGGGCAGCACTGGGCAGGGGCAGCACTGGGCAGGGGCAGCACTGGGCAGGGGCAGCAGCACTGGGCAGGGGCAGCACTGGGCAGGGGCAGCAGCCTGGGGCAGGGGCAGCACTGGGCAGGGGCAGCAGCCTGGGGCAGGGGCAGCACTGGGCAGGGGCAGCACTGGGCAAGGGCAGCCCTGGGCAGGGGCAGCACTGGGCAGGGGCAGCCCTGGGCAGGGGCAGCAGCACTGGGCAGGGGCAGCACTGGGCAGGGGCAGCCCTGGGCAGGGGCAGCAGCCTGGGGCAGGGGCAGCACTGGGCAGGGGCAGCACTGGGCAGGGGCAGCAGCACTGGGCAGGGGCAGCCCTGGGCAGGGGCAGCACTGGGCAGGGGCAGCAGCACTGGGCAGGGGCAGCACTGGGCAGGGGCAGCAGCACTGGGCAGGGGCAGCCCTGGGCAGGGGCAGCACTGGGCAGGGGCAGCACTGGGCAGGGGCAGCAGCCTGGGGCAGGGGCAGCCCTGGGCAGGGGCAGCACTGGGCAGGGGCAGCACTGGGCAGGGGCAGCAGCCTGGGGCAGGGGCAGCACTGGGCAGGGGCAGCAGCACTGGGCAGGGGCAGCACTGGGCAGGGGCAGCCCTGGGCAGGGGCAGCACTGGGCAGGGGCAGCAGCACTGGGCAGGGGCAGCACTGGGCAGGGGCAGCCCTGGGCAGGGGCAGCACTGGGCAGGGGCAGCCCTGGGCAGGGGCAGCACTGGGCAGGGGCAGCCCTGGGCAGGGGCAGCAGCCTGGGGCAGGTGCAGCACTGGGCAGGGGCAGCACTGGGCAGGGGCAGCCCTGGGCAGGGGCAGCAGCCTGGGGGAGGGGCAGCACTGGGCAGAGGCAGCACTGGGCAGGGGCAGCAGCCTGGGGCAGGGGCAGCAGCACTGGGCAGGGGCAGCACTGGGCAGGGGCAGCCCTGGGCAGGGGCAGCACTGGGCAGAGGCAGCACTGGGCAGGGGCAGCAGCCTGGGCAGGGGCAGCACTGGGCAGGGGCAGCACTGGGCAGGGGCAGCAGCCTGGGCAGGGGCAGCTCTGGGCAGGGGCAGCAGCCTGGGCAGGGGCAGCACTGGGCAGGGGCAGCACTGGGCAGGGGCAGCACTGGGCAAGGGCAGCCCTGGGCAGGGGCAGCACTGGGCAGGGGCAGCCCTGGGCAGGGGCAGCACTGGGCAGGGGCAGCTCTGGGCAGGGGCAGCAGCCTGGGGCAGGGGCAGCACTGGGCAGGGGCAGCAGCCTGGGGCAGGGGCAGCACTGGGCAGGGGCAGCACTGGGCAGGGGCAGCCTGTGCAGCCTGTGCAGCAGCCCTGTGCAGCAGCCCTGTGCAGCAGCCTGTGCAGCAGCCCTGTGCAGCAGCCTGTGCAGCAGCCTGTGCAGCAGCCCTGTGCAGCAGCCCTGTGCAGCCTGTGCAGCAGCCTGTGCAGCAGCCTGTGCAGCACTGTGCAGCAGCCTGTGCAGCAGCCTGTGCAGCAGCCTGTGCAGCCTGTGCAGCAGCCTGTGCAGCAGCCTGTGCAGCAGCCTGTGCAGCACTGTGCAGCAGCCCTGTGCAGCAGCCCTGTGCAGCCTGTGCAGCCTGTGCAGCAGCCTGTGCAGCAGCCTGTGCAGCAGCCTGTGCAGCACTGTGCAGCAGCCCTGTGCAGCAGCCTGTGCAGCCTGTGCAGCAGCCTGTGCAGCAGCCCTGTGCAGCCTGTGCAGCAGCCTGTGCAGCAGCCTGTGCAGCACTGTGCAGCAGCCTGTGCAGCACTGTGCAGCAGCCCTGTGCAGCAGCCTGTGCAGCAGTCTGTGCAGCAGCCCTGTGCAGCAGCCTGTGCAGCACTGTGCAGCCTGTGCTGCAGCCCTGTGCAGCACTGTGCAGCCTGTGCAGCAGCCTGTGCAGCCTGTGCAGCCTGTGCAGCAGCCCTGTGCAGCAGCCCTGTGCAGCAGTCTGTGCAGCACTGTGCAGCCTGTGCAGCAGCCCTATGCAGCACTGTGCAGCCTGTGCAGCCGCCTGTGCAGCCTGTGCAGCAGCCTGTGCAGCAGCCTGTGCAGCAGCCTGTGCAGCCTGTGCAGCCTGTGCAGCAGCCTGTGCAGCAGCCTGTGCAGCAGCCTGTGCAGCAGCCTGTGCAGCACTGTGCAGCCTGTGCAGCAGCCTGTGCAGCACTGTGCAGCCTGTGCAGCACTGTGCAGCAGCCCTGTGCCTGTGCAGCAGCCTGTGCAGCCTGTGCAGCAGCCTGTGCAGCAGCCTGTGCAGCAGCCCTGTGCAGCACTGTGCAGCCTGTGCAGCAGCCTGTGCAGCAGCCTGTGCAGCACCCTGTGCAGCCTGTGCAGCCCTGTGCAGCAGCCTGTGCAGCAGCCCTGTGCAGCAGCCCTGTGCAGCACTGTGCAGCAGCCTGTGCAGCAGCCTGTGCAGCACCCTGTGCAGCCTGTGCAGCAGCCTGTGCAGCAGCCCTGTGCAGCAGCCCTGTGCAGCACTGTGCAGCCTGTGCAGCAGCCTGTGCAGCAGCCTGTGCAGCACTGTGCAGCCTGTGCAGCAGCCCTGTGCAGCAGCCTGTGCAGCACTGTGCAGCCTGTGCAGCAGCCTGTGCAGCAGCCTGTGCAGCAGCCCTGTGCAGCAGCCTGTGCAGCACTGTGCAGCCTGTGCAGCAGCCCTGTGCAGCAGCCTGTGCAGCACTGTGCAGCAGCCTGTGCAGCAGCCTGTGCAGCAGCCTGTGCAGCCTGTGCAGCAGCCTGTGCAGCAGCCTGTGCAGCACTGTGCAGCCTGTGCAGCAGCCTGTGCAGCCCTGTGCAGCAGCCTGTGCAGCCTGTGCAGCAGCCTGTGCAGCAGCCTGTGCAGCACTGTGCAGCCTGTGCAGCAGCCTGTGCAGCAGCCTGTGCAGCCTGTGCAGCAGCCTGTGCAGCCTGTGCAGCCTGTGCAGCCTGTGCAGCCTGTGCAGCCTGTGCAGCAGCCTGTGCAGCACTGTGCAGCCTGTGCAGCAGCCTGTGAAGCACCTTGCAGCCTGTGCAGCACCTTGCAGCCTGTGCAGCAGCCTGTGCCTGTGCAGCAGCCTGTGCAGCAGCCTGTGCCTGTGCAGCAGCCTGTGCAGCCCTGTGCAGCCTGTGCAGCAGCCTGTGCAGCCTGTGCAGCGCTGTGCAGCCTGTGCCTGTGCAGCAGCCTGTGCAGCACTGTGCAGCAGCCTGTGCAGCACTGTGCAGCCTGTGCAGCAGCCTGTGAAGCACCTTGCAGCCTGTGCAGCACCTTGCAGCCTGTGCAGCAGCCTGTGCCTGTGCAGCAGCCTGTGCAGCACCTTGCAGCCTGTGCAGCAGCCTGTGCAGCCTGTGCAGCACTGTGCAGCCTGTGCCTGTGCAGCAGCCTGTGCAGCACTGTGCAGCCTGTGCAGCAGCCTACCTTGATGTGCCTGTTCATGGCCGTGGACTGTGCGGCCCGCACCAGCCCCTCCAGCTCGGCGCCGCTGAAGTTCTTGGTCTCCACGGCCAGCTCGGCGATGTCGACGTCGGCGGCCAGCAGCTGGTGCTCGCGCATGCGCACCGTGTGGATGTGCAGGATCTGCAGCCGCCCCTTCTCGTCCGGCAGCCCTGCGGCCAGCGCGCGCTCAGGCCGGGGCAGCGCTAGGCCCAGCTCAGGCCAGGCTCAGGGCAGCGCCCGCCAGGCTCAGGCCAGGCTCAGGGCAGCGCTAGGCCCAGCTCAGGCCAGGCTCAGGGCAGTGCTAGGCCCAGCTCAGGCCAGGCTCAGGGCAGCGCTAGGCCAGGCTCAGGCCAGGCTCAGGGCAGCGCTAGGCCCAGCTCAGGCCAGGCTCAGGGCAGCGCTAGGCCCAGCTCAGGCCAGGCTCAGGGCAGCGCTAGGCCCAGCTCAGGCCAGGCTCAGGGCAGCGCCAGGCCAGGCTCAGGCCAGGCTCAGGGCAGCGCTAGGCCCAGCTCAGGCCAGGCTCAGGGCAGCGCTAGGCCCAGCTCAGGCCAGGGCAGCGCCCGCCAGGCTCAGGCCAGGCTCAGGGCAGCGCCAGGCCAGGCTCAGGCCAGGCTCAGGGCAGCGCTAGGCCCAGCTCAGGCCAGGCTCAGGGCAGCGCTAGGCCCAGCTCAGGCCAGGCTCAGGGCAGTGCTAGGCCCAGCTCAGGCCAGGCTCAGGGCAGCGCCGGCCAGGCTCAGGCCAGGCTCAGGGCAGCGCTAGGCCAGGCTCAGGCCAGGCTCAGGGCAGCGCTAGGCCCAGCTCAGGCCAGGCTCAGGGCAGCGCTAGGCCAGGCTCAGGCCAGGCTCAGGGCAGCGCTAGGCCCAGCTCAGGCCAGGCTCAGGGCAGCGCTAGGCCCAGCTCAGGCCAGGCTCAGGGCAGCGCTAGGCCCAGCTCAGGCCAGGCTCAGGGCAGCGCCGGCCAGGCTCAGGGCAGGCTCAGGGCAGCGCTAGGCCCAGCTCAGGCCAGGCTCAGGGCAGCGCCCGCCAGGCTCAGGCCAGGCTCAGGGCAGCGCTAGGCCCAGCTCAGGCCAGGCTCAGGGCAGCGCCCGCCAGGCTCAGGGCAGGCTCAGGCCAGGCTCAGGCCAGGCTCAGGCCAGGCTCAGGGCAGCGCTAGGCCCAGCTCAGGCCAGGCTCAGGGCAGCGCTGGCCAGGCTCAGGCCAGGCTCAGGGCAGCGCTAGGCCCAGCTCAGGGCAGGCTCAGGGCAGTGCTAGGCCCAGCTCAGGCCAGGCTCAGGGCAGCGCTAGGCCCAGCTCAGGCCAGGCTCAGGGCAGCGCCGGCCAGGCTCAGGGCAGGCTCAGGGCAGCGCTAGGCCCAGCTCAGGCCAGGCTCAGGGCAGCGCCCGCCAGGCTCAGGCCAGGCTCAGGGCAGCGCTGGCCAGGCTCAGGCCAGGCTCAGGGCAGCGCTAGGCCCAGCTCAGGCCAGGCTCAGGGCAGCGCCCGCCAGGCTCAGGGCAGGCTCAGGCCAGGCTCAGGCCAGGCTCAGGCCAGGCTCAGGGCAGCGCTAGGCCCAGCTCAGGCCAGGCTCAGGGCAGCGCTAGGCCCAGCTCAGGCCAGGCTCAGGGCAGCGCTAGGCCCAGCTCAGGCCAGGCTCAGGGCAGCGCCAGGCCAGGCTCAGGCCAGGCTCAGGGCAGCGCTAGGCCCAGCTCAGGCCAGGCTCAGGGCAGCGCCAGGCCAAGCTCAGGCCAGGCTCAGGGCAGCGCTAGGCCAGGCTCAGGCCAGGCTCAGGGCAGCGCTAGGCCCAGCTCAGGCCCACTTCAGGCCAGGCCAGGGCAGCACCAGGCCCGCCTCAGGCCACACTCAGGCCCAGCTCAGGGCAGGTTCAAGGCCAGGCCCAGGCCTGGCTCAGGCCAGGCTCAGGCTCAGGGGCAGGTTCAGGGCCAGGCTCAGGGGCAGGCTCAGGGGCAGGCTCAGGGGCAGGCTCAGGGCCAGGCCCTGCCCCCAGTCCCCCTGCCCCCCAGGGGGCTCCTCCAGGAGGGCACCTGGCACAGCTCCTGCCCTGGGAGCAGCCAGTGGCACTGAGTGCCCTTGGAGAGTGGTTGGCACTGCCACAGGAGGGCAGAGGGCAGGCAGAAGGTTCTGTCCCTCCCTGCAGGCTGCCCTGAGCTGGCTGCCCCCAGGCCTGCACCCCAGGGGCTCAGCTCACACAGAGGCAACCTGGGCAGGCCCCTGGCACCCCACACCCAGCCCCAACCCTGCAGGGCAGCCCCTGGCACCCCACACCCAGCCCCAACCCTGCAGGGCAGCCCCTGGCACCCCACACCCAGCCCCTGGCACCCCACACCCAGCCCCAACCCTGCAGGGCAGCCCCTGGCACCCCCACACCCAGCCCCTGGCACCCCCACACCCAGCCCCTGGCACCCCACACCCAGCCCCCACCCTGCAGGGCAGCCCCTGGCACCCCCACACCCAGCCCCTGGCACCCCACACCCAGCCCCCACCCTGCAGGGCAGCCCCTGGCACCCCACACCCAGCCCCTGGCACCCCACACCCAGCCCCTGGCACCCCACACCCAGGCTGCTTCCCTCAGCCTGGCTCTGGGCATTCCCCCCCCCATCCCACCTCTCCTTTCGTGCATCAGAGCCATGCTGGCTGCAAAACCTCTCTCAGACCATCCAGCCCCAGCCTCACCCAGCACTGCCAGGGCACCACCAACCCCTGGCCCTCAGCACCACAGCTCCAGGGCTCTGGAACCCCTCCAGGGATGGGGACTCCACCACTGCCCTGGGCAGCCTGGGCCAGGCCTTGGCAACCCTCCAGGGGAAGAAATTGTTCCTCATGGCCAACCTGAACCTCCCCTGGGCAGCCTGAGGCTGTTTCCTCCTGTCCTATCCCTTCCTCCTTGGGAGAGGACCCAGCTGGCTGCAGCCTCCTCTCAGAGCTGCAGAGAGCAAGGAGCTCTCCCTCAGCCTCCTCTGCTCCACACTCAACCCCCCCAGCTCCCTCAGCTGCTCCTCCCCAGCCCTGCTCCCCAGACCCTTCCTCAGCTCTGTTGCCCTTCCCTGGCCCTGCCCCAGCCTCTCAAAGCCCTTCTTGGAGTGAGAGACCCAAACCTGAGCCCAGGACCTGCCTGGCCAGTGCCCCTCCACCAGGTCAGAGCCTCAGCAGTGGGGCAGTCTGCACTGCTGCTTTAGTTGGCTAATTGGCTTTCCATGGCACACCATGGGGGGAGCTGCAGGGAGCTGAGCCACTCTGCCACCCTGACTGGCTGCTGCCAGGGCAGCACTGATGGGCTGTGAGCTGATGCAGCCTGCTTACCAATCTCCATCTTCACCTCCAGCCTGCCAGGTCTCAGCAGAGCCTCATCAATCAGGTCAGGCCTGTTGGTCATTCCTAAAGCCAGAGGCACAAACAGAATCAGCATCATCTGAGCTCACCCAGGGGCTCTCCAGCTCCTGCATGCAGCCCCCAGAGATCAGAAGGTAGCTCAGAGAGGCTCAGGAGAGCAGAGCAAAGGTCTTCAGGACCATTGGTGAAATCTTGCCCTGGAGTCAGGGCAGGGGAGCTTCAGCTGGTCCCTGTGGCTGCCCTGCAGGGCTCCTGCAGCAGGACCAGCACAGCACCCAGCCAGGGAGGCTCCACTGCTTCCCATGCCAGCACAGCACTGCACACTGCTCCCTGCAAGCTGCCTCAGGCTGTGCAACACCTGGGAGCAGGGGCAGGGAATGGCTGAAGGCAGCAGCAGCACAGGACCCAGCATGGGTCCCTGGTGGGAAGGGCAACAGCAGAGCTCCCCAGCAGGGAGGGCTGGAAGGGACCTTGGGATCCAGCCCAGCCCCTGCCCCAGCAGAGCTCCCCAGCAGGGAGGGCTGGAAGGGACCTTGGGATCCAGCCCAGCCCCTGCCCCAGCAGAGCTCCCCAGCAGGGAGGGCTGGAAGGGACCTTGGGATCCAGCCCAGCCCCTGCCCCAGCAGGGCTCCCCAGCAGGGAGGGCTGGAAGGGACCTCTGGGATCCAGCCCAAGCCCTGCCCCAGCAGAGCTCCCCAGCAGGGAGGGCTGGAAGGGACCTCTGGGATCCAGCCCAAGCCCTTCCCCAGCAGAGCTCCCCAGCAGGGAGGGCTGGAAGGGACCTTGGGATCCAGCCCAGCCCCTGCCCCAGCAGAGCTCCCCAGCAGGGAGGGCTGGAAGGGACCTTGGGATCCAGCCCAAGCCCTGCCCCAGCAGGGCTCCCCAGCAGGGAGGGCTGGAAGGGACATCTGGGATCCAGCCCAAGCCCTGCCCCAGCAGAGCTCCCCAGCAGGGAGGGCTGGAAGGGACCTTGGGATCCAGCCCAAGCCCTGCCCCAGCAGGGCTCCCACAGCAGCCTGCCCAGGGGCACAGTGCCCAGGGGGAGTTGGAAGCTCTCCACCCCAGGAGACTCCACAACCTCTCTGGGCAGCTGTAAGAGTCTAAACTCCTGGTGTGACTCAACAAAGATAAAATCAGTTGCTGCTTGCCCAGACAGTGCCAATCCTGGATGCAAATCCCCTTGCAACTGCATCCTGATAACACTGACTGCAATGACCCAAGGAGCCAGCCAGCACAAGATCATTCCCAGCTATCAGATACCCCCAGGAAGGGAGGGTGATGAGTCAATGGACTCTCCACCTGTCTCCTGATGTGTGATAAGTGGGTAGGCAGGGAGATGGAGAGGAAGGAGGTGGAGGGCCCCCCCTCCATCCAGACCACTGTCCAAACTCACAGGAATAGACAGAAAGACTTCCTGGGGAATGCTATCTGGATACTTATGATTTCCTGGCTCCTAATTCCTGAGGGACAATGCTTGGACACATACCTAAGGACTAAAAACTGTATAAAAGGCTTGACCACTGCTGGCTCAGGAGGAAGAAAAATGCAGAGGAAGAAAGACGCAGAGAGAGGAAAACGCAGAAGGAGGAGGAGCAGACTGAGCCCTCTCTCCGTGTCCTAAGTCCTGCTTGCTGCCACTCATGGAGCTGACCCAGGCTGCCCAGAGGGACCTCATCTATTCTCCAGCCAAAGCCTCAGCACAAACCCAGCACCTCCTGCAGCACCTTTCCTCCACAGACTCAAACTGCCTGGGGGGGGTGAGGGGTGTGGTAATGTAACTCCTCTCCTCTTCTCTCTCTCTCTTCTCTCTCTCCCTCTCTATCTTCTCCCTCTCCCCTTCTTATTTCCATTTTCTCTATGTAATCAATACTCTGGCTGTTGATATTTTGGCCTCATTTGTGCCTATTAACTTCACAACACAGGAATATTCTAAAGAACTGAGGCTCTTTCCCTCTCTGGACCGAGACAGCAGGCTGCTCCAGGCTCCAGCAGCCTCCCACCACACCCTGCTCAGATGCAACCTCCTGGGTGCCAGTTTGTGCCCTCTGCCCCTTGTGCTGTCCCTGGGCAGCACTGAGCAGAGCCTGGCCCCAGCCTCTTGCCCCCCAGCCTTTAGCTCTTGCTGAGCATTGCTCAGCTGCCCTCTGGGGCTGCTCTGCTGCAGGCTCTCAGCCCCAGGGCTCTCAGCCCCAGGGCTCTCAGCTTTGCTCCTCACAGGCTCCAGGCCTGTGACAGTGCCAGCAGCAGCTCCCTGCACACCTGCTGCTGACCCCTGCCCTGCACTCTGGGCTGGTCTGAAGGGCTCCAACCCCAGCACCCACAGCACCACAGAGCAGCAGGGCTTGCAGGGAACCCTCAAAGCTGATCTAGCCAGGCTCTGCCTGCTGCTGCCCAGAGCCAGCCCAAGGGGCAGTGGTGCAAGCTGAGGCACAGGAAGTGCCATGGAAAGAGGAGGGAAAGGTTTTTCCCTGTGATGGTGACAGAGCCCTGGAGCAGGCTGCCCAGGGGGGCTGTGGAGTCTCCTTAGGCTGCAGGTGAGGAAGAAATTCTTCCCAGCAAGAGAGATTGGCCACTGGGATGTGCTGCCCAGGGAGGTGGTGGAGTCCCCATCCCTGGAGGTGTTCAGGAAGAGCCTGGCTGAGGCCCTTGGAGCCATGGTTGAGTTGATCAGATGGTGCTGGGGGAGAGGTTGGACCTGATGATCTCTGAGGTCTTTTCCAACCTGGTTAATTCTATTCTAGTCTATTCTATTCTAGTCTAGTCTAGTCTAGTCTATGCTATGCTATATTCCAACCCCACCTGGATGTGCTCCTGTGTGCCCTGCCCTTGCTGACCCTGCTCTACAGGGGGGTTGGAGTGGATGAGCTCTGGAGGTCCCTTCCAACCCCTCACATTGATTCTGTGACCCTGTAGGCCAACCCCCTGCAGCCAGCTGACCGACAGCCAGGAGGCTGGCAGCAGCTGGTGCCCCACAGCCCAGGAACAGGACAGGACAGAATAGAATAGAATAGACCAGACCAAGTGGGAAAAGACCTCACAGATCCCCAAGTCCAACCTCTCCCCCAGCACCATCTGAGCAACTCAACCATGGCACCAAGGGCCTCATCCAGGCTCTTCCTAAACACCTCCAGGGATGGGGACTCCACCACCTCCCTGGGCAGCACAGCCCCAGGGCCAATCTCTCTGGCTGGGAAGAATTTCTTCCTAACATCCAGCCTGAATCTCCCCTGGCACAGCTTGAGACTGTGGCCTCTTGTTCTGGTGCTGGCTGCCTGGGAGAAGAGACCAACCCCTACCTGGCTCCAACCTCCCTGCAGGGAGTTGCAGAGAGCAAGAAGGTCTCCCCTGAGCCTCCTCTTCTGCAGGCTAAGCAACCCCAGCTCCCTCAGCCTCTCCTCCCAGGGCTGTGCCCCAGACCCCTCCCCAGCTTTCTTGCCCTTCTCTGGACACCTTCCAGCAGCTCAACCTCTTTCCTGACCTGAGGAGCCCAGAGCTGGACACAGGACTCCAGGTGTGGCCTCAGCAGTGCTGAGCACAGGGCACAAGGACTTCCCTGCTCCTGCTGGCCACACTCTGCCTGCTGCAGGCCAAGAGGCCACTTCATTGACTCCCTGGTGCAGCCTCTCAGACTTGGGCAAGAAAGGCTCCTGAGCAGAGCCAGGACAAGGGAGGCAGTGTCAGAGGCAGCCCCCAGCCCCCAGCTGCACCCTCAGGCAGCCTGCAGATGGCACCAGGCTGGGTGGCGGTGGTGGAGGGTCAGGAGGCTCTGCAGAGGGACCTGCAGGGTGATCCATGGGCCAAGGCCAAGGGGGTGAGGTTCAGCTGGAGGTGCTGAGTGCTGCACCTGGGGCACAACTACCCCAGGAAGGCTCCAGCCTGGGGGCACAGTGGATGGGAACTGCCTGGTGGGAAAGGGCCTGGGGGTGTTGGCCAACAGCCAGGTAGAGATGAGCCAGGGGTTGCCCAGGGGGTGCCCAGGGGGCCAAGAAGGCCTCCAGCAGCCTGGGCTGGAGCAGCAATGCTGTGGGCAGGGATTGTGCCCCTGGGCTGGGCACTGGGGAGGCCACACCTGGAATCCTGGGGTCAGGTTTGGCTCTCTCACTGCAAGAAGGACATTGAGAGGCTGGAGCAGGGCCAGGGAAGGGCAACAGAGCTGGGGAAGGGGCTGGGGAGCAGGGGTGGGGAAGGGGCTGGGGAGCAGGGGTGGGGAAGGGGCTGGGGAAGGGGCTGGGGAGCAGGGGTGGGGAGCAGGGCTGGGGAAGGGGCTGGGGAAGGGGCTGGGGAGCAGGGGTGGGGAAGGGGCTGGGGAAGGGGCTGGGGAGCAGGGGTGGGGAAGGGGCTGGGGAGCAGGGGTGGGGAGCAGGGGTGGGGAGCAGGGCTGGGGAAGGGGCTGGGGAGCAGGGGTGGGGAAGGGGCTGGGGAGCAGGGGTGGGGAAGGGGCTGGGGAGCAGGGCTGGGGAGCAGGGCTGGGGAAGGGGCTGGGGAGCAGGGCTGGGGAGCAGGGCTGGGGAAGGGGCTGGGGAGCAGGGGTGGGGAGCAGGGCTGGGGAGCAGGGCTGGGGAGCAGGGCTGGGGAAGGGGCTGGGGAGCAGGGCTGGGGAGCAGGGGTGGGGAAGGAGCTGGGGAGCAGGGCTGGGGAGCAGGGCTGGGGAAGGGGCTGGGGAGCAGGGCTGGGGAGCAGGGCTGGGGAGCAGGGCTGGGGAAGGGGCTGGGGAGCAGGGGTGGGGAGCAGGGCTGGGGAGCAGGGCTGGGGAGCAGGGCTGGGGAAGGGGCTGGGGAGCAGGGGTGGGGAGCAGGGCTGGGGAAGGGGCTGGGGAGCAGGGCTGGGGAGCAGGGCTGGGGAAGGGGCTGGGGAGCAGGGCTGGGGAGCAGGGGTGGGGAAGGGGCTGGGGAGCAGGGCTGGGGAGCAGGGCTGGGGAGGAGCAGCCACAAAGGCCTCCAGCAGGCAGCACGGAGTGCAGGGCAGAGCCAGCTCCCTGCTCCTGCCGGGCACAGCGCTCCCGAGGCAGGCACAGAGGCAGGCAGCAGAGGTAGGCAGGAGAGGCAGGCACAGAGGCAGGCAGCAGGGGCAGCAGGCAGCAGGGGCAGCAGGGGCAGGCAGCAGGCAGCAGGGGCAGCAGGCAGCAGGCAGCAGGGGCAGCAGGCAGCAGGGGAGCTCCTCACCAATGACCAGGATGTTGTTGAGCTGCTCCACGCCGTCGATCTTGGAGAGCAGCTGGTTGACCACGGTGTCGTGCACGCCGGTGCTGCCGGCCATGCTGCCGCGCTGCTTGCAGATGGCGTCGATCTCGTCGAAGATGATGATGTGCACCCCGCTGTTGGCTCCCAGCTGGGGGCACAGGGCATCTCAGGAGGGCAGCAGCCAGCCCCCGGCCCCACAGACCCTGCCCCGGGGCTGCAGCTGCCGGGCAGGGGCTCAGAGCTCTCCTGGGGCCGCAGGGAGCTGCCCAGGGACAGCTCCGGCTGGGGCAGGCGGCTCGGGGCCGCGGCAGCGCCGAGCCGGAACGGCCCCAGGGATGGAGCCTCAGCCACCTCCCTGGGCAGCCTCTGCCAGGGTCTCACCACCCCCAGCTCCCTGCAGGGAGATTGCAGCCAGGTGGGGGTTGGGCTCTTCTCCCAGGCAAGCAGCACCAGAACAAGAGGACACAGTCTCAAGCTGTGCCAGGGGCTGCGTTCAGGTTGGAGGTGAGGAGAAAGTTCTTCCCAGCAAGAGAGATTGGCCCTGGGGATGTGCTGCCCAGGGAGGTGGTGGAGTCCCCAGCCCTGGAGGTGTTCAGGAGGAGCCTGGATGAGGCCCTTGGAGCCATGGTTGAGTTGCTCAGATGGTGCTGGGGGAGAGGTTGGACTGGATGAGCTCTGAGGTCTCTTCCAACCTGGTTCATTCTAATTTCATGGTGCAGAACTTCCTCCTGAAGTCCAACCTACATCTCCCCTGCTCCAGTTTCAAACCACTGCTCCCCATCCCATCACCTTCTGAACAGTCCCTCCCCAGCTCTCCTGGAGCCCTTCAGGCACTGGAAGGTTGCTCTAAGGTCTCCCTGCAGGCTGCACAGCCCCAGCTCTCCCAGCCTGGCCCCACAGGGGAGGTTCTGCAGCCTCTGATCATCCTCATGGCCTCCCCTGGACCCTCTCCAGCAGCTCCAGGTCTCTCTTCTTTTGGGGGCCCCAGAGCTGGACCCAGCAGTGCAGCTGAGGTCTCCCCAGAGCAGAGCAGAGCAGAGCAGAGGGGCAGGATCCTCTCTCTCCACCTCTGGCCACACTGGGTGCAGCCCAGGCTGGGATTTGCCTACAGGGCTGCCAGTGCCCCTAGAGGCCCACACTGTGTGTGTGGCACCTGCCAGGCCCAGAGCAGGCAGTGCCCCTCTGGCACCCTGCTGCCACCCTGCTGGGCTCTACCCAGTGTGGGACTCCCCAGCTGCCACTGGGGGCTGCAGAGGTCAGGGCTCATGGCAGAACCCTAAGGTGCAGAGGACAAGCAGAAGCCCAAAGCTGGAGCTCACAGCCCAATGGTCACAGCACCCAGAGGCCTCTGAAAGGGAGGTGGGGCCCAGGCCCCAGCTGGGCAGGGGAACACTGCAGGCTGTGCTCCAGGCAAGCCCAGGGCTTGCCAGGCCAGCTTTGGCCCTCATGCTGGGAGCCAAGAGGCTCTGTGCTGCTCAGGGCCAGAGCTGCTCCTGCCCAGGGTCACTCAGAGGTGATGCAGTTGCAGCTGAAGAGAACAGCACACTTTTTGTGACCACCTTAGGAAGCTTTTCCCCTCCAAATTCCACCTCTAAAGCATCTTTTGTGGCCAGGGCAGCCCATGGGGAAGGAGCTGGCCCTGGCCAGCTGCCCCAGGCACCACTGCTCACAAAGGCAACCTTTGGGGACCTTTCTAATCTCCCAGCCTGTCAGCAGGCCCAGCCCCCAGGCACTATCAGCTCCACTTTAGCAGGTGGCTGGTGCAGAGGGAAGGCAGCTCCCAGCCCTCACTTGCACTGCCCCAGCCTCAGAGCCTTGGCTACAGCTCTGCCACTGCTGAACTGATCTGCTGCAGGAGGTGAAAGGGTTTCAGTGCCCTGCACATCCCCTGCAGGGGATGGCCTTGGCTGAGCTCCCCTGGTGTGGACCTGGGGCTGGGCTGCTCCTGGGGCTTCTTTACAGGAGAACTTGACAAGGTTCAGTGATCCACAGCAGAGAGAACTGAGTGGAGCTGGCAGGAGATCAGAGCACCCTGGGGAAAGGCTGCCCAGGGAGGTGGGGGAGTCCCCAGCCCTGGAGAGGATCAGGACCCTGTGGTCATGGCCCTTGGGGCCAGGGTTTGGTGGCCATGGGGGGGTTGGGTTGATGATGGACTGGGTGATGCTGGAGGCCTCCTCCAACCCAAACCACTGGGTGCCTCAGCCTGCTCACAAGCAGCAGTGCTCTGACCACGAGCCCCTTGCAGCCACTCCTGCAGCACCCCCACACTGCCCTTCCTCAGCTGCATCTGAGCATGCTGAGAGACCCTGAGCTGCAGAGCTGAGCCCAGGACAGCCTCAGGAGGTTCAACAAGGCCAAGGGCAAGGTCCTGCAGCTGGGGCAGGGCAATCCCAGGCACTGATCCAGGCTGGGCAGGGACTGGCTGGAGAGCAGCCCCAAAGAAAAGGCCTTGGGGGTGCTGGGGGAGGAGAAGCTCAGCAGGAGCCAGCAGGGAGCACTTGCAGCCCAGAGAGCCAAGCAGAGCCTGGGCTGCATCCAGAGAAGTGTGGCCAGCAGGGCAGGGAGGGGATTCTGCCCCTCTGCTCCACTCTGCTGAGACCACAGCTGGAGCCCTGGGGCCAGCTCTGGAGCCTCTGTGCCAGGAAGGCTCTGGAGGGGCTGGAAGGTGTCCAGAGCAGGGCCAGGAGGAGGAGCAGAGGGCTGGAGCTGCTCTGCTGTGAGCACAGCCTGAGGGAGTTGGGGTTGTGCAGGCTGGAGAGGAGAAGGCTCCCAGGAGACCTCATTGTGGCCTTCCAGGATCTGCAGGGGGCTGCAGGAAAGCTGGGGAGGGACTTTGGAGGGTGTCAGGGAGGGATAGGACTGGGGGGGATGGAGCAGAACTAGAAGTGGGGAGATTGAGATTGGCTGTGAGGAAGAAGTTGTTGGCCAGGAGGGTGGTGAGAGCCTGGCACAGGCTGCCCAGGGAGGTGGTGGAAGCCTCCTGCCTGGAGGTGTTTGCAGCCAGGCTGGAGGTGGCTGTGAGCAACCTGCTGTGGTGTGAGGTGTCCCTGGGCATGGCAGGGGTTGGGGCTGGCTGAGCCTTGAGCTGCCTGGCAGCCCTGGCAGCTCTGAGGCTCCAGGGGCTCCCTCACCCTTCTCTGCTCCTCCTCGGCGTCGGCGAACAGCTTGCGGATGTTGGCCTCCGACTCCCCCACGTACTTGTTGAGGATCTCAGGGCCGTTCACCACCTTGGGCTCCCTGGCATTCAGCATCTTGCCAATCTGCCTGGCCATCAGGGTCTTGCCACAGCCTGGAGGCCCATACAGCAGGATGCCCTTCACGTGCTTGCAGCCTGCAAGGGAGAACACAGTGAGAAAGCAGCTTCCAGGGGGAAGGGCAGGAGCAGAGCTCCAGCAGGGAGGGCTGGAAGGGACCTCTGGGATCACCCAGCCCAGCCCCTGCCCCAGCAGGGCTCCCACAGCAGCCTGCCCAGGGGCACAGTGCCCAGGGGGGTTGGAAGCTCTCCACACCAGGACACTCCACAGCCTCTCTGGGCAGCCTGCTCCAGGCCTCCAGCAGCCTCACACCACAGAAGTTTCTCCTCCTGCTCAGATGGAACCTCCTGGGGTGCAGTTTGTGCCCTCTGCCCCTTGTGCTGTCCCTGGGCAGCACTGAGCAGAGCCTGGCCCCAGCCTCTTGCCCCCCAGCCTTCAGCCCTTGCTGAGCATTGCTCAGCTGCCCTCTGGGGCTGCTCTGCTCCAGGCTCTCAGCTTTGTTCTCTGCCTCTCTTGAACCCAATGCTCAGAACTGGAGACAGTCTCCCAAATGTGGCCTCACTATGGCAGAGCTGAGAAACCCCTCCAGGAAACCTCTCCTGTTCAAACCTGCTTATGATGGAACCCTGCAGCCAGCAGGGACAGCCCCAGCCCCAGCAGCTGCTCACAGCCCCACACAACCTCCCCTGCACTGCTGCCAGCCATGGGGCAGCTCCCAGCTCTCTGGGCAGCCTGGGCCAGGCTCTCCCCACCCTCAGTGCCAAACCTTTCTCCTTCTCTCCACTCTCAAGCTCCCTCTTGCCCTTTCCAACCATCCCCCCTTGTCCTGTCCCATCAGGCCCTGCTCCAAGCTCTGTCCCCAGCTCTCTGCTGGGCCCTTGAGGCACTGAGAGGCCACCAGCAGGTCTCCCAGCAGAGGAAGCCTCATCTCTTGTCTGAGGACTCACAGGACAGCAGCTGCTGCAGGAAGGAGGGAGGCAAATGTGCAGCTCAAGCACCACTGCCCCTGCTGCCCCCTGCCATTAGCTCCCCACCCCTGCAGAGCAGAGCCAGCAGCTCAGGGCCACAGCAGGGGCAAGGGGGTGACTCCCCAGCCCCCCCAGAGCAGCTCAGCAGGCTCTGCCTGCCCCACACTCAGCTTTAGCAGCAGCAGTGGTTTGAAGCTGGAGCAGGGCAGGCTGGGGAGAGACTGGCACAGGCTGCCCAGGGGGGTGCTGGAGGTGAAACTTGCTGTGGCCCTGGGCAGCCTGCTCCAGCTGGGGCTGTCCCTGCTGCCTGCAGGGGCCTGGATGACTCCTGAGGAGCCCTTCCAGCCCAAGGCACTGTGACTCTGCCCCACAGCTGAGCAGCCAGGCCAGGCCTGGCCCCTGAATGGGCGACAGGGAGAGCTGGGGCTCAGCCAGGGGGGAACATTCCTGAGAGCAAAGCAATCAGTGCTCTGCAAGGCCACCGGGGGCTGCAGGGGGGACTCAGCTGCCTCAGCCCCAAGTGTCAGCCACAAGCAGGCCCCTGGGAAATGGGCAGGTGATGACAGCCCCCAAATGTGAGAGCTGCCAGCCCTGCAGGGTGCCCTGCTCCACACAGCAATGTTGATGAAGGTTATCTCCCCTCTGCTGATTTGCCCAGCACAGCCCAAAGGTCACTGCAGATCTCAGCAGCTCAGGAGCACCACTGATGAGCCCTCAGCTCCCCAGGAGGGAGCCCAAGCAAAGGTCAGGCCTGAAAGGTGGCACTCATCTGCACTGCAGTGCCAGAGGAGGCTGAGCTGGGATGAACAGGCACTGAAACATGGAAGCACAGAAGGGGTTGGGTTGGAGAAGGCCTCCAGGACCACCCAGTCCAACACCAACCCAGCCCCACCATGGCCAAAGCCTGGCCCCAAGGGCCATGGCCACAGGGTTCAGGGACACCTCCATGGGGACTCCACCACCTCCCTGGGCAGCCTCTGCCAGGCCCTGACCACTCCTGCACCAAAGACATTTTGCCTCCTCTCCAACCTCAGCCTCCCCTGGCACAGTTTCAGCCATTTCCTCTCCTTCTATCCCCTGAGCCTGGGGAGCAGAGCCCAACCCCCCCTGGCTGCAGCCTCCTCTGAGAGCTGCAGAGAGCAAGGAGGTCCAACCCCTTCCATGATTCCTGCAGTGGGAAGGGAGCTGCAGTCCAGGGGTGCTCAGAGCAGCCCCCAGGGTGCTGACTGCCCCTGCAGGAGCCAACTCCTGCTCTGGCTCCACTGGAAGTACCTCTGGAAGAGCTGCTGGAACAAACCACCAGCAGCACAGTGGTGCTTGGGGGAGAGCAGAGAATTGTTGAGCTGGGAAGGAACTTCCCAGCTTGAGTCCAAACATCAACCCAACACTGCCAAGGCCACTGCTGAGCCCTGGCCCTCAGCACCACAGCTCCAGGGCTCTGAAACCCCTCCAGGGATGGGGACTCCACCACTGCCCTGGGCAGCCTGGGCCAGGCCTTGGCAACCCTCAAGGGGAAGAAATTGTTCCTCATGGCCAACCTGAACCTCCCTGGGGCAACTTTGAGGCCTTTCCTCTTGTCCTATCCCTTCTTCCTTGGGAGAAGTGACCAACCCCCACCTGGCTGCAGCCTCCTCTCAGGGAGCAGTAAAGGGCAAGGAGGTCTCCCTCAGCCTCCTCTTCTCCACACTGAACCCCCCCAGCTCCCTCAGCTGCTCCTCCCCAGCCCTGCTCTCCAGACCCTTCCCAGCTTCCTTGCCCTTCCCTGGCCCTGCTCCAGCCTCTCAAAGCCCTTCTTGGAGGGAGAGACCCAAACCTGACCCCAGGATTCCAGGTGTGGCCTCCCCAGTGCCCAGCCCAGGGGCACAATCCCTGCCCTGCTGCTGCTGCCCACAGCATTGCTGCTCCAGCCCAGGCTGCTGGAGGCCTTCTTGGCCCCCTGGGCACTGCTGGCTCAGCTCCAGCTGCTGGCACCCAGCACCCCCAGGGCCTTTTCTGCTGGGCAGTTCCCATCCCCTCTGCCCCCAGCCTGGAGCCTCCCTGGGGCTGTTGTGCCCCAGGTGCAGCACTCAGCACTTGGAGTTGTTGAACCTCCTCCCAGTGGCCTCAGCCCTGGATCCATCCTGGCCAGGTCCCCTCCTCCCCTCCAGCAGATCCCCACTGGCACCCAGCTTGGTGTCCTCTGCAGGCTCCCTGGGGGTGCCCTGAGCTCCTCTCCCAGAGCATTGCTAAAGACATCCAACAGAGCTGGCCCAGCCCTGAGCCCTGGGGACAGCTCCTGGGAGCAGCCCCCAGCTGCAGTGCATTCCCTCCCCCAGCACCCTCTGGGCCCAGCCAGCTCTCCAGAGGCAGCAGCAAGCAGTGCTGGACACAGCAGCAGGGCAGAGCCAGGATCTGCTGGGGGAGCAGAGCTGCTGTGCTGCCCAGCCAGGGCACAGAGAGGCTGAGCTTCAGCTCCCTGCTGCTGAGCCACCAGCAGGTGCTGAGGCCCTGCAGGGCTCCTCCCTGGGAGGGGAATTCCTCTGCCAACCACAGCCAAAGCATCCTGCAGGGGCTGTGCCACTCAGCTGCTCCTGGGGGCTCTGCCTGGCTCTGCACAGCAATCCTGGGGCAGCTTCAGCTCAGAGCAGGCTTCCACCTCCACACAGGCACAGGCTCCCCACACACAGCTGCTGGGATTCCCCCTGCCCCCCTGTGAGCCCAGCACCCCCAGCCCCCAGCTCAGCCTCACACAGTCACAGGATCACATTCAGGTTGGAAGAGAGCCTCAGGATCACCAAGTCCAGCCCAGAGCCCTGCTCTGCAAGGCTCACTCCTAAACCAGAGCCCCAAGCACCACATCCAAACCACCCTTAGACAGCTCCAGGGCTGGGGCCTCCACCAGCTCCCTGGGCAGCACATCCCAGGGCCTCCAGCAGCACTGAAGGGACCTGTTCTGCTCTGGGTTCAAGGCAGGGCAAGGGCCACCCTGACACCCAAGGGGGTCTTTGCAGGGGCCTCTGACCACAGAGCTGTTCTGAGCCCTCAGCTCCCTTGGCACTGCAGGGACCAGATCCAAGCCAGTTGGCTCTTCCTGGCTCTCAGCAAAGAGCTTTCTCCCCACAGCTTGCCTGGCTGGGGAGAGAGGCCCTGAGTGCACTCAGAGCAGTGCAGGACATGGACCAGCTCCTGATGGGATGTGATAGAAGCTCCCCATGGAATGCTTTGCCTGCTCCAACTAAAGGGGATTGGATCAGAGCATATCCAAAGCCAAAGCAGTGATGAGAAGCAGCCAGCACTGCAGCACAGGGCCAAGGGGAGCTGGGCTGCAGCAGGGCAGGAGAGGGGATCCTGCCCCTGGGCTCTGCTCTGCTCAGACCTCACCTCCAGCCCTGCCTCCAGCTCTGCTGTCCCCAGCAGGACACAGAGCTGCTGGAGAGAGCCCAGAGGAGGCCACAAAGGTGATCCAAGGGCTGGAGCAGCTCTGCTGGGGGCACAGGCTGAGGGAGCTGGGGCTGTGCAGCCTGCAGAGGAGAAGGCTCCAGGGGGACCTCAGAGCTGCTGCCAGGAGCTGAAGGGATCCTGCAGGGAGGCTGCAGAGAGACTTTTTGTAGGGGTGTTTAGCAACAGGCCAGGGGGGAAGGGTTTGGAGCTGAGGCAGAGCAGGGTCAGAGTGCAGCTGAGGAAGAAGCTCTGCAGAGTGAGGCTGGGGAGAGCCTGGCACAGGCTGCCCAGGGAGGCTGTGGCTGCCTCCTGCCTTGGCCTCCTGTGCTGCCAGTGCCCATTGCTGGCTCCTGCCAGCTCACTGCAGCTCTGGCTCAGCTCACTGCAGCTCTGCTCCCTTCCCCTCTCAGCTCAATCCCTGGACACCTCTGGCACATCTGGAGGAGCAGGTAGGAGAAAACAGGATACAAGGAACAGCCAAGAAAAGTTGCTGATGGAAGCAGCCTGAGGCAGCTTCCCTCCAGGGAAGGGGCAGGAGGTCACACACAGAGGGTCTGAGAAAACAAATAAGGCCAAGAGAGGGGAAGTTGGCCTCTGAGAGGGACATGAAGAGGCCTTGGACATCCTGACACACAGCCAGGGGGGAGCCCCAGGCTGGCTGCAGTTGCAGGGACGTGGGGAAGAGGATGGGGCAAAGCCAGAGGCGTTCCAAGCACAACAAGGAAGGCTCCAGCCTGGGGGCACTGCAGGGTGGTGCTGCCAGCAGGATGCTCCTACCCCAGCTGCCAACAGCCACAGGGACACTGCTGGGCAGTGCCCAGCACAGCTCAGCCCAACATAACCTGAGGCACAGCTTGCCAAGGAGGGGGAGAATGGACTGCAAAACAGGAACCACCTGAGGACTGCAGAGGGGCCCAGAGAATCAGAGACTCAGAATCAACAAGGTTAGGAAAGACCTCAGAGCTCATCAAGCCCAACCTGGCACCCAAGAGAGCATGATTACCACACCATGGCTCCAAGTGCCTCAGCCAGTCCCCTCCTGAACCCCTCCAGGGATGGGGACTCCACCTGGGCAGCACATCCCAGTGGCCAACAGCTCCCTCTGGGAAGAACTTTCTCCTCACCTCCAGCCTGAACCTCCCCTGGCACAGCTTGAGACTGTGTCCTCTTGTTCTGCTGCTGGGTGCCTGGGAGAAGAGCCCAACCCCCACCTGGCTACAACCTCCCCTCAGGCAGCTGTAGAGAGCACTGAGCTCTCCCCTGAGGCTCCTCTTCTGCAGGCTCAGCAGTGGTACCCAGATGCAGCCCCAGCAGTGCCAGGCTACCCCTGGCAGCAGGAACCCCCTGGGTCATCAGTGCTCCTCCAGGCATCACTCTGCAGAGCTTCAGCCTCAGCCATGCCCTGCCTGCCTCACCAGCAGCCACACACAGCCTCCTCCCTGTCCTGCCAGGGGTGCCCTGCTCCATGCTGAGCTGAGCTGCCTTGGCAGTGCCAGCTGGGTGCCCTGCTCCATGCTGAGCTCAGCTGCCTTGGCAGTGCCAGCTGGGTGCCCTGCTCCATGCTGAGCTGAGCTGCCTTGGCAGTGCCAGCTGGGTGCCCTGCTCCATGCTGAGCTGAGCTGCCTTGGCAGTGCCAGCTGGGTGCCCTGCTCCATGCTGAGCTGAGCTGCCTTGGGGGTGCCAGCTGGGTGCCCTGCTCCATGCTGAGCTGAGCTGCCTTGGCGGTGCCAGCTGGGTGCCCTGCTCCATGCTGAGCTGAGCTGCCTTGGCAGTGCCAGCTGGGTGCCCTGCTCCATGCTGAGCTGAGCTGCCTTGGCAGTGCCAGCTGGGTGCCCTTTGGCCCTGGGCAGGCTCCCAGTGACAGAGCAGAGCTGCTGGCTGGAAGCCTGCCCTGCTCTGGCCAGCACCCTGCCAGGCACTGCAGGCTGCCCAAGGGGAGAGAAACAACAACCAGCAGTGCCCCTGTGCTCAGCCCCCAGCACTGAGCAGGAACAGAGCAGAATGAACCAGGCTGGAAAAGACCTTGGGGATCATCAGCAATGCTTTGCACCTCAGCATGAGGCAGCTGAGCTCTGCTCAGCAAGAGCTAGGGGCTGGGGGGCAAGAGGCTGGGGCCAGGCTCTGCTCAGTGCTGCCCAGGGAAAGCACAAGGGGCAGGGGGCACAAAGTGGCACCCAGGAGGCTCCTGGACTTTGAGGCTGCTGGAGGCCTGGAGCAGGCTGCCCAGAGAGGTTGTGGAGTCTCCTTCTCTGCAGAGCTTCCAACCCCCCCTGGGCATTGTGCCCCTGGGCAGGCTGCTGTGGGTGCCCTGCTTTAGGATAGGATAGGATAGGATAGGATAGGATAGGATAGGATAGGATAGGATAGGATAGGATAGGATAGGATAGGATAGACCAGAAGAGACCTTCAAGATCATTGTGTCCAACCTCTCACCCAACACCACCTGACCAACTCAACCATGGCACCAAGCACCCCAAGCTTTGGCAGGGGGTTGGGCTGGGTGAGCTCCAGAGGTCCCCCCAGCCCTTCCCCCCCATCCCCCTGCTGGGATTCTGTGATGAAGAGCTTGAGAGAAATGCCTTGAGAGCACTGAAGGGAACCAAAGGCAGAAAGGAGCACAAACCCCTCCCCAGAGCACAGCAGGGATCTCTGCTCAGCTGCTGCAGGGCTGAGAGCAGCCCCTGGAACAGCTCTGACTTTAAAGATGCTCAAACCATCCCCCCCTGTCCTGTCCCATCAGGCCCTGCTCAAAGCTCTGTCCCCAGCTCTCTGCTGGGCCCTTGAAGCACTGCAAGGCCACCAGAAGGTCTCCCTGGAGCCTTCTCTTCTGCAGGCTGAGCAAGCCCAGAAGTTGTGTCAAGCTCCCCCCACGTGAGGTGGCCTGGATGGCACCAAGCAGCTGTGACCCTTCTGCTTCCAGACATTTTCCTCAGCCCTCATCCCAGGGAAGGTTCCTTCCCACCTGGCAGGCCCAGGATGGTCAAGGGCCAAGCAGCAGGTGAGAGACAACAAAGGCAGCAGCACCCCCAGGGCCTGCAGTGCTGCAGAGCCCCCAGCCAAGCACCCCAAAGCTGCAGCCTTGCCAACATCACCTGGCAGTGATGAAGGTCCCTGAGCATGGCTCACAAATGCCCTGAGCCCTCCAGCCCACTGCTGCCCTCCAGCACTCCCCCAGCTGAATCCCAGCCCTGGCACTGCTCTATTCCCAACAGTGGGATCAGCTCTCTGCAGAGCCACAGGAGCCCAAGGCCCCCCAGCAGAGGTGGGCAGGAGCAGTGCCCCTCTCCAGGGCAGCAGGGAGCTCTGGCAGGCCTTGAGGAGCAGCTGAAGTGACCTAAGGTTTCTTCTCTTGGCTAAGTTAGGAGTCCTGCTTGCAGCCCTGCAGGAGCTGCCTGGCTCCCTCAGCTGTGTGCTCCTAGCCAGGGACATGCACCCAAAGCAGTGTGGGCAGAGATGGGGAGAGAGGATCCTGCCCCTCTGCTCTGCTCTGGGACCTTAACAGGAAGGAGACTTGGAGCTGATGGAGAGGGTCCAGAGGAGGCCACAAAGATGATCAGAGGGCTGCAGAACCTCTGCTGTGGGGACAGGCTGAGGGAGCTGGGGCTGCTCAGCCTGGAGAGAGAAGGCTGCAGGGAGACCTCAGAGCAACCTTCCAGTACCTGAAGAAGGCAACAAGAAGGCTGCAGAGGGACTGCTCCCAAAGGCCTGCAGGGACAGGACCAGGGGCAATGGCTTCAAACTAGAGCAGAGCAGACTGAGATGGGAGGTGAGGAACAAGTTCTGCCCCAGGAGCTGCTGGAACACTGCAGCAGGCTGCCCAGGCAGGGGGCTGAGGTCCCAGCCCTGGAGCTGTTCCAGCTGAGGCTGCACAGGGCTCTGAGCAAGCTGCTCCAGTGCAGGGGGCAGGACTGGAGGAGCTTTGGAGCTCCCTTCCAGCCCAACCCATCCAGGACTCTAGGATTCATTGGCAAGACACTTATGGAGCATCAGGGCTGTGACTTCCCCTCTGCTCAGCACCTGTGAGGCCACCTGTGGGATCTGATGTCCAGTGTGGGGCTCCTCAGGGCAGGCAAAGCAGGGACATAGAGGTGGGAGTGCAGTGGAGACCACCACAGTGGGCAGGGGCTGCCTTGAGCAGGGACTGCAGAGGTGTGGTGTGCCCCAGGGATCAGTGCTGGGCCCTGTGCTCTTTAACATCTTTACTGATGATCTGGAGGAGGGCATTGAGTCCATCAGCAGTGAATGTGCAGCTGACAGCAAGCTGGGGGCAGGAGTTGAGCTGTGAGAGGGCAGCAGAGCTCTGCAGAGGGACCTGGCCAGGCTGGGCAGATGGGCAGAGGCCAAGGGCAGGAGATTGAACACAGCCAAGTGCCAGGGGCTGCACTTTGGCCACAGCAACCCCAGGCAGTGCTGCAGGCTGGGGGCAGAGTGGCTGAGAGCTGCCAGGCAGAGAGGGACCTGGGGGTAGTGGTGGACAGCAGCTGAACAGGAGCCAGCAGTGTGCCCAGGGGGACAAGAAGGCCAAGGGCATCCTGGCCTGCAGCAGGCAGAGTGTGGCCAGCAGGAGCAGGGAAGTCCTTGTGCCCTGTGCTCAGCACTGCTGAGGCCACACCTGGAGTCCTGTGCCCAGCTCTGGGCTCCTCAGGTCAGGAAAGAGGTTGAGCTGCTGGAAGGTGTCCAGAGAAGGGCAACAAAGCTGGGGAGGGGTCTGGAGCACAGCCCTGGGAGGAGAGGCTGAGGGAGCTGGGGTTGCTTAGCCTGCAGAAGAGGAGGCTCAGGGGAGACCTTCTTGCTCTCTGCAACTCCCTGCAGGGAGGTTGGAGCCAGGTGGGGGTTGGGCTCTTCTGCCAGGCAAGCTGCACCAGAACAAGAGGACACAGTCTCAAGCTGTGCCAGGGGAGGTTTAGGCTGGAGGTTAGGAGGAAGTTCTACACAGAGAGAGAGATTGGCCACTGGGATGTGTTGCCCAGGGAGGTGGTGGAGTCCCCATCCCTGGAGGTGTTCAGGAGGAGGCTTGATAGGGTGCTTGGTGCCATGGTTGAGTTGATCAGATGGTGCTGGGTGATAGGTTGGACACAATGATCTTGAAGGTCTAAACCTGCTCTATTCTATTCTATTCTAAGAGCCTACCAAAGGATCCTGTGAGTCTGGGGGTTGGGGTGTGATGGTTCAGTGAACAACCCAACCCCTCCCCTGGCTCTGTGGCTCCCATGGGAGTCAGATGAAGCACACACAAACCCCAGGTGATTTCTGAGGGGTCTGCAGAGCCTCCCTGCAGTCACAGAGAGCATCTCTCTTGCACTTGGCCTGGGAGCTGCAGCCTGGCAGCAGAGGGCCAGCCCCAGGCAGGGCTGAGCAGCAGGGAGCAGGCAAATTCCTCCCCTTCCTTTCCCAATAAATCACAGCCCAAGGTGAGCAGCTGCCAGGCTGACATTTCAGAGCTGAAATACAGCTCAGAGCAAGCCCCAACAAAGGCACAGAAAATGCATGTCAGAGGGCTGGGGTTTCACAGCTCAGAGGAGCTCCTCAGCCCCGGGGTTGCTCAGAGGGCTGCAGAGCAGAGAAGAGCTCTTTGTGCAGCCCTGGCTGTAAGCAGGCAGCAGCAGGGCTAGCTCTGCTCCTGCACACAGCGTGGCACACCTTGAATTCATTGCCCAGGGGAATCCAAATACCTGGGGGCCCTCAGACAACCTCCTTCCTGCATGAAGCAACAGCAATTACCCAGAGGAAGCAGCTGAGCAGCACTCCCTGCAGAGCAGCTCCACGGCCTCCCCCCGCAGCCAGCTCACCGCCTGACCTCCTCCAGAGGGTTTCTGACCTTCTGCAGGGGTCCCTGCTGGAGCTGCAGGCCCTGCACAGCACAGTCAGCCGCGAAGGCTGCCACCCACAGCTGGCTGTCAGGTTCAGTCAGCTCCTGCTAGCAGCCAGGGAAGGGAGCCCCAGCCTGGTACCCGACCGCTCTGCCTGCTGCCAGCTCAGCCCCAGCCAGGGCAGCTGAGGAGGTGAAGCCACAGCAGAGGAGAACAGGCTCCAAGCATCTGCTCCCTGGGCAGATCTCCCAGCACAGCCCAGGGGCACTGAGGAGACCTCCCAAAGCCTGAAGCTTCCTCCTCCAGATGTGGTCCCAGCCAAGGGCTGCACCGCAGCCATGGCCGAGCCTGAGCTGCACCGCAGCCATGGCCGAGCCTGAGAGCTGCACCGCAGCCATGGCCGAGCCTGAGAGCTGCACCGCAGCCATGGCCGAGCCTGAGAGCTGCACCGCAGCCATGGCCGAGCCTGAGAGCTGCACCGCAGCCATGGCCGAGCCTGAGAGCTGCACCGCAGCCATGGCCGAGCCTGAGCTGCACTGCAGCCATGGCCGAGGCTGAGAGCTGCACCGCAGCCATGGCCGAGCCTGAGAGCTGCACCGCAGCCATGGCCGAGCCTGAGAGCTGCACCGCAGCCATGGCCGAGCCTGAGAGCTGCACCGCAGCCATGGCCGAGCCTGAGCTGCACCACAGCCATGGCCGAGCCTGAGAGCTGCACCGCAGCCATGGCCGAGCCTGAGAGCTGCACCGCAGCCATGGCCGAGCCTGAGCTGCACCGCAGCCATGGCCGAGCCTGAGAGCTGCACCGCAGCCATGGCCTAGCCGGAGATGCACCGCAGCCATGGCCGAGCCTGAGAGCTGCACCGCAGCCATGGCCGAGCCTGAGAGCTGCACCGCAGCCATGGCCGAGCCTGAGCTGCACTGCAGCCATGGCCGAGGCTGAGAGCTGCACCGCAGCCATGGCCGAGCCTGAGAGCTGCACCGCAGCCATGGCCGAGCCTGAGAGCTGCACCGCAGCCATGGCCGAGCCTGAGAGCTGCACCGCAGCCATGGCCGAGCCTGAGCTGCACTGCAGCCATGGCCGAGGCTGAGAGCTGCACCGCAGCCATGGCCGAGCCTGAGAGCTGCACCGCAGCCATGGCCGAGCCTGAGAGCTGCACCGCAGCCATGGCCGAGCCTGAGAGCTGCACCGCAGCCATGGCCGAGCCTGAGAGCTGCACCGCAGCCATGGCCGAGCCTGAGCTGCACCACAGCCATGGCCGAGCCTGAGAGCTGCACCGCAGCCATGGCCGAGCCTGAGAGCTGCACCGCAGCCATGGCCGAGCCTGAGCTGCACCGCAGCCATGGCCGAGCCTGAGAGCTGCACCGCAGCCATGGCCTAGCCGGAGATGCACCGCAGCCATGGCCGAGCCTGAGAGCTGCACCGCAGCCATGGCCGAGCCTGAGAGCTGCACCGCAGCCATGGCCGAGCCTGAGCTGCACTGCAGCCATGGCCGAGGCTGAGAGCTGCACCGCAGCCATGGCCGAGCCTGAGAGCTGCACCGCAGCCATGGCCGAGCCTGAGAGCTGCACCGCAGCCATGGCCGAGCCTGAGAGCTGCACCGCAGCCATGGCCGAGCCTGAGCTGCACCACAGCCATGGCCGAGCCTGAGAGCTGCACCGCAGCCATGGCCGAGCCTGAGAGCTGCACCGCAGCCATGGCCGAGCCTGAGCTGCACCACAGCCATGGCCGAGCCTGAGAGCTGCACCGCAGCCATGGCCGAGCCTGAGAGCTGCACCGCAGCCATGGCCGAGCCTGAGCTGCACCACAGCCATGGCCGAGCCTGAGAGCTGCACCGCAGCCATGGCCGAGGCTGAGAGCTGCACCGCAGCCATGGCCGAGCCTGAGAGCTGCACCGCAGCCATGGCCGAGCCTGAGCTGCACTGCAGCCATGGCCGAGCCTGAGAGCTGCACCGCAGCCATGGCCGAGCCTGAGAGCTGCACCGCAGCCATGGCCGAGCCTGAGAGCTGCACCGCAGCCATGGCCGAGCCTGAGCTGCACTGCAGCCATGGCCGAGCCTGAGAGCTGCACCACAGCCATGGCCGAGCCTGAGAGCTGCACCGCAGCCATGGCCGAGCCTGAGAGCTGCACCGCAGCCATGGCCGAGCCTGAGCTGCACTGCAGCCATGGCCGAGCCTGAGAGCTGCACCGCAGCCATGGCCGAGGCTGAGCTGCACCGCAGCCATGGCCGAGCCTGAGCTGCACCACAGCCATGGTCGAGCCTGAGGGCTGCACCGCAGCCATGGCTGAGGCTGAGAGCTGCACCGCAGCCATGGCCGAGCCTGAGAGCTGCACCGCAGCCATGGCCGAGCCTGAGCTGCACCGCAGCCATGGCCGAGCCTGAGAGCTGCACCGCAGCCATGGCCGAGCCTGAGAGCTGCACCGCAGCCATGGCCAAGCCTGAGAGCTGCACCGCAGCCATGGCCGAGCCTGAGAGCTGCACCGCAGCCATGGCTGAGCCTGAGAGCTGCACCGCAGCCATGTCCGAGCCTGAGAGCTGCACCGCAGCCATGTCCAAGCCTGAGAGCTGCACCGCAGCCATGGCCGAGCCTGAGAGCTGCACCGCAGCCATGGCCGAGCCTGAGAGCTGCACCGCAGCCATGGCCGAGCCTGAGAGCTGCACCGCAGCCATGGCCGAGCCTGAGAGCTGCACCGCAGCCATGGCCGAGCCTGAGAGCTGCACCGCAGCCATGGCCGAGCCTGAGCTGCACCACAGCCATGGCCGAGCCTGAGAGCTGCACCGCAGCCATGGCCGAGCCTGAGCTGCACCACAGCCATGGCCGAGCCTGAGAGCTGCACCGCAGCCATGGCCGAGGCTGAGAGCTGCACCGCAGCCATGTCCAAGCCTGAGAGCTGCACCGCAGCCATGGCCCAGCCTGAGAGCTGCACCGCAGCCATGGCTGAGCCTGAGAGCTGCACCGCAGCCATGGCCCAGCCTGAGAGCTGCACCGCAGCCATGGCCGAGCCTGAGAGCTGCACCGCAGCCATGGCCGAGCCTGAGAGCTGCACCGCAGCCATGGCCGAGCCTGAGAGCTGCACCGCAGCCATGGCCGAGCCTGAGGGCTGCACCGCAGCCATGGCCCAGCCTGAGATGGGCTGGGGGGCAGGGTGCAGGTGCCAGGCTCTGCTCAGGGGTGCCCAGGGACAGGAGAAGCAGCAGCAGGGACAAGCTGGTACCCAGGAGGTGCCACCTCAGCAGGAGGAGAAACTTCTTTGGGGTGAGGCTGCTGGAGGCCTGGGGCAGGCTGCCCAGAGAGGCTGTGGAGTCTCCCCTGGAGGCTTACAAGCCCCATCTGGATGTGCTCCTGGGTGCCCTGCCCTGGGTGCCCTGCCCTGGGATGATCTCTGGAGGTCCCTCCCAGCCTCCCCCATTCTGTGACTCTGAGATCCCCTGCAAGTGCAGAACCCACTGAGGAAAGGCCCTGAGAGACCTCCCAGGGGAGCTTCTGCAAGCTGAGCTGCAGCAGCACTGCAGGCAGCCTCATTCCACACAGCCACACACAAACAGGATGTGTGGGCTGGGGAGAGCTGCTTTGTAATCCAGAACCTTGTGGGGAGAGGGAAGGTGGGTCAGGAAACATCAACATGGGCAGGAATTCCAGCCAGGGATTGCAGGGTGAGGTCTGAGCCCCCAGAGCTCATGTTCAGCTCCAACATCCCCAGCAGCCTTCTGGGACAGAGTGAGACACCTGCAGCTGCAGAGTGCTGACCAAGGAGGGGAGGCAGCAGCAGCCTGCCTGCCAGCTCCTGCCCACAGGCTGCTGGGGGCTGCCTGCCCTCCCCCACCCCTCAAACTTCTGCTTGGAGTCAGCACTTGGCCTGCACAGCCCCCAGGACGTGGCACTGCCTGGGCATCCTCACCAGCACAGACACCCTGACCTAGCACAGCTCCCAGATCCCAGCCCCAGCACAGGGACAGAGCAGGGCTGCAGGGACAGAGGCTTCCAGTGCAGGGCTGCAGGGACAGAGGCTTCCAGTGCAGGGCTGCAGGGACAGAGGCCTCCAGTGCAGGGCTGCAGGAACAGAGGCTTCCAGTGCAGGGCTGCAGGGACAGAGGCTTCCAGTGCAGGGCTGCAGGGACAGAGGCCTCCAGGCCAGCAGGGCTGCAGGTGACACCAAGCTGTGTGGCCTGGCTGACACTCTGGGATGGAGGGATCCATCCAGGGGGATTTGGACAGGCTGCAGAGCTGGGCCCAAGCCAACCTCATGAAGTTCAGCAAGGCCCAGGGCAAGGCCCTGCTCCTGGGTCAGGGCAATGCTAAGCACAAATCCAGGCAGGCTGACAAACAGCTCAAGCAGGGCCGAGGAGAAGGCCTTGGGAGTGTCAGCTGGTGACAAACTCCCCAGGAGCCAGCACTGGTTGCAGGGAGAGCAGCAGCACAGGGAGGGGATTCTGCCCTCTGCTCTGCTCAGCCCCCACCTGCAGCACTGCCTCCAGCTCTGGGCCCCCAGCACAGGAAGAACCTGGAGCTGCTGGAGAGGCTCCAGAGGAAGACACAAGGAGGATCAGAGGCTGCAGAACCTCCCCTGTGGGGCCAGGCTGGGAGAGCTGGGGCTGTGCAGCCTGCAGAGGAGAAGGCTCCAGGGACACCTCAGAGCAGCCTTGCAGTGCCTGAAGGGCTCCAGGAGAGCTGGGGAGGGACTTGGGACAAGGGCTGGGAGTGCCAGGCTGAGGAACAATGGCTTTGAGCTGGGAGAGGAGAGACTGAGACTGGAGATGAGGAAGAAACTCTTGAGAGTGAGGCTGGGGAGGCTCTGGCACAGGCTGCCCAGGGAGGCTGTGGCTGTCCCCTGCCTGGAGGTGCTCAGGGCCAGGCTGGATGAGGCCCTGAGCAGCCTGGGCTGGGGGAGGGGTCCCTGCCCATGGCAGGGGGCTGGCACTGGATGCTCTCAGAGGTCCCTTCCAGCCCAACCATTCTGTGACTCTGTGACAGACTCTGCTTGGAGCTCACACACAGCCCACTGCCAGGAGGTCATGAGCAGGGACCAGGACTCCTCAGCCTCACTGCCACCAGCCAGTGAAGCTCTCAGCAGAACAGGCAGGATCTGAGCTGCCAGAGGAGCAGCCAGGCAGATCCTCTGCTCCCTCACCAGGCACTTCCTGAAGTGTGGAGCAGTCCTGCTGCTCCCTGGCCCCCTCCAGCCATGCACCCAGTGCCTGAAAGCAGAGAAAGGGCCCCCCAGCAGGGAGGACAGAGCCTCAGCAGGGAGGGCAGAGCCTCAGCAGGGTGTGAGGGGAGCCTCAGCAGGGAGGGCAGAGCCTTAGCAGGGAGGGCAGAGCCTCAGCAGGGTGTGAGGGGAGCCTCAGCAGGGAGGGCAGAGCCTTAGCAGGGAGGGCAGAGCCCCAGCAGGGAGGGCAGAGCCCCAGCAAGGTGTGAGGGGAGCCCCAGTAGGGAGGGCAGAGCCCCAGCAGGGAGGGCAGAGCCTCAGCAGGGAGGGCAGAGCCCCAGCAGGGAGGGCAGAGCCCCAGCAGGGTGTGAGGGGAGCCCCAGCAGGGAGGGCAGAGCCCCAGCAGGGTGTGAGGGGAGCCCCAGCAGGGAGGGCAGAGCCCCAGCAGGGAGGGCAGAGCCTCAGCAGGGAGGGCAGAGCCCCAGCAGGGAGGGCAGAGCCCCAGCAGGGTGTGAGGGGAGCCTCAGCAGGGAGGGCAGAGCCCCAGCAGGGAGGGCAGAGCCTCAGCAGGGTGTGAGGGGAGCCCCAGGGGGGAGGGCAGAGCCCCAGCAGGGAGGGCAGAGCCTCAGCAGGGAGGGCAGAGCCTCAGCAGGGAGGGCAGAGCCCCAGCAGGGTGTGAGGGGAGCCCCAGCAGGGAGGGCAGAGCCTCAGCAGGGAGGGCAGAGCCCCAGCAGGGTGTGAGGGGAGCCCCAGCAGGGAGGGCAGAGCCCCAGCAGGGTGTGAGGGGAGCCCCAGCAGGGAGGGCAGAGCCCCAGCAGGGAGGGCAGAGCCCCAGCAGGGAGGGCAGAGCCCCAGCAGGGTGTGAGGGGAGCCCCAGCAGGGAGGGCAGAGCCCCAGCAGGGAGGGCAGAGCCCCAGCAGGGAGGGCAGAGCCCCAGCAGGGAGGGCAGAGCCCCAGCAGGGTGTGAGGGGAGCCTCAGCAGGGAGGGCAGAGCCCCAGCAGGGAGGGCAGAGCCCCAGCAGGGTGTGAGGGGAGCCCCAGCACTGCCAGAGCCCAGGCTGCCCCTGTGCCCCAGGGGCCACTCACCCATCTGCTCCACGATCTCGGGGGGGAAGACCCTGGAGGCGAAGGCCCTGCGGAAGATGTCGGAGAACTCCTTGTCCAGGCCCCCGATGCCCATCCTCTCGAAGTTCCAGTCAGGGTTGATGATGGACTGCCTGTTCTCCTTGGTCTTGGACTTGCCTGCAAGCAAAGGCCATGGTTTCAAACCCTGCACAGAAGCCACAATCAGCCAGGTTGGAAGAGACCTTTGAGGTCATCCAGTCCAACCTCTCCCCCAGCACCATCTGAGCAACTCAACCATGGCTCCAAGGGCCTCAGCCAGGCTCTTCCTAAACACCTCCAGGAATGGGGACTCCACCACCTCCCTGGGCAGCTCATCCCAGTGGCCAATCTCTCTCTCTGTGTAGAACTTCCTCCTCACCTCCAGCCTAAACCTCCCCTGGCACAGCCTCAGACTGTGTCCTCTTGTTCTGCTGCTGCTTAACTGGGAGGAGAGCCCAACCCCCAGCTGGCTCCAACCTCCCTGCAGGGAGTTGCAGAGAGCAAGAAGGTCTCCCCTGAGCCTCCTCTTCTCCAGGTCCAGGGCAATCAAGAGTTCAGTGGTAGAACCACAAAGGAACATCCTTTGTGGGGTTGGCCTGGATGAGCTTTGGAGCTCCCTTCCAGCCCAGAGCACTCTGTGATGCTGTTGTCAGCCTTGTGCCTGTGCCTTCTGAGCCAGGCAGTGAGCTCTGGGGGGCACAGCAGGCAGAAGCCAGGCTGGCACTGCCAGCACACCAGCTCTGGCCAGACACCCACTGCAACAGGCTGTCCAGGGAGGTGGTTGAGGCTCCATCCCTGGAGCTGCCCAGGGCTCTGAGCAAGCTGCTCCAGTGGAGGATGTCCCTGCTGCCTGCAGGGGGTGGACTGGATGAGCTTTGGAGCTGCCTTCCAGCCCAGAGCACTCTGTGCCTCTCTGATTCATACCCACTGAGTCACCCCCACGGTGATTCACCCCCAGCTGCACTCTCTGGTGATTGTTTTGTGCAGAGCTTTCAGGATGAGAGCTCTGCAGCTCTCCAGAGCTCCTTGGAATCCTCTGAAGAGCTGACAGCTCATTCCCCACCTCCCAGCCCTCAGCCACAGCGCAGCTCCGAGCAAGGTTACACCACACACTTCCCAGAGCAGTAGCACTCAGAGGGGTACAAGCCAGGCTTGGTCAAACCCCACTGCTGCTGCTCCTGGTTCTTCCACAGCCTCTCCCAGAGCCACTCCAAGCTGAGCCGGATGCCCCAAGCACAGGTTGCAGTCCCCATGCTGCAGTGGTGCTCCCTTCAGCCCCTGCTGCACACAAGCCACCCAAGTTTTCGTCCTGCAGCCCTCCTCCTGAAGCCAGCAGGGTGCTCAGGGGGCAGGCACTGAGCTCCAGGGCTGCCTCAGGAATGCTGCTGAGATGCCACCAGTGCAATCCACCAAGCACCTGGTGTTTGAGGGACAACCTGGATTTAGGCTGGACAGGAGGAGGAAGTTCTGCACAGGGAGGCTGGGGAGAGACTGGGACAGGCTGCCCAGGGGGGTGGTGGAGGCTCCATCCCTGCAGGCATTCAGGATCAGCCTGGATGTGGCCCAGGGCAGCCTGCTCTGGCTGGAGGTGTCCCTGCTGCCTGCAGGGGGTTGGAGAAGATGCCCTTGGAGGGTCCCTTGCATGCAACCTGTGACCCTAGGCCCTGACACTCTCCCTGGTTAGATCATCAGCTACAGAGGATGTTCAGAGGCAACTCTGTGCCCAGCCACCAGGGAAACCAACAGCAGAAGGGAAACCCAGAGCAGAAGCAGAGGCTCTGAAGATTATCCTAAGCTGCTTCAGGAACTGGATGTCCTCTGTTCTCCTGGGCTGACACAGGGCACTACAGGACTGGCCCTGGGAACTGTTCTCTCCCTCCACTGCTGACCAGGCCTGGCTGGATCCATGGGATGAGGTTCAACAAAGCCAAGTGCTGGGTCACAGCCCCAGGGAGGCTCCAGGCTGGGGGCAGAGGGGATGGGAACTGCCCAGCAGAAAAGGCCCTGGGGGTGCTGGGTGCCAGCAGCTGGAGCTGAGGCAGCAGTGCCCAGGGGGCCAAGAAGGCCTCCAGCAGCCTGGGCTGGGGCAGCAATGCTGTGGGCAGCAGCAGCAGGGCAGGGATTGTGCCCCTGGGCTGGGCACTGGGGAGCCCACACCTGGAATCCTGGGGTCAGGTTTGGGTCTCTCCCTCCAAGAAGGGCTTTGAGAGGCTGGAGCAGGGCCAGGGAAGGGCAAGGAAGCTGGGAAGGGTCTGGAGAGCAGGGCTGGGGAGGAGCAGCTGAGGGAGCTGGGGGGGTTCAGTGTGGAGAAGAGGAGGCTGAGGGAGACCTCCTTGCCCTTTACTGCTCCCTGAGAGGAGGCTGCAGCCAGGTGGGGGTTGGTCACTTCTCCCAAGGAAGAAGGGATAGGACAAGAGGAAAGGCCTCAAAGTTGCCCCAGGGAGGTTCAGGTTGGCCATGAGGAACAATTTCTTCCCCTTGAGGGTTGCCAAGGCCTGGCCCAGGCTGCCCAGGGCAGTGGTGGAGTCCCCATCCCTGGAGGGGTTTCAGAGCCCTGGAGCTGTGGTGCTGAGGGCCAGGGCTCAGCAGTGGCCTTGGCAGTGTTGGGTTGATGTTTGGACTCAAGCTGGGAAGTTCCTTCCCAGCTCAACAATTCTCTGCTCTCCCCCAAGCACCACTGTGCTGCTGGTGGTTTGTTCCAGCAGCTCTTCCAGAGGTACTTCCAGTGGAGCCAGAGCAGGAGTTGGCTCCTGCAGGGGCAGTCAGCACCCTGGGGGCTGCTCTGAGCACCCCTGGACTGCAGCTCCCTTCCCACTGCAGGAATCATGGAATGGGTTGGGTTGGAAGGGACCTCAGAGGTCATCCAGTTCCAAGCCCCCTGCCACGGGCAGGGACACCTCCCACCAGCCCAGGTCCAACCTGACCTTGAACACCCCCAGGGAAGGGCATCCCCAGCCCCCCCGGGCAGCCTGGGCTAGGCTTAGGCAAACAAACAAGGCCATGGCTCAGCTGCCAGCACAGGGAGCAGCTGGGGGCTGTGCACAGCTGGGTGCAGGGCAGCAGGCAGCTGCTGGCTCTCCACTTCTGCTGCTTTGTTCCCTGCTGGCTGCAGCACAGCTCAGGGCTCAGGCAGGGCTCTCCCTCCTCCTGCAGAGCTTGGCCTACACTCCCCTCTTCTGGCTGCTCCGATCCCAGCTCAGCTGCCGCAGCCTGAAGGAGCTCCCCCGGGGCTGCAGCCCCTCCCCTGCTGCGAGGGGCAACACAGCCCGCGGCGGGCAATGGCTGCAGAGCCCCTGCAGGGACACAGCCAGGCTGCAGGCACAGCTCAGGGCCACTTGCATCTCCTCTCACCACTCCCTTAGTCAGGAGCCTAGGAGCCCCCAGGGGCTCCCAGAGCAGCTGAGGTGGCTCTGCCTGGGATGCACGAGGAGATGAAACACAGCAGCACCCTGCCAGGGGGAGACTGAGGCACAGGAAGCTCTGAACGTGTCTGCAGGCCACGAGATGCAGAGGGGGTGAAGGATTCCTACCCCCAGGCAACCAGCTCTCCCTCAGCACCACCCCTCACAGCTCCCTGTGCTCTCGGGGGCACCACAGCCCTCACACAGGCTTTGAACCCAGGACAGCACCGGGGCTGGCAGGGACGCAGTGGTTGGGTCCTGTCCAGGCTCCCTTGGCAGAACTGTGACAAAGGAGCTGCAACCACCAGGTGGGGGTTGGGCTCTTCCCCCAGGCACCTAGCAACAGAACAAGAGGACACAGTCTCCAGCTGTGCCAGGGGAGGTTTAGGCTGGAGTTGAGGAGAAAGTTCTTCACTGAGAGTCATTCATCATTGGGATGTGCTGCCCAGGGAGGTGGTGGAGTCCCCAGCCCTGGAGGTGTTCCAGAGGGGACTGGATGTGGCACTTGGAGCCATGGTTGAGTTGCTCAGATGGTGCTGGGGGAGAGCTTGGACTGGATCTCAAAGGTCTCTTCCAACCTGCTCAATTCCATTCTACTCTGTAACCCTGCCCAGGCCCCAGCACCACTGCCCAGGCCCCGGCAGCTCTGCCCAGGCCCCAGCACCACTGCCCAGGCCCCAGCAGAACTGCCCAGGCCCCGGCAGCACTGCCCAGGCCCCGGCAGCACTGCCCAGGCCCCGGCAGCACTGCCCAGGCCCCTGCAGCTCTGTCCAGGCCCCGGCAGCTCTGCCCAGGCCCCAGCAGAACTGCCCAGGCCCCAGCAGAACTGCCCAGGCCCCGGCAGCACTGTCCAGGCCCCGGCAGCTCTGTCCAGGCCCCGGCAGCACTGCCCAGGCCCCGGCAGCACTGTCCAGGCCCCGGCAGCACTGTCCAGGCCCCGGCAGCACTGCCCAGGCCCCGGCAGCACTGCCCAGGCCCCGGCAGCACTGCCCAGGCCCCGGCAGCTCTGTCCAGGCCCCGGCAGCACTGCCCAGGCCCCGGCAGCACTGCCCAGGCCCCGGCAGCACTGCCCAGGCCCCGGCAGCACTGCCCAGGCCCCGGCAGCACTGCCCAGGCCCCGGCAGCTCTGCCCAGGCCCCGGCAGCACTGCCCAGGCCCCGGCAGCACTGCCCAGGCCCCGGCAGCACTGCCCAGGCCAGGCAGCACTCTCCAGGCCAGGCAGCTCTGCCCAGGCCCCGGCAGCTCTGTCCTGGCCAGGCAGCTCTGCCCAGGCCCCAGCAGCTCTGTCCAGGCCCCGGCAGCACTGCCCAGGCCAGGCAGCTCTGTCCAGGCCAGGCAGCACTCTCCAGGCCCCAGCAGCCCTGTCCAGGCCCCGGCAGCACTGCCCAGGCCCCGGCAGCTCTGTCCACTCACCTATCAGATTGAGAGAGGAGTTCTCAGCTTTCTCAAAGGCAACCTGACTGTTCCCAAGGACCAGGCCAACCTCGATCTGCAAAAGGGAAGGAAACAAAGAAGGACCTGAAGGCTTCAGGCTCAGCTTGAGATTGCTCCTCAGGCATCTTGAAAGACCAGGCAGAGCAGCAAAAGCTCCAGCACAGGAGTCAGTGGGAAGAATGTGGAACACCAGCACCTCCTGCAACCACCAGCAGGGACTGCAGGAGCTCAGTGGCTGTAAGAATTTGGCTTTTTAGAGTCCTCTGCTTAGTTCCACCCCAAGCAATCTATTTCAGCAAGGTCTAGCAAGTGCAGAGACTCAAATCATGTCCCTTCTGCTGAAGGAAGAATCCAAACTGGACATATCTGGAGGACAAAAAGGCTCAGGAGAGGCTGTTCCCATGAGGTAGTACACAGAGAACAAAAGCACAAAAGCTCCCAGCCACACAAGCACAGAAGGCTGCATCCAGCTGCAGCCTTGCTCCTCACCCCCTGAGGCAAAAGCTGCAGCCAGGTGAAACCTCTGTGCACCCTCTCCAAAGGCAGCTGCCCAAAAGTCCTCCCTGCAGCAAGACCTGAGCAGTGCTGGAGTCTCTGCAGTGCCCAGGGTAGGAACAGGGGTTCTGGGAGCCTACCTTCTGCTTTTTGTTAGCTCCAGACTCCCCTTTGAGGATGCTGGGGTCCATAGCCTCCATGTCCTTCACCAGCAGCCCAAAGAGTTTGTCATTAAAGCTGAACACCAGCTGTGGAGAGAAAACAGAGCAAGGGATCTGACCTCATTCAAAAGCTAAAAGGGACCTGGACAAGGTCAAGCTCTGAAGAGAGAGAGGCCTGAAGGTGAAGTTCAGCACCCAACAAATTCCCTGCAGTCTTTACCCTGCACAGGTCTGGGGCACTGCCCAGGAGGGTGGTGAGAGCCTGGTACAGGCTGCCCAGGGAGGTGGTGGAAGCCTCCTGCCTGGAGGTGTTTGCAGCCAGGCTGGAGGTGGCTGTGAGCAACCTGCTGTGGTGTGAGGTGTCCCTGCCCATGGCAGGGGGTTGGAGCTGGCTGAGCCTTGAGCTCCCTTCCAGCCCTGCCAGCTCTGACTCTATGACCATGTCCCTTCCATGTCCCTTCCATGTCCTGCACTTAACAGTAACAGAGCAGAAGTGGCAGAACATGAGGACAGCTGCAAACACTCAAAGAAAACCTCTCCCTCCACAAAAAGCTTCTTTCCTTTCCTTTTCTCCCCAGCCACATGTCCTGTGGCATCTCCTGACACCCCAGCACAAGGAGGACATGGAACTGCTGGAGCAGGTCCACTGGAGCCCACACAGATACTCAGAGGGGTGGAGAACCTTCCCTGTGGGGACAGGATGGGAGAGTTGGGGCTGCTCAGCCTGGAGAAGGCTCCAGGGAGACCTCAGAGCAGCCTTCCAGTACCTGGAGGGCTCCAGGAGAGCTGGGGAGGGACTTTTGGCAAGGTCTGGGAGCGCCAGGACCAGGGACAATGGCTTTAAGCTGGGAGAGGAGAGACTGAGACTGGAGATGAGGAAGAAATTGTTTAGAGTGAGGCTGGGGAGAGCCTGGCCCAGGCTGCCCAGAGAGCTGGGAGCTGCCCCATGCCTGGCACCACTGCAGGGGAGGTTGGTTGGGGCTGTGAGCAGCCTGCTCTAGCTGGGGCTGTCCCTGCTGGCTGCAGGGGCTGGGCCAGATGGCCTCCAAAGGTCCCTCCCAACCCAAACCTTTCTGTCAGTCTGTAACCACCCAGGCCACAGGGAGGCTGACCCCAGCTGTCTGCAGCCCTGGGACCTTCCTCACAGCCAGAGTTCCAGCTGGGGCAGAGGCAGATCTTAGAGCACTCTGCTCCTGCTGCCAGTGCCAGCCAGGCTGCTTCAGCTGCTCCTCAAGCAGGCACTGCTGCCCCTCACTGCCCTGCCCAGCCCAGCCCAGGCACTCTGCTGGGCTCCCCTCAGCACAGGCAGCTCCCTCCCAAGCCTCTGCCCTGCAGCCTGACCTGCTGGCCCACGGAGAAGGCCTGGCTGTTGAACTGCTGGATGAACTCTGCTGCCATCTTGTCGGTGTCATAGGGGTTGGAGTCGATGTTCTTCTTCTGCAGGAAGTCAATCTCGATGGTCATGGTCCCCACACACTGCCTGGCCTTGTCAAAGCTGTACAGGGACACTGCAGGCACAGGGAGCAGCAGGGCTCAGCCCCTGGCCCAGAGAGCAGCTGCAGCAGGCACACAGGGCCCCAGGACAGCACACCCCAGGCAGGGACCCAGAGAGCAGCTGCAGGAGGCACACAGGGCCCCAGGACAGCAGGCTCCAGGCAGGGACCCAGAGAGCAGCTGCAGCAGGCACACAGGGCCCCAGGACAGCAGACCCCAGGTAGGGACCCAGAGAGCAGCTGCAGCAGGCACACAGGGCCCCAGGACAGCAGGCTCCAGGTAGGGACCCAGAGAGCAGCTGCAGCAGGCACACAGGGCCCCAGGACAGCAGACCCCAGGGAGGGACCCAGAGAGCAGCTGCAGGAGGCACACAGGGCCCCAGGACAGCAGGCTCCAGGTAGGGACCCAGAGAGCAGCTGCAGGAGGCACACAGGGCCCCAGGACAGCAGGGGTCAGACTCCAGGCAGGGAGCCTAAAAGCAACAGCAGGGGTCTGAGAGGGACAGAGAAAGCAACAGGAGTCAGGCTGCAGGCAGGGCCCCACCGTGCCCCAGACACAGCCCAGGGCTGGCAGAGCAGCTGCTGCCGTTCTGAGGGAGGGATGCAATGGATCCACTCCTCCTGGCAGGCTCCAGCCCCTGCTGCACACATTGCAGGCACAGCAAATCCCTCCAAGGAAACCTAACCATGGAGAACCTCTGCCTGGAAAAACCTCTCCTGGAAATCTTCTCCATGAAGAGCTCTCCCTGGAAAGGCTCTCCCTGGACCCAGCTCTGCTGAGCTGCTCCTCAGCCCGGAGCCCCCAGCCCAGCTGCTGGCAGCCCCCTGCAGGGGAGCTGCTGCTGGCTTACCGTCGATCTCCTGGCCGATGGAGAGCCCGGCCCACTTCCTCTGTGGAGAGAAGAGAAACGCTTCAGGCAGCTGCCCTGGGCCAGACCAAAGCCCCCTCGGTGCCAGCAGCCTCTCAGAGCAGCTGCACAGCCTCCCAGAGCAGCTGCACAGCCTCCCAGCAGCTGCACAGCCTCCCAGAGCAGCTGCACAGCCTCAGAGCAGCTGCACAGCCTCCCAGAGCAGCTGCACAGCCCCAGAGCAGCTGCACAGCCTCAGAGCAGCTGCACAGCCTCAGAGCAGCTGCACAGCCTCCCAGAGCAGCTGCACAGCCTCCCAGAGCAGCTGCACAGCCTCAGAGCAGCTGCACAGCCTCCCAGAGCAGCTGCACAGCCTCAGAGCAGCTGCACAGCCTCCCAGAGCAGCTGCACAGCCCCAGAGCAGCTGCACAGCCTCAGAGCAGCTGCACAGCCTCCCAGAGCAGCTGCACAGCCCCAGAGCAGCTGCACAGCCTCAGAGCAGCTGCACAGCCTCTCAGAGCAGCTGCACAGCCTCTCAGAGCAGCTGCACAGCCTCAGAGCAGCTGCACAGCCTCTCAGAGCAGCTGCACAGCCTCAGAGCAGCTGCACAGCCTCCCAGAGCAGCTGCACAGCCTCCCAGAGCAGCTGCACAGCCCCAGAGCAGCTGCACAGCCTCCCAGAGCAGCTGCACAGCCTCCCAGAGCAGCTGCACAGCCTCAGAGCAGCTGCACAGCCTCCCAGCAGCTGCACAGCCTCTCAGAGCAGCTGCACAGCCTCCCAGAGCAGCTGCACAGCCTCAGAGCAGCTGCACAGCCCCAGAGCAGCTGCACAGCCTCAGAGCAGCTGCACAGCCCCAGAGCAGCTGCACAGCCTCAGAGCAGCTGCACAGCCTCAGAGCAGCTGCACAGCCCCAGAGCAGCTGCACAGCCTCAGAGCAGCTGCACAGCCTCAGAGCAGCTGCACAGCCCCAGAGCAGCTGCACAGCCTCCCAGAGCAGCTGCACAGCCTCCCAGAGCAGCTGCACAGCCTCACAGCATGCCAGGGCTTGAGAGGGACCCAAAGAGTTCTTCCAGCCCAACCCCTGCCAGAGCAGGAGCAGAGAATCCAGCTCAGGTGCCCCAGGAACACATCCAGGCAGGGCTGGGAAGGCTCCAGAGCAGGAGACTCCACAACCTCTCTGGGCAGCCTGCTCCAGGCCTCTGGGACCCTCACAGGGCAGAAGTTCCTCCTCATGCTGAGCTGGAACCTCCTGTGCTGCAGTTTCCATCCATTGCCCCTTGGCCTTTCCCAGGGCACAGTGAGCAGAGCCTGGCCCTGGCCCTCCCTCCTGACCCCCAGCCCTCAGCTATTGATAGCCATTGATCAGATCCCTCTCAGCCTTCTCCTCTCCAAGCTGAACACCCCCAGGGCTCTCAGCCTCTCTTCCCCAGGCAGTGCTGCAGTCCCCTGATCATCCTCACTGCCCTCCACTGTCCCTCCTGAGCCTCAGCCCCAGCAGGTCCCTGTCCCTCCTGAGCCTCAGGTCCCTCAGAGGCAGCAAGGAAGGGCAGACTGGGACCTGCCAGAGCCCCACATCCACAGCAAACCAACCCAAGCCCTGGGGTGCAGAGCTCAGGAGGCTCTTCTGCCAACCTCCTTCACCTCACCTCTTGGAGGCAGCAGGACTGGGGTGGCCAGGGCCCAGCTGCTGCTCACTGCAGAGCCAGCTGAGGCTGTGACACACTGCAGGGTCACTGCACAGCTCCCACCCAGCAGAGCCAGCTGAGGCTGTGACACACTGAGGGGAGAGGGGAGAGGGGAGAGGGGAGAGGGGAGAGGGGAGAGGGGAGAGGGGAGAGGGGAGAGGGGAGAGGGGAGAGGGGAGAGGGGAGAGGGGAGAGGGGAGAGGGGAGAGGGGAGAGGGGAGAGGGGAGAGGGGAGAGGGGAGAGGGGAGAGGGGAGGATTAACCAGGAAGGAAAAGACCTTTGAGACCAAGTCCTAGGACAGCTTAGAGAGATCTCACAGCTGTGCCCTGGCTGCTCAGCTGCAGAGCTCTGCTCAGGATGGTTTAAGAATGATTTTACACAGCACTCAGTGCTGTGCTGTGCTGCTCCTAATCAGGAGTCTCACCCTGGCCTCCTAAGAATCACAGAATCAACCAGGTTGGAAAAGACCTCAGAGATCATCCAGTCCAACCTCTCCCCCAGCACCATCTGAGCAACTCAACCATGGCTCCAAGGGCCTCATCCAGGCTCTTCCTAAACACCTCCAGGGATGGGGACTCCACCACCTCCCTGGGCAGCTCATCCCAGTGGCCAATCTCTCTTGCTGGGAAGAACTTCCTAACATCCAGCCTAAACCTCCCCTGGCACAGCTTGAGACTGTGTCCTCTTGTTCTGCTGCTGCTTGCCTGGGAGAAGAGCCCAACCCCCACCTGGCTCCAACCTCCCTGCAGGGAGTTGCAGAGAGCAAGAAGGTCTCCCCTGAGCCTCCTCTTCTGCAGGCTAAGCAACCCCAGCTCCCTCAGCCTCTGCTCCCAGGGCTGTGCTCCAGACCCCTCCCCAGCTTTCTTGCCCTTCTCTGGACACCTTCCAGCAGCTCAACCTCTTTCCTGACCTGAGGAGCCCAGAGCTGGACACAGGACTCCAGGTGTGGCCTCAGCAGTGCTGAGCACAGGGCACAAGGACTTCCCTGCTCCTGCTGGCCACACTCTGCCTGCTGCAGGCCAGGATGCCCTTGGCCTTCTTGTCCCCCTGGGCACACTGCTGGCTCCTGTTCAGGCAGCTGTCAATCAGCACCCCCAGGTCCCTCTCTGCCTGGCTGCTCTCAGCCACTCTGCCCCCAGCCTGTGGCACTGCCTGGGGCTGGTGTGGCCAAAGTGCAGCCCCTGGCACTTGGCTGTGTTCAATCTCCCCCAGGCAGAAGCTCTCCTCAGCCCTGGCCCCACAGGGGCTGCTGCAGGGGAGGCACTCAGGGTACCCACCTGGGGCAAGCTGAAGGCAATGCTGCCAGGCACCACCGAGGGGTGAGTCCGGAGGGTGAAGATGTACTTGTGGTTGGGAGAGGTCTTCACAAGGACATGTCTGCAAGAGAGAGCAGAGGGGACCTCAGCACACAGCCAGCAGGGCTTGGCACTGCTCCTGCTGCCCTCAGCAGCTTCCATCTGCTGCCAGGGAGGAACAGCCACAAGCTTCAGACCAGCAGCACAGTGCAGGCACTCCACAGGCAGCCCAGCAGAGGGGGATCTGAAACAGCAGAGGCCACAAAGCTGCTGGGGGCCTGGAGCAGCTCTGGGAGCAGCAAAGGCTGAGAGCCCTGGGGCTGAGAGCCCTGGGGCTGAGAGCCCTGGGGCTGAGAGCCCTGGGGCTGAGAGCCTGCAGCAGAGCAGCCCCAGAGGGGAGCTGAGCAATGCTCAGCAAGGGCTAAAGGCTGGGGGGCAAGAGGCTGGGGCCAGGCTCTGCTCAGTGCTGCCCAGGGACAGCACAAGGGGCAGAGGGCACAAACTGCACCCCAGGAGGTTCCATCTGAGCAGGAGGAGAAACTTCTGTGGTGTGAGGCTGCTGGAGGCCTGGAGCAGGCTGCCCAGAGAGGTTGTGGAGTCTCCTGGTGTGGAGAGCTCCAACCCCCCTGGGCACTGTGCCCCTGGGCAGGCTGCTGTGGGAGGCCCTGCTGGGGCAGGGGCTGGGCTGGGTGATCCCAGAGGTCCTCTCCACCCCCTACCCTGCTGGGACTCTGTGTGGCTGCTGGGGAGATGGTGGAAGAGGTTTCACATCCTCACACCTGCCTGAACCTTCACTACCCACAGGGTACCTGAGGCCACCCACTGCTGAGGTGCTGCCCCAGCTCTCCCCCATGGGCTCAGGGCTGGCTGAAGCCTGACTACAGCCCAGGCCCAGGCTGCTGCCCACCCTCCCTGCCTGGCAGAGGCTGCCTCAGCTCCATGTGCTCTGCACAGGCAGCTCAGCCCCAGAGGGGGCACAGCTCTGCATGGGCTCCCCCCAGTGCACAGCACAGCCTCAGCCACAGGCTGGGAGAGGACTCAGCCCCTGGGGACCAGAGGGAGCGTGGAGCCTGCACAGCCTGCAGCACAGCCAGGCCCAGCTGCCCCCAGCAGAGCAGGGAGCCAGCAGAACCCTGCCAGCAGCTGCTGGTGCCTGCTGGCAGGGGGGGAGCAGGCTTCAGCCACATCTCCTTGCTCCAGTGCAGCTCTGCTGGGACTCTCTGAGGGATCTGGCCACAACTCACCCAGAAGCCTCCCAGAACTCCAGCTGCAGGATGTGCTTCTCCCTTCTGCAGCTCCTCCTGCCCCAGGGGTCCTGCACTTGGGTCACAACAGCCCCAGGGAGGCTCCAGCCTGGGGGCAGAGGGGATGGGAACTGCCCAGCAGAAAAGGCCCTGGGGGTGCTGGGTGCCAGCAGCTGGAGCTGAGCCAGCAGTGCCCAGGGGGCCAAGAAGGCCTCCAGCAGCCTGGGCTGGGGCAGCAATGCTGTGGGCAGCAGCAGCAGGGCAGGGATTGTGCCCCTGGGCTGGGCACTGGGGAGGCTGCACCTGGAATCCTGGGGTCAGGTTTGGGTCTCTCCCTCCAAGAAGGGCTTTGAGAGGCTGGAGCAGGGCCAGGGAAGGGCAACAGAGCTGGGGAAGGGGCTGGAGAGCAGGGCTGGGGAGGAGCAGCTGAGGGAGCTGGGGGTGTTCAGCCTGGAGAAGAGGAGGCTGAGGGAGAGCTCCTTGCTCTCTGCAGCTCCCTGCAGGGAGGTTGCAGTGAGGAGGGGACAGCCTCTGCTCCTTGGGGGCAATGGCTCCAAGCTGCCCCAGGGGAGGCTCAGGCTGGAGCTCAGGAAATCTTTCTGCCCTGGAAGGGATCTCAGCCATTGGCAGAGGCTGCCCAGGGCAGTGCTGCAGTGCCCAGGCCTGGGGGTGTGCAAGCAGCAGGGCCCTGGTGCTGAGGGCCATGGTTTGGTGCTGAGCCTGCAGTGCTGGGTCAGGGGCTGGACTGGGTGAGCTTGGAGCTCTCTTCCACCCAAAGCTACTCTGTGACTGTGGCTCCAGCAGGCTGCAAGCAAGCTCAGTGCTCAGAATGCTTCACATGAGGCAGCAGCAGCACAACCTGGCTGCATTTAGAATAGAACAGAATAGAATAAGCCAGGTTGGAAGAGACCTTCGAGATCATGGCGTCCAAACTATCATCCAACACCAGCTGATCAACTAAACCCTGCAACCAAGCACACCCACACCCAACACCCCCAGCAACAGCAACCCCACCAGCTCCCCAGGCAGCACATCCCAGTGGGCAATCACTCTGTGTACAACTTCCTCCTAACCTCCAGCCTAAACCTCCCCTGGCACAGCCTGAGACTGTGGCCTCTTGTTCTGGTACTGGTTGCCTGGCAGAAGAGACCAACCTCTGCCTGACTACAACCTCCCTTCAGGTAGTTGTAGAGGGCAATAAGGTCACCCCTGAGCCTCCTCTTCTGCAGGCTAAGCAACCCCAGCTCCCTCAGCCTCTCCTCCCAGGGCTGTGCCCCAGACCCCTCCCCAGCTTTCTTGCCCTTCTCTGGACACCTTCCAGCAGCTCAACCTCTTTCCTGACCTGAGGAGCCCAGAGCTGGACACAGGACTCAAGGTGCAGCCTAACCAGTGCAGTGTCCAGGGGCAGAATGACCTCCCTGCTCCTGCTGGCCACACTGGTGCTGATGCAGGCCCGGATGCCATTGGCCCTCCTGGCTGCCTGGGCACACTGCAGGCTCATGTTCAGCCTACCATCAACCAGCACCCCCAGGTCCCTTTCCACCTGACTGCTCTCAGCCACTCTGACCCCAGCCTGTAGCTCTGCATGGGGTTGCTGTGGCCAATGTGCAGAACCTGGCACTTGGATGTGTTTTCAGCAGGAAGGAGCCTGGGAGGCTCAGGGAGGCACAGGAGGGAACTCTCAACCTCATTAACAGCTTCTGCTCATAAATAATTAAAGGCAGAATGAGTCCCCAGGGCCAGGAGTGCCCCAAGAGCTCCAGCAGATGAAGCTGCTGCTCCTGGCTGCTGCAAAGAGTGACTGAAACCAGCAGAACCCCAACAGGGCTCCAGGCTGGGAGCAGGCAGCTGTCAGCTGAGGAGTCTGCAGGCCAGGCTGGGGCAGCTGGCAGGCAGCTGCCTGTGCCCTGGGCAGTGAGCACAGGGCAGCCAGCCCCTGAGCAGCACAGGCAGAGGCCCCTGGGCCATGTCTGCACCCCCTGCAACAGGCTCAGCGAGGCTCCCAAAGGCTTCCTGCAGGTCTCTTCCAACCTCAGCAACACTGCTGGGGGCAGAGGTTGGTCAGAGGGCAGAAGGGCTCTGCAGGGGGACCTTGCCAGGCTGGGCAGAGGCCAACAGGATGGCATTCAACAAGTGCCAGGGGCTGCACTTTGGCCACAGCAACCCCAGGCAGAGCTACAGGCTGGGGGCAGAGTGGCTGAGAGCAGCCAGGCAGAGAGGGACCTGGGGGTGCTGATGGACAGCTGCCTGAACAGGAGCCAGCAGTGTGCCCAGGGGGACAAGAAGGCCAAGGGCAGCCTGGCCTGCAGCAGGCAGAGTGTGGCCAGCAGGAGCAGGGAAGTCCTTGTGCCCTGTGCTCAGCACTGCTGAGGCCACACCTGGAGTCCTGTGTCCAGCTCTGGGCTCCTCAGGTTAGGAAAGAGGTTGAGCTGCTGGAAGGTGTCCAGAGAAGGGCAAGGAGGCTGGGGAGGGGTCTGGGGCACAGCCCTGGGAGCAGAGGCTGAGGGAGCTGGGGTTGCTTAGCCTGCAGAAGAGGAGGCTCAGGGGAGACCTTCTTGCTCTCTGCAACTCCCTGCAGGGAGGTTGGAGCCAGGTGGGGGTTGGTCTCTTCTGCCAGGCAAGCAGCACCAGAACAAGAGGCCACAGTCTCAAGCTGTGCCAGGGGAGGTTTAGGCTGGAAGGGAGGAGGAAGTTCGAGTTGTTGGCCATTGGGATGTGCTGCCCAGGGAGGTGGTGGAGTCCCCAGCCCTGGAGGTGTTCAGGAGGGGATTGGATGTGGCACTTGGAGCCGTGGGTTAGCCATGAGGTCTGTGGGGACAGCTTGGACTCGGTGATCCCTGAGGTCTCTTCCAACCTCGGTGATGCTGTGACTCTGTGACTGACTCTGTGGCTCTGTGGCTCTGTGGCTCTGTGGCTCTGTGGCTCTGAGGCTGTGGGCAGCCGGCAGGGGGCCGCTGGAGAGGCTGAGTAGCTGCCGAGTGCTCAGGGAGGGGGAGGGGAGGGCCCTGCTCTGGCAGGGGCTGGACTGGCTGATCCCTGGAGGTCCTTTCCACCCCCTGCCACTCTGTGACCGTGAGAGGCCCTGGCCTGGCTCCCTGGCAGCCCCTGCCCAGGGCACTCTGGAGGCCTGGGGGGAAGGTCAGGGTACGGTGAGCTGCTGCAGCTCCCCAGCCCAGCCCCACACTGCTGCAGCACAGCCCCTGCAGCACAGCTCCTGCAGCACAGCTCCTGCAGCACAGCTCCTGCAGCACAGGACAGGGCCTCAGCCTCCTGCAGCACAGCTCCTGCAGCACAGGACAGGGCCTCAGCCTCCTGCAGCACAGCTCCTGCAGCACAGGACAGGGCCTCAGCCTCCTGCAGCACAGCTCCTGCAGCACAGGACAAGGCCTCAGCCTCCTGCAGCCTGCAAAGTGAAGCACCACAAGAGCCTGATCTGAGCTGCAGCCCCCACCCCTGTGACAGCAGCAGGAGCTGAGGCAGCACAGGCCCTGAGCAGGCCACAGCAAGCCTCCAGTCCTTCACTGACAGTGACTGCAGCTAGGGCACAGGGAGTCACAGCTGGGAAGGGCCTTCCAGAGCCTCCAGAGCAACCACTCTCTAACCCTGCCAGGCCTGGAGCCAACCCATGGCCCCCAGCACCACAGCTCTGAGAGCCCTCCAGGGCTGGGCACTCAGCCACCCCCCTGGGCAGCTGTGCCAGGCTCTGAGAGCCCCTGAGTGAAGTTTCACAGAGCCACAGCACATGAGGGGCTGGAAGGGACCTCTGGAGAGTATCCAGCCCAGCCCCCTGCCAGGGTCACCCAGGGCAGGGCACCCAGGGCAGGGCACCCAGGGCAGGGCACAGAACACATCCAGGGGGGTTGGAAGCTCTCCAGAGCAGGAGACTCCACAGCCTCTCTGGGCAGCCTGCCCCAGGGCTCTGCACCCTCACAGGGACAAAGTTTCTCCTCCTGGTCCCCTGGCACCTCCTCTGCTCCAGCTTGCCCCCCCTGCCCTGGTCCTGTCCTTGGACATCACTGAGAAGTTTCTCCTAATGCCCAACTTAAACCTCCCCTGGTGCAGCTTGAGGCCATTGCCCCTTGTGCTGTCCCTTGGGGAGCAGAGCCCAGCCCCCACCTGGCTCCAGCCTCCCCTCAGGGAGCTGCAGAGAGCAAGGAGGTCTCCCTCAGCCTCCTCTTCCCCACCCTGAGCACCCCCAGCTCCCTCAGCTGCCTCTCCTCAGCCCTCTCTCCCCCTCTGCTGCCTCCTCCCCGGCAGAGGCAGCTCCCAGGCACAAATGCTTGGGAGGAAATGTCCCTGCTGAGTGTCTCCAGCAGGCACCAGCAGTGGCCTGGCTCCAGAGGCAGCAGCCTTGGGAGCTGCCCTTGTGCTGCCCCCTGGCTCAGTGGGAGCCCCCTGGCTGAGGGGAGCCCCCTGGCTGAGGGGGAGCCCCTGGCTGAGGGGGAGCCCCCTGGCTCAGTGGGAGCCCCCTGGCTGAGGGGAGCCCCTGGCTGAGGGGAGCCCCTGGCTCAGTGGGAGCCCCTGGCTGAGGGGAGCCCCCTGGCTGAGGGGAGCCCCCTGGCTGAGGGGAGGCCCCTGGCTGAGGGGAGCCCCTGGCTCAGTGGGAGCCCCCTGGCTGAGGGGAGGCCCCTGGCTGAGGGGAGCCCCTGGCAGCCCCAGCAGACACTTACTGCCCCGAGGGGAAGTCCTTCTCGTTCACCACAGCACAGTTGGTCAGGGACAGCTCATCTGTAGGACATCTGGCAGCTTGCATAGGCTGGGGGAAGGAAGAGGACAGCACATCACACACAGCTCTCTCCTCCCACCAAGCACAGCCCCAGGGCTTCTGCAAGCCACAGCTGGCCCAGGGAGGTGCCTGTGCTCCCAGCCCTGCAGGGCTCCAAGGTCAGGCTCAGCAGGGCTCTGGGCAACCTCATCTGGTGGAGCTCAAGGGAGGGGATTCTGCCCCTCTGCTCCTCTCTGCTCAGCCCACAGCTGCAGCTCTGGGGCCAGCTCTGGAGCCTCTGTGCCAGGAAGGCTCTGGAGGGGCTGGAAGGTGTCCAGAGCAGGGCCAGGAGGAGGAGCAGAGGGCTGGAGCTGCTCTGCTGTGAGCACAGCCTGAGGGAGTTGGGGTTGTGCAGGCTGGAGAGGAGAAGGCTCCCAGGAGACCTCATTGTGGCCTTGCAGGATCTGCAGGGGGCTGCAGGAAAGCTGGGGAGGGACTTTTGGGGGTGCCAGGGAGGGATAGGGCTGGGGGCATGGAGCAGTTCAAGAGCTCAGCTCAGTTCCTTCCCCTCCACTGCAACTCATCCATTCAGTAGCTACAGCAGCCCCCCCCAGGCCAGGCCACCCCACCCAGGGCAGTGGGGCAGGGCAGTGGGGCAGGGCAGTGGGGCAGGGGCACCTCAGTGCCCTCCCTCAGCTGCTGCTGCAGCAGTGCTGCACACAACAGCAGCTGAAGGGTGGCAGTGGGCTGAGAATGGCTGCAGAGGGGGAGCAAAGGCTGGCAGGGACAGGATGCCTCCATCAGTGGCTGCCCTGGGACAAGCTCAGCTGCAGGGAAGCTGCACATGGCCCCGGGGGGGGTCAGCAGCCAGGCACTGGCACTGGCAGACTGCAGCTTGCAGGCAGTGCAGAGGCCTCCTGGCAGTGCAGAGACCTCCTGGCAGTGCAGAGGCCTCCTGGCAGTGCAGAGACCTCCTGGCAGTGCAGAGACCTCCTGGCAGTGCAGAGACCTCCTGGCAGTGCAGAGACCTCCTGCCAGTGCAGAGGCCTCCTGGCAGTGCAGAGACCTCCTGGCAGTGCAGAGGCCTCCTGGCAGTGCAGAGACCTCCTGGCAGTGCAGAGGCCTCCTGGCAGTGCAGAGACCTCCTGGCAGTGCAGAGGCTTCCTGGCAGTGCAGAGACCTCCTGGCAGTGCAGAGGCCTCCTGGCAGTGCAGAGGCCTCCTGGCAGTGGCAGCCTCTTGCTGAGGGCAGTTCAGAGTGCAGCTTCTCCTCAGACATCCTCTAAGCCCAGGCACAGGAGGAGCCTTGGCCCTAAGGCACACAGCCCAGGAACTCCCCAGGGGTTAACAGCTCAGGACCCTGAAGGGCTCCAGGAGAGCTGGGGAGGGACTTGGGACAGGGGCTGGGACAGGCTGAGGAACAATGGCTCTGAGCTGGGAGAGGAGAGACTGAGAGTGGAGAGGAGGAAGAAGTTGTTGGCAGTGAGGCTGGGGAGAGCCTGGCACAGGCTGCCCAGGGAGGCTGTGGCTGTGCCCTCCCTGGAGGTGCTCAGGGCCAGGCTGGATGAGGCCCTGGGCAGCCTGGGCTGGGGGAGGTCCCTGCCTCTCAAAGCCATCCCTGAGCCTGCACAACCTTCTGCCCCTGCGCTGGGAGGAGCCTCCCAGGCAGCTCCCTGCAGGGGCTGAGGCAGTGCTGCCCTGCAGCCCCAGCACCCTGCTGGGCCAGGCTGAGTGCTCTGCCCTGGGAGGGACCTCCACAGCCGCCCCAGGGCCACCCCTGCAGCCAGCAGGGACATCCCCCACGGGGGCAGCTGCCCAGAGCCTGCTGAGCAGCACCCTCAGCACCTCCATGGATGCGGCCCCAGGCCCCTGGGCAGCCTGCTCAGCACCCCCCAACAGCCCTGCAGCAGCTGCTGAGGGGAAGGGAAGGGAAGGGAATGGAATGGAATAGACCAGACCAGGTTGGAAGAGACCTTTGAGATCACCCAGCACCATCTGAGCAACTCAACCATGGCTCCAAGGGCCTCAGCCAGGCTCTTCCTAAACACCTCCAGGGATGGGGACTCCACCACCTCCCTGGGCAGCACATCCCAGAGGCCAATCTCTCTTGCTGGGAAGAACTTTCTCCTCACCTCCAGCCTGAACCTCCCCTGGCACAGCTTGAGACTGTGTCCTCTTGTTCTGGTGCTGTTTTCCTGGCAGAAGAGCCCAACCCCCACCCGGCTCCAACCTCCCTGCAGGGAGCTGCAGAGAGCAAGAAGGTCTCCCCTGAGCCTCCCACCCTGGCCCTGGCTCCTGCCCCCCCTGCCAGGGGCCAGCCCTGGGCAGGCCCTGCCCTGCTGCAGGCATCAGGAGGCTATTTGTGGAGCAGGGAGCTGCTGGGTTAAGCCTTTCCTGGCTGCAGGCTTAATCCTCCCAGGGAAGCTGCTTCTCAGGCAGTGCCCAGCAAGGTGCCAGCCCCCCCTGCCCCCCCTGCCTGTGCCCAGCATGGTGCCAGCCCCCCCTGATCCCCTGCCTGTGCCCACAGCAGGCAGGCTGCTGGGACAGCATCCAAGGGCATGAGGGAGAGCAGAGCAGCCTGAGGGCTGCCCTCACTGCTGGGGTAAAGATGTGCAGGGCAGGAGCCAGGGCTGGCCAGGGACAGCACAGGGGGCACTGGGGGCAAGCTGGAGCAGAGGAGGTGCCAGGGGACCAGGAGGGGAAACTTTGTCCCTGTGAGGGTGCAGAGCCCTGGGGCAGGCTGCCCAGAGAGGCTGTGGAGGCTCCTGCTCTGCAGAGCTTCCAACCCCCCTGGCTGTGTTCTGGGTGCCCTGCCCTGGTGCCCTGCCCTGGGTGCCCCTGGCAGGGGGCTGAGGCTGGCTGAGCTCTGCAGCTCCCCTCCAACCCCTGGCACTCTGTGATGCTGTGAACTGGGGATCCCCCCTCCAAAAGGTATCTCAGCTCTACCCTGGCCAGTGTGGTCCCCAGCCACCAGCAGGGTTGGATGGAGGAACCTGGAAGCTGCAGGCCTGGCAGCCTGAGCTCAGTGCCAGGGAAAGTGATGGAGCAGATTATCCTGGGGGCAATAACTGCACCTGAAGGAGGCCAAGGGCTCAGGTCCTGCCAGCATGGATGCAGGAAGGGCAGGTCCTGCCTGACCAACCTGAGCTCCTTCCATGCCCAGGTGACTGCCTGGGGGCTGTGGGGCAGGCTGTGGATGTGGTCTGCCTGGACCTCAGCAAGGCCTTGGACACCATCCCCCACAGCAAACTCCTGGCCAAGCTGCCAGGCCCTGGCTGGGACAGCAGCTCTGAGCTGGGTGAGGAACTGGCTGGAGGCTGAGCCCAGAGAGTGGTGGTGAATGGTGCCACAGCCAGCTGGCAGCCAGGCACCAGTGCTGTGCCCCAGGGAGCAGTGCTGGGCCCCATCCTGTTCAATATCTTCATTGATGATCTGGGTGAGGGCATTGAGTCAGTCAGCAGCAAGTTTGCAGCTGACACCAAGCTGGGAGCAGAGGTTGGTCAGTCAGAGGGCAGAAGGGCTCTGCAGAGGGACCTTGACCGACTGCACAGCTGGGCAGAGGCCAACAGGATGGCATTCAACAAGTCCCAGTGCCAGGGGCTGCACTTTGGCCACAGCAACCCCAGGCAGTGCTGCAGGCTGGGGGCAGAGTGGCTGAGAGCAGCCAGGCAGAGAGGGACCTGGGGGTGCTGATTGACAGCTGCCTGAACAGGAGCCAGCAGTGTGCCCAGGTAGACAAGAAGGCCAAGGGCATCCTGGCCTGCATCAGGAAGAGTGTGGCCAGCAGGAGCAGGGAAGTCCTTGTGCCCTGTGCTCAGCACTGCTGAGGCCACACCTGGAGTCCTGTGTCCAGCTCTGGGCTCCTCAGGTCAGGAAAGAGGTTGAGCTGCTGGAAGGTGTCCAGAGAAGGGCAACAAAGCTGGGGAGGGGTCTGGAGCACAGCCCTGGGAGGAGAGGCTGAGGGAGCTGGGGTTGCTTAGCCTGCAGAAGAAGAGGCTCAGGGGAGACCTTGCTCTCTGCAACTCCCTGCAGGGAGGCTGTAGCCAGGTGGGTGTTGGGCTCTTCTCTCAGGCACCCAGCACCAGAACAAGAGGACACAGTCTCAAGCTGTGCCAAGGGAGGTGCAGGGGAGGCTGGAGGTGATAACGAAATCCTTCATAGAGTGATTGGCCCTGGGGATGTGCTGCCCAGGGAGGTGGTGGAGTCCCCACCCCTGGAGGTGTTCAGGAGGGGATTGGATGTGGCTGACTTTGCAGGAGGCTCTCCTGCAGACAGGCTCTCAGACAGCAACCTTCCCCTCCCAGAGCAGAGCAGCACCAGGAAAGCTAAGCTGCCAGAACTGATGTTCAGAGGTTAGACAAAGCCTGGAGCAAGGCAGCACCAAGCCAGCCCCCAGACAGAGCTCAGGCAAGGAGAGGAGGTGGCAGCCTGCCCCCACACCACCCACACCCAGCAGCACCAAGCAGCTCCTGCTGCTGGCTCAGGCAGCCCAGCAGGCACCAAGGCAGGAGCAGGAGCAGGGCCACCCCCACAGCAGCTGCTGGCCCAGGCAGAGCCACAGCTAGAGAGAGGAAGAGTCATGACAGAGCCATGGAATAGGGCAGGAAGGGACCTGTGAAGCTCACCCAGGCCAAGCCCTGCAGCCAGCAGGGACAGCCCCAAGCAGCCCCAACCAACCTCCCCTGCAGTGGTGCCAGGCATGGGGCAGCTCCCAGCTCTCTAGGCAGCCTGGGCCAGGCTCTCCCCACCCTCAGTGCCAAACCTTTCTCCTTCTCTCCACTCTCAAGCTCCCTCTTGCCCTTTCCAACCATCCCCCCTTGTCCTGTCCCATCAGGCCCTGCTCAAAGCTCTGTCCCCAGCTCTCTGCTGGGCCCTTGAAGCACTGCAAGGCCACCAGAAGGTCTCCCTGGAGCCTTCTCTCCTGCAGGCTGCCCAAGGCCAACTCTCTCAGCCTGGCTCCCAGCAGAGGGCTTCCAGCCCTGCCAGCACTGCTGTGGCCTCCTCTGGCCCTGCTCCCCCAGCTCCCTGTCTGTGCTGAGGGCTCCAGAGCTGCCCCAGCCCTGCAGGGGAGGTCTGAGCAGAGCAGAGCAGAGGGCAGGATCCCCTCCCTGCCCCTGCTGCTGGGGCTCAGCCCAGGGCAGGGCTGGGCTGGCAGTGCTCTGTGCCAGCTCCTGTCCAGCTTCTCACCCACCAGCACCCCCCCAGCTCATCCTCCACAGGGCTGCTCCCCAGCTCTTCATGCCCAGCCTGGGCTGGCACAGCAGGCTGCAGGACCTGGTGGCTGCCACCTCCTGCCTCAGGCAGCACTGCCCTGAAGCAGCAGCTCCTTCCCCCAGCTGCTCCTTCCCCCAGCAGCTCCTTCCCCCAGCTGCTCCTTCCCCCAGCTGCTCCTTCCCCCAGCAGCTCCTTCCCCCAGCTGCTCCTTCCCCCAGCAGCTCCTTCCCCCAGCAGCTCCTTCCCCCAGCAGCTTCCACACCACCAGAGACTTCCTCCTCCTCAGCTGCCCACAGACCCCTGCCCCTGGGGAAGCCCAGCTGTGGGGCAGAGAGCAGAGCCAGCCCCACACACTGCAGGCTCTTCCCACAGCTCCCAGGGCAGTGCAGGCAGCACAGCAGGGTCCCACAGCCTGCTGCCTGGGCAGGGGAAGGCTCCCTCTGGGCAGGGAAGTGCCTGCCCGGGGCAGAGGGCATCGGCTCCGGGGGTGGTGCCAGGGGAGCTCTGCAGCCCCTGCACAGCCTCCCCCAGCAGGGGGCAGTGCAGGCTGTGGGACCCTGCTGTGCTGCCTGCACTGGCCTGCAGGGGGCAGTGCAGGCTGTGGGACCCTGCTGTGCTGCCTGCACTGCCCTGCAGGGGGCAGTGCAGGCTGTGGGACACTGCTGTGCTGCCTGCACTGCCCTGCAGGGGGCAGTGCAGGCTGTGGGACCCTGCTGTGCTGCCTGCACTGCCCTGCAGGGGGCAGTGCAGGAGCTGTGGGACCCTGCTGTGCTGCCTGCACTGCTCTGCAGGGGGCAGTGCAGGCTGTGGGACCCTGCTGTGCTGCCTGCACTGCCCTGCAGGGGGCAGTGCAGGAGCTGTGGGACCCTGCTGTGCTGCCTGCACTGCCCTGCAGGGGGCAGTGCAGGCTGTGGGACCCTGCTGTGCTGCCTGCACTGGCCTGCAGGGGGCAGTGCAGGAGCTGTGGGACCCTGCTGTGCTGCCTGCACTGCTCTGCAGGGGGCAGTGCAGGAGCTGTGGGACCCTGCTGTGCTGCCTGCACTGCCCTGCAGGGGGCAGTGCAGGAGCTGTGGGACCCTGCTGTGCTGCCTGCACTGCTCTGCAGGGGGCAGTGCAGGAGCTGTGGGACCCTGCTGTGCTGCCTGCACTGCCCTGCAGGGGGCAGTGCAGGCTGTGGGACCCTGCTGTGCTGCCTGCACTGCTCTGCAGGGGGCAGTGCAGGAGCTGTGGGACCCTGCTGTGCTGCCTGCACTGGCCTGCAGGGGGCAGTGCAGGCTGTGGGACCCTGCTGTGCTGCCTGCACTGCCCTGCAGGGGGCAGTGCAGGCTGTGGGACCCTGCTGTGCTGCCTGCACTGCCCTGCAGGGGGCAGTGCAGGCTGTGGGACACTGCTGTGCTGCCTGCACTGCCCTGCAGGGGGCAGTGCAGGAGCTGTGGGACCCTGCTGTGCTGCCTGCACTGCTCTGCAGGGGGCAGTGCAGGCTGTGGGACCCTGCTGTGCTGCCTGCACTGCTCTGCAGGGGGCAGTGCAGGCTGTGGGACACTGCTGTGCTGCCTGCACTGCCCTGCAGGGGGCAGTGCAGGAGCTGTGGGACCCTGCTGTGCTGCCTGCACTGCTCTGCAGGGGGCAGTGCAGGAGCTGTGGGACCCTGCTGTGCTGCCTGCACTGCCCTGCAGGGGGCAGTGCAGGCTGTGGGACCCTGCTGTGCTGCCTGCACTGCTCTGCAGGGGGCAGTGCAGGAGCTGTGGGACCCTGCTGTGCTGCCTGCACTGGCCTGCAGGGGGCAGTGCAGGCTGTGGGACCCTGCTGTGCTGCCTGCACTGCCCTGCAGGGGGCAGTGCAGGCTGTGGGACACTGCTGTGCTGCCTGCACTGCCCTGCAGGGGGCAGTGCAGGCTGTGGGACACTGCTGTGCTGCCTGCACTGCCCTGCAGGGGGCAGTGCAGGAGCTGTGGGACCCTGCTGTGCTGCCTGCACTGCTCTGCAGGGGGCAGTGCAGGCTGTGGGACCCTGCTGTGCTGCCTGCACTGCTCTGCAGGGGGCAGTGCAGGCTGTGGGACACTGCTGTGCTGCCTGCACTGCCCTGCAGGGGGCAGTGCAGGAGCTGTGGGACACTGCTGTGCTGCCTGCACCGCTCTGCAGGGGGCAGTGCAGGAGCTGTGGGACCCTGCTGTGCTGCCTGCACCGCTCTGCAGGGGGCAGTGCAGGAGCTGTGGGACCCTGCTGTGCTGCCTGCACTGCCCTGCAGGGGGCAGTGCAGGAGCTGTGGGACCCTGCTGTGCTGCCTGCACTGCCCTGCAGGGGGCAGTGCAGGCTGTGGGACCCTGCTGTGCTGCCTGCACTGCTCTGCAGGGGGCAGTGCAGGAGCTGTGGGACCCTGCTGTGCTGCCTGCACTGCCCTGCAGGGGGCAGTGCAGGAGCTGTGGGACCCTGCTGTGCTGCCTGCACTGCCCTGCAGGGGGCAGTGCAGGCTGTGGGACCCTGCTGTGCTGCCTGCACTGCCCTGCAGGGGGCAGTGCAGGAGCTGTGGGACCCTGCTGTGCTGCCTGCACTGCTCTGCAGGGGGCAGTGCAGGCTGTGGGACCCTGCTGTGCTGCCTGCACTACCCTGCAGGGGGCAGTGCAGGCTGTGGGACCCTGCTGTGCTCCCTGCACTGCCCTGCAGGGGGCAGTGCAGGCTGTGGGACCCTGCTGTGCTGCCTGCACTACCCTGCAGGGGGCAGTGCAGGCTGTGGGACCCTGCTGTGCTGCCTGCACTGGCCTGCAGGGGGCAGTGCAGGCTGTGGGACCCTGCTGTGCTGCCTGCACTGGCCTGCAGGGGGCAGTGCAGGCTGTGGGACCCTGCTGTGCTGCCTGCACTGCTCTGCAGGGGGCAGTGCAGGCTGTGGGACCCTGCTGTGCTGCCTGCACTGCCCTGCAGGGGGCAGTGCAGGAGCTGTGGGACCCTGCTGTGCTGCCTGCACTGCCCTGCAGGGGGCAGTGCAGGAGCTGTGGGACCCTGCTGTGCTGCCTGCACTGCTCTGCAGGGGGCAGTGCAGGCTGTGGGACCCTGCTGTGCTGCCTGCACTGCCCTGCAGGGGGCAGTGCAGGCTGTGGGACCCTGCTGTGCTGCCTGCACTGCTCTGCAGGGGGCAGTGCAGGCTGTGGGACCCTGCTGTGCTGCCTGCACTGCACTGCAGGGGGCAGTGCAGGCTGTGGGACCCTGCTGTGCTGCCTGCACTGCACTGCACTGCTCTGCAGCCCCTGCAGCAGCCATCTGCAGCTCCAGGAGCAAGGCCTGGCCTGAGCTGCAGGAGGAGAAGCAGCAGGGGCACTGCAGGAGCCCTGCCCCAGGCTGCAGCAGCAGGAAGCATCTCTGCTGGCACTGCCACCTCTGCTGGCACTGCCACCTCTGTGCCCACAGCTGGCACTGCCACCAGCAGCTCTGCACAAGCTGCCCAGGGAGGGGACTTCAGGACAGAGAGTCCCAGGATGGGTTGGGCTGGAAGGGACCTGCAAGCTCAGCCAGTGCCAGCCCCTGCCATGGGCAGGGACCCCTCCCCCAGCCCAGGCTGCTCAGGGCCTCATCCAGCCTGGCCCTGAGCACCTCCAGGGGGGGCACAGCCACAGCCTCCCTGGGCAGCCTGTGCCAGAGCCTCCCCAGCCTCACTCTCAAGAGTTTCTTCCTCCTCTCCAGTCTCAGTCTCTCCTCTCCCAGCTCAGAGCCATTGTTCCTCCTCCTGGCACTCCCAGCCCTTGTCCCAAGTCCCTCCCCAGCTCTCCTGGAGCCCTTCAGGCACTGCAAGGCTGCTCTGAGGTCTGCCTGGAGCCTTCTCCTCTGCAGGCTGCACAGCCCCAGCTCTCCCAGCCTGGCCCTACAGGGGAGGTTCTGCAGGCTCTGATCCTCCTTGTGTCTTCCTCTGGAGCCTCTCCAGCAGCTCCAGGTCCTTCTCATGCTGGGGGCCCAGAGCTGGAGGCAGTGCTGCAGGTGGGGGCTGAGCAGAGCAGAGCAGAGGGCAGAATCCCCTCCCTGGAGCTGTGCTGCTGGGCCCCAGGACCAGGAAGCTGTCTCCTCACAGCTCAGCACCAACTCCACCTCCTCATGAAGCAGCAAGGACTCAGACCACCTGCAGCTGTAACTGGCACAGCCAGCCCTGCACTGGATGCTCCCTCTCCTCCTGAGCCAAGCTGAACTGCTCCCTGCTCTGCCTCATCCAAGCCTCACCCCCAGAGGAGTCAGCCACAGGCAGGAGCAGGAGGGCCTGGGCTGCTGGGCACAGGGCTGAGACAGCAGCTGGGGGGACACCCAATGGGTGCACAGGGAGGTCACCCAGCAGCTGCAGGGCTCCAAATGCCTCCTGGGAGTGCAGCTTGCCTTGGGAAAGGCTGAGGCTGCTGGCCCTGCACAACCAGAGATCCACTCACTGCCTTGGCTTGCAAAGAACCTTCAGAACCAGCCCCAGCCATGGGCAGGGACCCCTCCCCCAGCCCAGGCTGCTCAGGGCCTCATCCAGCCTGGTCCTGAGCACCTCCAGGCAAGGGAGAGCCACAGCCTCCCTGGGCAGCCTGTGCCAGAGTCTCCCCAGCCTCACTCTCAAGAGTTTCTTCCTGCTCTCCAGTCTCAGTCTCCCCTCTCCCAGCTCAAAGCCATTGTTCCTCATCCTGGCACTCCCAGCCCTTGTCCAAAGTCCCTCCCCAGCTCTCCTGGAGCCCTTTAGGTACTGAGAGGCTGCTCTGAGGTCTCCCTGGAGCCTTCTCTGCAGCCCAGGGGCTGCAGCTGGCAGCAGGCTCCTCCAGGACCCTGAGCAATGCCCCAGGCAGTACCCAGCCAGAAGAGGTTTCAGCCACACCACCTGCAGGGCTGCTTCCCACAGACAGGCAAGCAGCAGGACACCCCTGCAGGGCAGCAGGGACACCCCTGCAGGGCAGCAGGACACCCCTGCAGGGCAGCAGGGACACCCCTGCAGGGCAGCAGACACCCCTGCAGGGCAGCAGACACCCCTGCAGGGCAGCAGGACACCCCTGCAGGGCAGCAGGGACACCCCTGCAGGGCAGCAGGGACACCCCTGCAGGGCAGCAGGGACACCCCTGCAGGGCAGCAGGCACTCCAGATGTGCAGCAGGACACCCCTGCAGGGCAGCAGGCACTCCAGATGTGCAGCAGGACACCCCTGCAGGGCAGCAGGCACTCCAGCTGTGCAGCAGGACACCCCTGCAGGGCAGCAGGCACTCCAGATGTGCAGCAGGACACCCCTGCAGGGCAGCAGGCACTCCAGATGTGGACAGGAGGTCACTGCCTCACTGCAGCCCAGGAGACTGGAGGGGAATGCTGAACCTTCCCCACCAGGTATCTGCCAGGGAGCCAGGGCTGGGCAGAGCAGGGCAGCAGAGGGGCAGAGAGCTCCTGAGCACGACCAGGGCAGCCTTGACCTCAGGAGCAGAGCTCTGAGCAGCTGGCTCAGGCCCAGGAGAGAGCTCTGAAAGCTCTGCCATTAACTGGCAGCTCTGCTCCTGGGGGGATTTTGCTGCTCACATTCTCCAGCACAATTTGCCAGCTCCTGGGAGCCAAAACAGCTTCCAGAGGTAGGCAACATGGAAATGAGTCACAAGCCTCTGGTCTCTGCCAGAGAGCTTCCCTGAGTGGAGGCAGCATCCTGCAGCGAGGGGAATGACTTCTGCTGAGAGACCCTGCAGGGCTGGGGCAGCTCTGGAGCCCTCAGCACAGACAGGGAGCTGGGGGAGCAGGGCCAGAGGAGGCCACAGCAGTGCTGGCAGGGCTGGAAGCCCTCTGCTGGGAGCCAGGCTGAGAGAGTTGGCCTTGGGCAGCCTGCAGGAGAGAAGGCTCCAGGGAGACCTTCTGGTGGCCTTGCAGTGCTTCAAGGGCCCAGCAGAGAGCTGGGGACAGAGCTTTGAGCAGGGCCTGATGGGACAGGACAAGGGGGGATGGTTGGAAAGGGCAAGAGGGAGCTTGAGAGTGGAGAGAAGGAGAAAGGTTTGGCACTGAGGGTGGGGAGAGCCTGGCCCAGGCTGCCCAGAGAGCTGGGAGCTGCCCCATGGCTGGCAGCAGTGCAGGGCAGGCTGTGTGGGGCTGTGAGCAGCCTGCTGGGGCTGGGGCTGGCCCTGCTGGCTGCAGGGGGTGGCCTGGAGGAGCTTCACAGATCCCTTCCCACCTGAACCATTGTGATTCTATGACTGCACCACCTGGAGACCACACTCTGAGCCTGCCACCAGTGCTGCAGTGATCAGAGCATGCCCAGGGCTGCCCAGCTCAGGGGGCAGCTGGCACCTCCCCAGGCTTGCCCCTTCACACCTGTGAGGGTACTGGGACAGTGCCCACCACTGCTGGGTCAGCAGGAGAGCAGAGGCTGCCCTGAGGAACAGTCAGGGCACCAGTGGTGACTTCACTGCACTGGGAGCCTGTGAGAGACTAAACCTTCCCTCTCCTGCTGTGACTCAACAAAGAGAACATCACCTGTGCTGCTGGCCCAGGCAGGGGACCCTGGGCCCTCCATCCAGGGCACCCTGGGGCCTCCATCCAGGCCACCCTGGGCCCTCCATCCAGGCCACCCTGGGCCCTCCATCCAGGCCACCCTGGGCCCCTCCATCCAGGCCACCCTGGGCCCTCCATCCAGGCCACCCTGGGCCCCTCCATCCAGGCCACCCTGGGCCCTCCATCCAGGCCACCCTGGGCCCTCCATCCAGGCCACCCTGGGCCCCTCCATCCAGGCCACCCTGGGCCCTCCATCCAGGCCACCCTGGGCCCCTCCATCCAGGCCACCCTGGGCCCTCCATCCAGGCCACCCTGGGCCCCTCCATCCAGGCCACCCTGGGCCCTCCATCCAGGCCACCCTGGGCCCTCCATCCAGGCCACCCTGGGCCCTCCATCCAGGCCACCCTGGGCCCCTCCATCCAGGCCACCCTGGGCCCCTCCATCCAGGCCACCCTGGGCCTTCCATCCAGGCCACCCTGGGCCCCTCCATCCAGGCCACCCTGGGCCCCTCCATCCAGGCCACCCTGGGCCCCTCCATCCAGGCCACCCTGGGCCCCTCCATCCAGGCCTTGGGAGTGTGCATGCCAAGGTCATCCCCCACGGGGAGAGCTGAGCCACCCCAGCACCCCTGGCAGCTCCCACAGTGCCTGGGGCCACACTGCCCTGGCAGCACCACACCAAGCACCAGCCTGCAGCTACCCAGGGACCTCAGCTCTGCCCTGGGCTGGTGGGGGCTGGAAGGGACCCCTGGAGCTCACCCAGCCCAACCCCTGCCCCAGCAGGGCTCCCCCAGCAGCTTGCCCAGGGGCACAATGCCCAGGGGGGGTTGGAAGCTCTGCAGAGAAGGAGACTCCACAGCCTCTCTGGGCAGCCTGCTCCAGGCCTCCAGCAGCCTCACACCACAGAAGTTTCTCCTCCTGCTCAGGTGGAAGCTCCTGGGCTGCAGCCTGTGCCCCCTGCCCCTGGTGCTGAGCATGGCTGCCAGAATTTAGAATAAACCAGGTTGGAAGAGACCTTCAAGATCATCACATCCAACCCACCAACCAATCCAACACCACCTGAACAACTAACCCATGGCACCAAGCACCCCAGCAAGGCTCCTCCTGAACACCTCCAGGGATGGGGACTCCACCACCTCCCTGGGCAGCACATTCCCATGGCCAATCTCTCTCTCTGTGTAGAACTTCTTCCTCACCTCCAGCCTAAACCTCCCCTGGCACAGCTTGAGACTGTGTCCTCTTGTTCTGCTGCTGCTTGCCTGGCAGAAGAGCCCAACCCCCACCTGGCTCCAACCTCCCTGCAGGGAGTTGCAGAGAGCAAGAAGGTCTCCCCTGAGCCTCCTCTCCTGCAGGCTAAGCAACCCCAGCTCCCTCAGCCTCTCCTCCCAGGGCTGTGCCCCAGACCCCTCCCCAGCTTTCTTGCCCTTCTCTGGACACCTTCCAGCAGCTCAACCTCTTTCCTAACCTGAGGAGCCCAGAGCTGGACACAGGACTCCAGGTGTGGCCTCAGCAGTGCTGAGCACAGGGCACAAGGACTTCCCTGCTCCTGCTGGCCACACTCTTCCTGCTGCAGGCCAGGATGGCCTTGGCCTTCTCGGCCCCCTGGGCACACTGCAGGCTCCTGTTCAGCTGCTGTCCACCACTCCCCCCAGGTCCCTCTCTGCCTGGCTGCTCTCAGCCACTCTGCCCCCAGCCTGCAGCACTGCCTGGGGTTGCTGTGGCCAAAGTGCAGCCCCTGGCACTTGGCTGTGTTCAATCTCCTGCCCTTGGCCTCTGCCCCTCTGCCCAGCCTGGCCAGGTCCCTCTGCAGAGCTCTGCTGCCCTCTCAGATCAACTCCTGCCCCCAGCTTGGTGTCAGCTGCAAACTTGCTGCTGACTGACTCAATGCCCTCACCCAGATCATCAATGAGGATATTGAACAGGCTGGGGCCCAGCACTGCTCCCTGGGGCACAGCACTGGTGCCTGGCTGCCAGCTGGCTGTGGCACCATTCACCACCACTCTCTGGGCTCAGCCTCCAGCCAGTTCCTCACCCAGCTCAGAGAGCTGCTGTCCCAGCCAGGGGCTGACAGCTTGGCCAGGAGTTTGCTGTGGGGGATGGTGGCAAAGGCCTTGCTGAGTTCCAGGTAGACCACATCCACAGCCTGCCCCTGCTTGTCCTGTCACTGGGGACCACTGGGAAGAGCCTGGCCCCATCCTCCTGACACCCCCCTGAGGGATCTGTCAGCACTGATCAGAAGCCCCTCAGCCTCCCCCAGGCTAAGCTGCCCCAGCTCTCAGCCTCTGCCCAGCTGGGAGCTGTTCCAGAGCCCTCAGCACCTCAGCAGCCCTTCTGAGAAGTGACCTCAGAAGCAGGGATTCAGCTTTAGCTTCCTCCCACCTCCCTACCCCAGTGAAGACTTCTTCATGGCACCCACCAGGAAGCACCAGAGAAGCTGAGGAGGATCAGCCCCACAGTGGCAGGAGGAGGCAGGCTGGTTCACAAACGTCCCTCCAGCTGCCTGCCCCCTGCAGCCCTGCAGCCTGACTCCACCTGGCAGCACAGCCCAGCCTCTGCAGCTCTACCCACACACACCACCCAGCCCTCCTTACTTCAGTGCCTACCACACTCTGCAAGCCAAACCTGCCCTGGGGTGAAGAGCAAGGAGCAGAGGAGAGCAGAGGGGAGAGCAGCGATGCTGCCAGCCCCGTGGGACACCCCTGCCCTCCCCCCTGCACCTGCCAGCCCAAGAGCCTCTGGGCAGCCATCCTCTGCTGCAGGCACAGCACCATCCTGGGAGGGAAAACATCTGCTAGGGCCTGACAGGAACCCAGCCAGGCCAGGCAGGAGTCCCTGCTGAGAAGCCAGCAGGTGAGTGTCTGGGCCAGCAGCAGCAGCCAGCACCGAAGGTGACACCACACAGCCCCCAGCCACTGCCTCTGCTCCCCAGGGGCTGCTGCAGAACAGGCCTGGCAGCCCTGCCCTGGGAGCAGAGGCTGGGCTGGGTCAGCCTTCAGCAGGCTGAGGGGACCCCTCACTGCCAGGGACCAGGACATAAGGGGTGGCTGCCAGGAGGATGGAGATTGGCTCCTTGCAAGGAGTCCCATGGAGAAGACAAGAGGTGGTGGGGACAGGACCCTGCTGGGCCATTCCCCCTGGGCTGCAGGAGGCAATGGCTCACTGGGAGCAGTCAGACCCTGCTGGGATCCTCTCCCAGGGGCAGTGGTGGGTCCTGGGCCCTGGGCAGTGTTCAGCCCCAGCCTGGCAGGGTGCTGAGCCAGCTCAGCCCAGCTCCACCAGCACCCAGCAAGGTTGCAGCAAGGGATCCCTGGGGTCCCTTCCAAGCTGGCACCCTGGGGTGCTGAGACAGAGGAGCTTCAACATTCACAGAGCACACCCCAGCCCCTCTGCCAGGACCACCACCACCATCCACAGCACTCAGTCACCACCCAGCACCTCAGACTGTCCCTCTGAAGGAAGCCAGAGCTCCTGCCAGCTGCCAGGCTAAGGCTGCAGCCACACAGCCCTGCTGCATCTCCCTGGGCAGCTCTGCAGCCTGGAACAGACACAAGCAGGAGCAGAGCTTGCTCTGGATCCACAGCTTGCTGCTGGCTGTGCTGTCCCAGCTCTGGGCTCCTCACCTGCTGTGCAAAGACCAACAGACAGAGTGGAGATGTTTGTGTTCCTCCAGCTCTGCACAGGGAGCCAGCTGGCAGCTCCACAGCCCAGCCTGAACGTGTCACACACTGAGCCAAGCCTGGCCCAGACTCATCTGGGTCTGGAAAGCCCTTCCAGACCCTGGGCACCCACTCTCCAACCCTCCCAAGGCTGAAGCTAAGCCATGGCCCTCAGCACCACAGCTCTGCCTCTTTGAAACACCTCCTGGGGTGGGCATTCAACCACCTCCCCAGGCAGCCTGTGCCAGGCTTTGAGAGTCACAGAGCTGTCAGGGCTGGAAGGGAGCTCAAGGCTCAGCCAGCCCCAACCCCCTGCCCTGGGCAGGGACACCTCACACCACAGCAGGTTGCTCACAGCCACCTCCAGCCTGGCTGCAAACACCTCCAGGCAGGAGGCTTCCACCACCTCCCTGGGCAGCCTGTGCCAGGCTCTCACCACCCTCCTGGGCAACAACTTCTTCCTCACAGCCAACCAGCAAAGCTGGGGAGGGGTCTGGGGCACAGCCCTGGGAGGAGAGGCTGAGGGAGCTGGGGTTGCTTAGCCTGCAGAAGAGGAGGCTCAGGGGAGACCTTCTTGCTCTCTGCAACTCCCTGCAGGGAGGTTGGAGCCAGGTGGGGGTTGGGCTCTTCTCCCAGGCACCCAGCAGCAGAACAAGAGGACACAGTCTCAACCTGTGCCAGGGGAGGTTCAGGTTGGAGGTGAGGAAGAAATTCTTCCCAGCAAGAGAGATTGGCCACTGGGATGTGCTGCCCAGGGAGGTGGTGGAGTCCCCATCCCTGGAGGTGTTTAGGAAGAGCCTGGATGAGGCCCTTGGTGCCATGGTTGAGTTGCTCAGATGGTGCTGGGGGAGAGGTTGGACTTGGTGATCTCTGAGGTCTCTTCCACCCTGGTTAATTCCATTCTACTCATTTCCCTTTCAGAGAACTTTCTTCTCATGTCCAACCTAAACCACCCCTGGTGCATCCCCCTCCAACCTGTGCAGACCTCCTGCCCTCCCTCTGGCCTGGATTACAGCTTCTGGGCCTTCAACTGAAGCAACAACAGCCACCAAATGAGCAGTGCAGCTCTGGGGGTGGGCCCAGGCAGGGGGCAGGGGGGCCTGAGCAGTGCAGGGACAGCTGCATGAGTGACACTGCTCAGGAAGGGATGCTGCAGGAGTTTGGCATCGCCAGGCTCCGCTGATGTTGCTCCTGTTGACAACAAACTCTCCTTGCCTAAGGTGCTGATGCCCTTGGTGTCTGCTGGAAGCCTTCTGGTGTGCCCTGCAGGGAATCCCCAGCCAGACAACACTCAGGTGGAAGAGGGCTGGAACAGGGCAGGAGTGGTCTGGGCCTTCCACAGCCCTCTGAGAACCAATCCCCAGCGAGGTGCAAGCCAGCTACCTCCAGCAGCTACCTCCAGGAGCTCCACTCTCAGTGCGAGAGGGACACAGCCAGGCAGCTCTGCACCTGGCCCTCCCTGCAGCAGGGGCTGGCAGGGCTCAGCGCCCAGAGGTCACCGTGCAGAGGGACAGCAGCCAGGGCCAGCGGCTGCCAGGGCCCTGCTCAGCACCAGCTGCTGCCCCAGGCTCAGTCACCGCTCAGCAGCAGCACTGCCCCGGCCCCAGCAAGCCCTGGAGGCACAGGGGAGGGAGCCCAGCACAGGCAGCGATGCCCTGAGGGAGCCCAGCACAGGCAGCGATGCCCTGAGGCACAGCACAGGCAGCGATGCCCTGAGGCACAGCACAGGCAGCGATGCCCTGAGGCACAGCACAGGCAGCGATGCCCTGAGGGAGCTCAGCACAGGCAGCGATGCCCTGAGGGAGCCCAGCACAGGCAGCGATGCCCTGAGGGAGCTCAGCACAGGCAGCGATGCCCTGAGGCACAGCACAGGCAGCGATGCCCTGAGGGAGCCCAGCACAGGCAGCGATGCCCTGAGGGAGCTCAGCACAGGCAGCGATGCCCTGAGGCACAGCACAGGCAGCGATGCCCTGAGGCACAGCACAGGCAGCGATGCCCTGAGGGAGCTCAGCACAGGCAGCGATGCCCTGAGGGAGCCCAGCACAGGCAGCGATGCCCTGAGGGAGCTCAGCACAGGCAGCGATGCCCTGAGGCACAGCACAGGCAGCGATGCCCTGAGGGAGCCCAGCACAGGCAGCGATGCCCTGAGGGAGCTCAGCACAGGCAGCGATGCCCTGAGGGAGCCCAGCACAGGCAGCGATGCCCTGAGGGAGCCCAGCACAGGCAGCGATGCCCTGAGGGAGCTCAGCACAGGCAGCGATGCCCTGAGGGAGCTCAGCACAGGCAGCGATGCCCTGAGGGAGCCCAGCACAGGCAGCGATGCCCTGAGGGAGCCCAGCACAGGCAGCGATGCCCTGAGGGAGCTCAGCACAGGCAGCGATGCCCTGAGGGAGCTCAGCACAGGCAGCGATGCCCTGAGGGAGCTCAGCACAGGCAGCGATGCCCTGAGGGAGCTCAGCACAGGCAGCGATGCCCTGAGGGAGCTCAGCACAGGCAGCGATGCCCTGAGGGAGCCCAGCACAGGCAGCGATGCCCTGAGGGAGCTCAGCACAGGCAGCGATGCCCTGAGGGAGCTCAGCACAGGCAGCGATGCCCTGAGGGAGCTCAGCACAGGCAGCGATGCCCTGAGGGAGCTCAGCACAGGCAGCGATGCCCTGAGGGAGCTCAGCACAGGCAGCGATGCCCTGAGGCACAGCACAGGCAGCGATGCCCTGAGGGAGCTCAGCACAGGCAGCGATGCCCTGAGGGAGCTCAGCACAGGCAGCGATGCCCTGAGGCACAGCACAGGCAGCGATGCCCTGAGGGAGCTCAGCACAGGCAGCGATGCCCTGAGGGAGCTCAGCACAGGCAGCGATGCCCTGAGGCAGCTCAGCACAGGCAGCGATGCCCTGAGGCAGCTCAGCACAGGCAGCGATGCCCTGAGGGAGCTCAGCACAGGCAGCGATGCCCTGAGGGAGCCCAGCACAGGCAGCGATGCCCTGAGGGAGCCCAGCACAGGCAGCGATGCCCTGAGGCACAGCACAGGCAGCGATGCCCTGAGGCACAGCACAGGCAGCGATGCCCTGAGGGAGCCCAGCACAGGCAGCGATGCCCTGAGGGAGCTCAGCACAGGCAGCGATGCCCTGAGGGAGCTCAGCACAGGCAGCGATGCCCTGAGGGAGCCCAGCACAGGCAGCGATGCCCTGAGGGAGCCCAGCACAGGCAGCGATGCCCTGAGGCACAGCACAGGCAGCGATGCCCTGAGGCACAGCACAGGCAGCGATGCCCTGAGGGAGCCCAGCACAGGCAGCGATGCCCTGAGGGAGCTCAGCACAGGCAGCGATGCCCTGAGGGAGCTCAGCACAGGCAGCGATGCCCTGAGGGAGCCCAGCACAGGCAGCGATGCCCTGAGGGAGCCCAGCACAGGCAGCGATGCCCTGAGGCACAGCACAGGCAGCGATGCCCTGAGGCACAGCACAGGCAGCGATGCCCTGAGGGAGCCCAGCACAGGCAGCGATGCCCTGAGGCACAGCACAGGCAGCGATGCCCTGAGGGAGCTCAGCACAGGCAGCGATGCCCTGAGGGAGCTCAGCACAGGCAGCGATGCCCTGAGGGAGCTCAGCACAGGCAGCGATGCCCTGAGGGAGCCCAGCACAGGCAGCGATGCCCTGAGGGGGCACAGCACAGGCAGCGATGCCCTGAGGGAGCCCAGCACAGGCAGCGATGCCCTGAGGCACAGCACAGGCAGCGATGCCCTGAGGCACAGCACAGGCAGCGATGCCCTGAGGGAGCCCAGCACAGGCACGCCACAGCCAGGCAGACCCACGCACGCCACAGCCAGGCACACCAGAGCCAGGCAGACCCAGGCACGCCACAGCCAGGCAGACCCACGCACGCCAGAGCCAGGCACGCCAGAGCCAGGCAGACCCACGCACGCCACAGCCAGGCACACCACAGCCAGGCAGACCCACGCACGCCACAGCCAGGCACACCACAGCCAGGCAGACCCACGCACGCCACAGCCAGGCAGACCCGCGCACGCCACAGCCATATGGATCCACCTACACCGGCCCCTGGCACACCGGCCCCAGGCACACCAGCCCCACGCAGCCCCACGCAGCCCAGCCCCACGGGGCAGTTTCCCCGGCCAGCAGCGGCGCCTGAAGCCTTCCCCCCGCAGGCTGCAGGGGAGGCAGCGCAGCCCCAGCAGCGCCCAGGCCAGCGCAGCCCCAGCCGCGCAGCCCCAGCCGCGCAGCCCCAGCAGTGCCCAGGCCAGCGCAGCCCCAGCCGCGCAGCCCCAGCCGCGCAGCCCCAGCCGCGCAGCCCCAGCCGCGCAGCCCCAGCCGTGCCCAGGCCAGCGCAGCCCCAGCCGCGCAGCCCCAGCCGCGCAGCCCCAGCCGCGCACAGGCCAGCGCAGCCCCAGCCGCGCAGCCCCAGCCGCGCCCAGGCCAGCGCAGCCCCGGCAGCGCAGCCCCGGCAGCGCCCAGGCCAGCGCAGCCCCAGCCGCGCAGCCCCAGCAGCGCCCAGGCCAGCGCAGCCCCAGCCGCGCAGCCCCAGCCGCGCACAGGCCAGCGCAGCCCCAGCCGCGCAGCCCCAGCCGCGCAGCCCCAGCAGCGCCCAGGCCAGCGCAGCCCCAGCCGCGCAGCCCCAGCCGCGCACAGGCCAGCGCAGCCCCAGCCGCGCAGCCCCAGCCGCGCAGCCCCAGCAGTGCCCAGGCCAGCGCAGCCCCAGCCGCGCAGCCCCAGCCGCGCAGCCCCAGCCGCGCAGCCCCAGCCGCGCAGCCCCAGCAGCGCCCAGGCCAGCGCAGCCCCAGCCGCGCAGCCCCAGCCGCGCAGCCCCAGCCGCGCAGCCCCAGCCGTGCCCAGGCCAGCGCAGCCCCAGCCGCGCAGCCCCAGCCGCGCAGCCCCAGCCGCGCAGCCCCAGCCGCGCAGCCCCAGCCGCGCAGCCCCAGCAGCGCCCAGGCCAGCGCAGCCCCGGCAGCGCAGCCGCACACCTCCCGGCATCCTCCCGCCGCCTGCTCCCGAGCCGCGGGGCAGAGGCTCCGGCCTCACGTCCCGCACGGGAGCTGCTGCCTGCCCCCGCGGCCCTGCCCCCGGAGCCGCCGGGAGCAGCCCGTCTGTCATTAGCGCTGGAGCAGCTGACAGGCTGCAGGACTGAGTCCGGCTCAGAAAATGGCAGCCGGCGCTCGGCCGGGGAGCTCTCCTCACGGCGTGACAGGATTTGCTCGTTCGGCACCAGTGCTGCTCCCAGGAGAGGCACGGAGGGGTAGGAAGCTTCCTGGGAACCCAAGGAGAGCATCACCCCCGGAGCTGCCCCCCTGAGAGGCAATCATCCTCCCTTAATCTCCACAAAGCCTCCCTTCCCCCACCAGCCCTCCAGGCTGCTCACACGAAGGCACTTGGGTTGGGTTTTGCAGGTGTTGGCAGCAGGAAGGCTCAGGGCAGCCGGAAGAAGCTGGGGCTGATTGCCCTCCCTCCTCCCCACTCCTCAGTCACCTCCTGCCGCTCTCAGAGCAGCTGAGAAGTGGCTCAGGCTGCACAGAGAGGCTTCTGCATCCACTTTGCGTCGGGAAAGGCTCAGGGGAGCAAGTGAGGAGGCGGCAAGGCAGGAGCACTGCAGCCAGACTGGGTTAGGCTACAAGGAGCCTCAGAACAGTGTTCCCTGTGGCTAAAGTGATCCTATCCCTAGAGGAGGCTCTGGGCTCCTGCTCCTGGCAGTCGAGGCAGGCAGGCTGCTCTTGGGCTGGCAGCAAAGGCTGAGGGGAAGGAAAAAGGTGCAAGGAGGAAAGTGAGACCAGGTATCAGGGGCAGAAGAAAAAGGTCTCCCCAAGAGACCACAGAACCTGCAAGTCACAGTCTCACCAAGAGACCTCAAAGACCATCAAGTCCAACCTGAAAGCCTTTTCTCAGCTCACCAGCAGGGCTTTGGAGGTGGCACTCGGTGAGTGTCCTCCCCTGTGCTGCACAGCTCAGCCCCCAGCCAGGCTCCCCAGCACTGCTCCAGCCCCCACTGCTCTGCACCACAGCGCTGCACCACCTGCCCCTGCACCACCAGGCACACCGCAGCACCACCAGCAAACCTATCCCCCGAGAGCTCAGCTGCTGCATTGCTTGGCCAAGATGGAAGATCTCAGCCGAGGCAGCCAGAGGAGAGTGTGAGTGCTGGCCAGCACAGCCTGAGGGAGCTCCTGCAAGCCCTGCTGCATCTTGCAGCACTTGGGAACAGAGGGCACCTCAGGGCACTGCAGGAAGCGATCTGACAAAGCAGCCTGCTCCTTCACCTTCCAAAGGCCTCTCTGGCCGCTTCTGCTGCTCTCTGAGCCATCACCAGTGAGGCTTCCTCAATGCATCACATCGGCAGGGCACAAAACCGCCGCACAGCCCTCACAGTGCTCCAGCAGCACCCAGCCCGGACCCACAGCACAGCACAGCCTGCTGCCCCCGGGGCAGCGGCCGTACGGCCTTCCAGGACCCTGCAACCTGCCCCAGCCCCCCCGGGGGGCTCTCAAATCCTGCCCCACAGCCCCTGGTGACAGAGGTCACCCAAGCCCCGTGGAGCCCCTCAGGGAACCCTACATCCCAGGGCACTCTCACAGCATCCCTGGGGGACCCTGCCCCACAGCCCATAGGGCATCGAAGCCCCACAGGCCCCCCAGGGCACCCTGAGGTCCTGCCCTGCTCCCCTCGGGGCCTGACCGTCACGGCAGCCTCGCAGCAGCCTTCGGGGCCCCTCAGCCCCGAGAGCAGCACCAAGGGGTCACTAAGGCTTCACGGAGCTCTGCCTGGGGACCCCCCAGTCCTGCCTCGCACCCCCCGGGGCAGGACCCACCTCGGCCTCTCAGCGCTCCCGGGGGCACCCCACGGTCCTGTCCCACATGCCACATCAGCAAGGGGGCACCCCACAGCCCAGGCCCGCAGGGAGAAGGTCATCGCAGCACCCCCGGGATGCCCACAGCACCGTGGGGGTCACCACAGCACCCCCGGGGGACCCCGCATCCGCCCCAGGGCTCAACGACCACCGCAAGAAGCGTGGCTGCGAGAAGCTAGCGAAGCACCCCGGCACCCCGCCAGGAGCAGGAGCGGAGAAGGGGGTTAGCGGAGGAGGGGGTTAGCCACGGGGCCGGGCAGGGTCGGTTCCCCGTTCCCCCCCCCACTTACCCGCCCCGCCATCTTGCCGCTGCGCCCGGCCCGCAGCCGCGCCGCCTGACAGCCGCTCCGCTCCGCGCCGCGCCGCACCGACGGTCCCGCCCCGCGGCCGCCAGGGGGCGGCGCAACGCAGGCGCTGCGGCGGGATTGGGCGGGCCGCCGAGGACCGCGGGGGCGGTGACGCCCCCTTGCGGCGCCAGCGGCCCCGGATTGGCCGTTCCGCGCAGGCGCTGACGGGCAGCTCCGGTGCCGCTAGGCCATTGGCCGAGGGGCGGAGGGGGGAGGGCACTCTGCGGGAGACCTGCTGCGATTGGCCGGCGCGCCGTGCGCGGGCCCGCGGCTCGCCGCGGTGCGGGCTGCGCGCTCCGGGCCCCGGGGGGGAGCTGCCGCTGTGCCCCGGCCTGAGGGCGGGCAGGGTCCCTGCGGCAAGGGGTGGCGGGTAGCCGCGGCTCAGCCGCCCGGTGAGAACCCTGCCCGCTGCAGGAGCGGCGTCGGCAGGAGGCCTCTCGGGGCCCGGGGGCAGCGCCGAGCCCTCGCCCGCGTCCCCTGAGCTGGGCACGGAGCCTTCGCGGGCAAAAGCACAAAACCTATCGAACTGCCCCACATGGGCAGCACCTCTGTATAGTGGCGCCGGCAGAGGGATGCTGGGGCCTCCTCCCGAAGGTTCCCTTGCTTCGTGAGGTTGTTCTCCAGCCGCAGGATCCCGGAGTGGTTTGGGTCAGAAGGGACCTTGGGGATCATCTGTGCCAGCCCCTGTGCCAGGGACACCTCCCACGGAGCAGGGATTCACCTGCACTAGGTTTAGCTGGGCAAGCACAGGTCTTCTCCAGCCTGAACAACTCCACGATTCCACCTTTTCAGGCTTTGTGCTGCGAGTCAGAGCTGTGTGCAGGCCTGGAAGGTAGATCATGGAAGCTCAGAGCTGCTGCTCTGGCTCAGTGCGTGGCTAAGCCTGGGATTAACCTTCGGTGAGGAGGGCTTGGGACTGCTGCTAGGCACTCACCCATGGCACTGATGTCTTCTGCTCCTTGCAGCTCTTCCTTCTACCTGGAGCCTGGTCCTGCTTGAGCACCTACTGAATGCTGGCAGCCAGACTTCTGGATATGGATCTGCATGGAGGCCAGCTCCTGGGGTCTGGTTGAGCTAGGGCAACAGGTCACAGTGGATCAGCTCTGCCATGCTGAGATGACAAAGGCTTGCTCTCAGAGCAGTGTCCTCTGTGTGATGAGATTCCATTTATGGTCTCTGGTCTTGGCTTTGGTTTGAGGGAGGGAGGTGGTGAGCACTTGGACTCCAAAGGCAGGTTCAGTACTGTGTCCAAAGGCAACCTCAGCAGCCTGGAAATCAATCCAGGGAGCAAGCTGCAGTGTGTTAACAACCTGTCACAGCAGCAGCAGCTTCCTGCAGGGCTTGGACAACATCATTAATACTGACTGCAGCTGCTGCTTTGCTGCCATGAGCAGGTAACAGTGTCAGCAGGGACTGGAGGGGACTCCAGGCTCATGGAAACCTGGGGGGCAGCACTTAAATGCAGTGGTTGATATGTGGGGCCACAGATGTGCCTCAGTGCCTCTGAAGCAGCACTTTTAGAAGTCCTCTGCCTGGCCTGGGGGGTGGTCCCTGGAGGGGCTGCTGCAGCTGCTCCCCCAGCTATGAATTCTGGCTGAATTACTTCATTTTGGGGTGATTGGTACTGCTCTGAGCCTCCCCAACCTCTGCTGTGTGGCTTTGAAGGAACCTTGTGCAGAAACAAATGCAGGGAAAGAGAGCTCTGAACTGTTAGGGAAGTAGCTGGGATGGGGGGGGGAGGGTTGCACTCCCCAGCATTTCACCACTTCAAAGAGGAGAGGAAAGCAAAGCAAAGCTCCCCAAACCACACAGGGTGCACTGGGTCTGGGGGGAGACCTGAGACCATAGGAGACCCCAGCCTACCCCTGGGACCATAGGAGACCCCAGCCCACCCCAGCTAGGTCCTGAGCTCCAGCCATGACTTGTCGCTCAGGGTGACAGGACTGCACCTCAAGGAGCTTTGGGCACAAGGGGTTCTGAACTAGGGCATGGTCCAGAGGCCTGCCCTAGAGCCCTGCCCCACAGCCAGCCCCATAGCCCTGCCCCACAGCCAGCCCTTCCCTGGGGCAGGGAGTGAGGGGCAAAGCAGCTGGGAGAGCACACCCCATGGAGCCACTGCTCACAGCTGCCCCCTCCACACAGCTGTGGTCTGCTGGAAGCCAAAGGCTTCGCTCCAGACACATCTGGCCTGGGCTCCTGGGCTCCCTGGGTAGGTTTAGGAAAGCACTGAGCAGGATCCAGCCCCCCAGGCTCCCCCCACTGACCTCCCTGTGAACCCAGTGGCTGGCAGCACACCGAAGGGAGCGGGAAGGCTGGAGGGGAGGCAGCAGCAGGGAACGTGAGAGCACAACACCGATGCCCTGCATTCATAACAATGATGCTGCCTGCCTTGTCAGCGAGTTAGCAGTGTGCTGCCTTTATCTGCCCAAAAACACTGTCCCTGGACTCCTTGTAAATAGCTTGAGAGCTGAAGCAAAACAGCTTGAGAGCTGACAGGAGTGTGGCTTGGCCTCAGGGCTTTGGGGCTCAGGAGTGAAGCCAGCTACACTCTCACGCTTGGTGGAGCATCTAAAGCAGCTGCAGGGGTGAGAGGGGCAGGGAAAGAAGGGGCTGGCAGCTTGAGCCAGGCTCCCCCTGCCCCCTTGTCTCCTGTGGTTTCTCCTTCCAGCCCCAGGGCTCTGGGGCACCCTCAGCTGCTGACCCCCAGCAGGGAGCCATGATGTGAGGGCAGGACTGTCACTGGTGATGGGGAGCAGGGGGCTCCTCTTGCCCTGGTGGGTGATGGCAGAGTCACCACAGCAGTCTGGCCCCAAGCAGGGCTGTCCTGGCATGGAGTTGAGGTGGCAGCTGCTGAGGGCAGCCTGGCTGGCAGCACCAGGGGTAAGAGCCCTGAGGGGGTGGCAGGAGGATCTAGGGAAAACTTCCAGGAGTGGTCAGGGCCTGGCACAGGCTGCCCAGGGAGGTGGTGGAGTCCCCATCCCTGGAGGGGTTCCAGAAACCTGGGGCCATGGTTTAGTGGCCACGGTGGGGCTGGGTTGCTGTTTGGAGCAGGGGAGCTTGGAGGCCTCTGTGATTCTATGGCCTGGGGGCTGGCAGGGGCTGGAGCTGGCAGGACCTGAGGGGTGACAGTGCTACCCCCAAAGCAGGGGCATCTCCCCAGCAGAGCAGGGCTGCTCCACCAGGGGTTTGTGTGCAGCCAGGAGCCCGCTGGGAGCTGCACAGAGCTCAGCTGCATTACAAAGTTTCACACAGTGACACCAGCGTGGCTGCCCCCCCCCTGCTGCCCCTCACATCCACCCCCACTCTGCTCCCGGGCTGCTTCGCGGCTTCTCAGCCCTCCATGAAAGCAACAGTGTCTACAGCCCCCCAGGTGCTCTGGGAGGGGTGGGCTTGCAGGCTGGGGGGGGGGCGGGGAGGGGTTGGGTATTATAATGATATGCTAATGAGTGCAGCCATTAGGAACAGAGCTTGCAACAGTTTTACCTCTCCAGGGTTTGCTGATGTTGCTTCTGTTGACAGCAAGCTCCTGTGGCCTGGGGTGTTGATGTCCTTGTGTTTTCTGGCAGCGGGATGGGATGGGATGGGATGGGATGGGATGGGATGGGATAGAGTAGAATAGGATAGAATAGAATTAACCACGTTGGAAAAGACCTTTGAGATCATCCAGTCCAACCTCTCACCCAGCACCATCTGAGCAACTCAACCATGACTCCAAGGGCCTCATCCAGGCTCTTCCTAAACACCTCCAGGGATGGGGACTCCACCACCTCCCTGGGCAGCACATCCCCAGGGCCAATCTCTCTTGCTGGGAAGAACTTTCTCCTCACCTCCAGCCTAAACCTCCCCTGGCACAGCCTGAGACTGTGTCCTCTTGTTCTGGTGCTGGGTGCCTGGGAGAAGAGCCCAACCCCCACCTGGCTACAACCTCCCTGCAGGGAGTTGCAGAGAGCAAGAAGGTCTCCCCTGAGCCTCCTCTTCTGCAGGCTAAGCAACCCCAGCTCCCTCAGCCTCTCCTCCCAGGGCTGTGCTCCAGACCCCTCCCCAGCTCTGTTGCCCTTTTCTGGACACCTTCCACCTTTTGGTTTACTTTGGAGGGCATTCACAGCACAAGGCAGACAGCAGCAGTCTCTGGGCTCCTCTCCAGGGCAGGCAGTGGTTGTTCAGACCAGATCTGCACCACGAAGCCCCTGGCAGAGGTCCTCCTTAGAAGACCAGTGCAGCACAGCCAGCCCTAACTCAAACAGCATCACTGCAGTCTGGGCTTTCCCTCCACGGTTTCACTTGGGTAACAACAGCGCCAGGCCTCGGGGGGTGACAAGGCTCAGAGCTGGCAGGGCCCGTGGGTGGCAGGGCCCGAGGGAGTGCCTCAGGCTGTGGAAGGGCGGCTGTGAGGGGGCAGCCCTCCCGCCCCGCCGGGGGCAGGCCGATCCCGGGGCAGGCCGATCCCGGGGCAGCACTCAGGGGAGGGGGCGGGGCCGGAGGCTGTGAGCGGCGTTGCCGTCTCGGGGTTGGCGGGAGGCGATGTTTAATTGGCTGGGCGTCGGCGGAAGGAGCCAATAGCGATGAAGCTCTGTTGCCACGCGCCGGGCCGCCGCCCTGCCCTGCCGAGTAACCGCGTGGAAAACGCCGCGGGTCACGCGGCGCGGGGAGTCGCGAGGCAGCTGAGCGTCTCCTCATTGGCTGCGCGGCTCAGGGGCTGGCCAATCCCCGGCAGCGCGCGGGGCGGGGCGGCGGTTGGCCCAGCACGAGGCTAACGGCCGGGGCCGCCTCAGCCCGCCCGCCATGGGCGCGCGCCGCCGATAACCGCCGCCGGTAACCGCCTGCGGCCGCGGCCGCCATGGAGGTGAGGGCCGGGGGTGCGGGGAGGCTGGGGGAGCCCGGCTGAGGGCTGGAGCCGTCCCGAGGCTCGGGTTTTGCCTAGGCGCCGGTAACCGAGCAGGGCTGAGGGTGGGTTCGGTTCTCGCCCTTCCTCCCTTGTGTGGCCGCGCCCGGCCTGCCTCAGTGCCCTGACATCTTCCCGTGTGGGGCTGTCCGGGGCCGGCATAGCTGCTGGGAAGGCTGTTGGGTGTCCTGGGAACGTTGCGGTGGGCAGCGTGTGGGGGCTGGGTGAGGCCTGCCGCAGCCACGGGCCCCTACCGGCACCTGGCAGGCCGGGGGGGTGTGGGGACTGGGTGAGACCTGCCGCAGCCACGGGCCCCTACCGGCACCCGGCAGGCCAGGGGGGTGTGGGGGCTGGGTGAGGCCTGCCGCAGGCACGGGCCCCTACCGGCACCCGGCAGGCCGGGGGGGTGTGGGGACTGGGTGAGACCTGCCGCAGCCACGGGCCCCTACCGGCACCTGGCAGGCCGGGGGGGTGTGGGGACTGGGTGAGGCCTGCCGCAGGCACGGGCCCCTACCGGCACCCGGCAGGCCAGGGGGGTGTGGGGGCTGGGTGAGGCCTGCCGCAAGCACGGGCCCCTACCGGCACCCGGCAGGCCAGGGGGTGAGGGCACAGCCCGGAGCAGAGCCTGCTCCGATGAAATACGAGGAGCAGCTTCCTCGCTGTGAGGCTGCTGGAGCCCCGGCGCAGGCTGCCCCGAGGGGTGGTGGAGTCCCCGCTGGGCTCACTCCAAAGCCCCCTGGACAGTGTGCTCCTGGGCAAGCTGCTGTGGGTGCCCTGCGTTGGCCAGGGGCTTGGACTGGTTGATCCCCAGAGGTCCCTTCCAGCCCCTGTGGTCCTGTGGCTCTGTCACATCCTCACTGAGGTCACAGGCTGGGGGCTAACAGGGCAAGTCAGAAACTGAGAAGACCTTTCCCAGCCCCTGTAAGCCATGGAGCTGAGCCCCTTGCTGCTGCTGGCTTCATGTGTTCATGTTTGTGAAGTGTGTTGATACTATTCAGCTGTTCAGCCTGGGGAGGAGAAGGCTTCCAGGAGACCTCATTGTGGCCTTCCAGGATCTGCAGGGGGCTCCAAGAAAGCTGGGGAGAGAGTTCTGAGGGTGTCAGGGAAGGATAGGACTGGGGGGGGATGGAGCAGAACTGGAAGTGGGGAGATTGAGATTGGCTGTGAGGAAGAAGTTGTTGCCCAGGAGGGTGGTGAGAGCCTGGCACAGGCTGCCCAGGGAGGTGGTGGAAGCCTCCTGCCTGGAGGTGTTTGCAGCCAGGCTGGAGGTGGCTGTGAGCAACCTGCTGTGTGAGATGCCCATGGCAGGGAGTTGGAGCTGGCTGAGCCTTGAGCTCCCTTCCAACCCTGCAGCTGCAGGGGGAGCTGGAATGAAGCTCATGCTGTCCAGCTGTCCCTGTGGTGCAGAATCTGTTTTCATCCTCAGGTGGCTGTAGAATAACTTTGAGAGGGGAGCTCTTAATCAGGGTGCTGTCAGAGCACTACCCTGTGAAACCTGACCTCTGAATGCCATGATAAGTGTTCCCTAGGTGCTGCCATGGAGTATGTTCAGTATTAGGCCAACAACTCTATTTGTGAGCTGAAGGGCTGTTGTTTGGGTTGGGGTTGGGTATTTTTTGCCTTTATTTGAACCTAAAATTGTCCTTGTATGCCTCAGCTTCTGAGGAAGGGAAGGGAAGATGCCCAACTTCCTTGCTTCCTTTTGGTTTAGAATCACAGAGTGGTTTGGGTTGGAAGGGACCTTTAGAGTTGCAGCCCCCCTGAGTGAGCAGGGACATCTGCAGGTTGCTCAGGCTTTCATGTCTTGCTCCCCTTGGTCACTGGTTTGAGTGCCTCCAGGCTGGTGACAGGGACCAGGGCTGTTCTTAGGTGGAAGTTTGTTTCTCCTAGAGCTGCAGAGTGGGGCAAGGTTCCCCCCAGCTCCCAGTGTCTGTGCTGGGGTGCAAAATAGCAGCTCCTGAAGTCCAGAGATGCACATTTGTGTGATGGAAGTGATGAGAGGACCCAGAGGGGTCCTTCAGGGTGCAGAAGGCGAAAGGACTCTTGGCTCAAGAGATGATTATTCTCCCACTCCTGTGGCTGATGTTCTTCTGTGGTGATTCAGCCCTTTGGAAGCTGATTATGAGCCCAGGCTTGGGGAGTGATGAGATTCAGAACAGCCCTGCAGAGGAGGGCTTGGAGGTGCTGGTGGATGAAGCTGGGCAGGAGCCAGCAATGGGCACCGGCAGCACAGAAGGCCAAGGGCAGCCTTAGGCTGCCCTTGGCCTTCTGTGCTGCCAGTGCCCATTGCCAGAGCTGCTGGAGAGAGAGGATCCTGCCCCTCTGCTCTGGGCATGGGCATGGAGCTGCTGGAGCAGGTCCAGGAGAGGCCACGGGAAATGATCAAGGGCTGGAGAACCTCTCCTGTGGAGATGGGGTGGGAGAGTTGGGGCTGCTCAGCCTGGAGAAGGCTCCTTGGGGCCTGGAGCAGCATTTCAAATCGGCAGGGGACCTGCAGGCAGGCTGGGGAGGGAGAGGGGGAGGGACTGTGCAGAGGGGCTGGGGGGGGCATAGGGGGAGGGACTGTGCAGAGGGGCTGGGGGCATAGGGGGAGGGACTGTGCAGAGGGGCTGGGGGCATAGGGGGAGGGACTGTGCAGAGGGGCTGGGGGCATAGGGGGAGGGACTGTGCAGAGGGGCTGGGGGGGGCATAGGGGGAGGGACTGTGCAGAGGGGCTGGGGGGGGAGGGACTGTGTAGAGGGGCTGGGGGGGGCATAGGGGGAGGGACTGTGCAGAGGGGCTGGGGGGATACTATGAGGGGCAGTGGTTTCAACTGGAGCAGGGCTGGTTTAGTCTGGATATCAGGAGGAGCACTGAGAGTGGTCAAATACTGGAAGAGGTTGCCCAGGGATGTGGTTGTGGCCCAGTCCCTGGAGACACTCAAGGTCAACCTTGTGTCCCTGAGCAACCTGGACTCGTTGGAGGTGTCCCTGCTCCCTGCAGGGGGGTTGGGCACAACGACCTTTGAGGGTCACTTCCAACCCGGTGAACCCAGCTGATGTAGAGCGAGTCTGCAGGTTTCCTCTGCTGTGGACCTCCTCCAGACACTTCTCCTGGGCTGTTGGTTTAAGCTTTGCTCTCAGGGTAAATATGGAAGTGTTCTAATCATAGACTCAGTAAGGTTGGAAGAGATCTCAGAGGTCATCCAGTCCAAGCTGTCACCCAACACCTCCTGACAACTAAACCCTGGCACCAAGTGCCACATCCAAGCCCCTCTTGAACACCTCCAGGGATGGGGACTCCACCACCTCCCTGGGCAGCACATCCCAGTGGCCAATCTCTCTGGCTGGGAAGAACTTTCTCCTCACCTCCAGGTTAAACCTCCCCTGGCACAGCCTGAGACTGTGTCCTCTTGTTCTGGTGCTGGGTGCCTGGCAGAAGAGCCCAACCCCCACCTGGCTCCAACCTCCCTGCAGGGAGCTGCAGAGAGCAAGAAGGTCTCCCCTGAGCCTCCTCTTCTCCAGGCTAAGCAACCCCAGCTCCCTCAGCCTCTCCTCCCAGGGCTGTGCCCCAGACCCCTCCCCAGCTCTGTTGCCCTTCTCTGGACACCCTCAAGAGTCTCTCAGTGTCCTTAAGCTGAGGGTCCCAGAGCTGGGCCCAGGACTCCAGGTGTGGCCTCAGCAGTGCCCTGTGTCAGGCTGGGGCTGGGCCAGCTCCCACAGGTGTACGGAAGCAGTGCAGCAGTCGGTCTGGGTGTAAGCCCCCAGCTGCCAGGTCTGTCTCTGACGATGTCCTTCCCCCTCTCCCCTCTCTCTGCAGCCGCCGGTGGCGTTGCGCGGCGGCGGCGGCTGGGGCGCGGCGGAGGCCGGCGGGAGGCTGGCCGAGCCCTGGGGCAGCATCGCGGCAGGCTCGGCCTCGCTCTACGGCTGCTACAGAGCACAGGTGCGGGGGGTGCCCAGCGGTGCTTGCCTGCCGGGGGGGGGTTGGGTTGCTTGGAAACAAAAGGTTACAAAGATGCTTCTGATGCAGTTTGTTCCCCCGGGCAAACCTGCAGCACCAGGTTCGATTCCTCCTCGGCGGCCAGCAGGAGGGGCAGCGACTGCTGCCAGCAGAGCGCAGAGGGAGCAATGTGGTGCTCGGAGAAGGAGTGCTGCTGGGGGCTTTCTGCTCTCCTGCTAGCATAAACGGGATGCTAGGGGTTGGAAGGGACCTTCAAAGATCATCAAGTCCAACCCCCTGCCAGAGCAGGAGCAGAGAACCCAGCACAGGTCACACAGAACACAGGCAGGGCTGGGAAGGCTCCAGAGGAGACTCCACAACCTCCCTGGGCAGCCTGCTCCAGGGCTCTGGGACCCCCACAGTGCAGAAGTTCCTCCTCCTGTTGAGCTGGAACCTCCTGTGCATAAGCACTTGTGGGCAGAGTGAGGAGCACAGGGCTGCTTTCAGGAAGCCTGGGAAGTTGTTGAGAGGGAGAAGCTTAGGTATGGCCACAGATAGTTCTGGGGCATGCACAGATGTGGAGTGCAAACTCTGGGCATAAGCCAGCCTGGGGAGCAGGGAGGGTTAGTCTGCTGAGTGGAAAATGCCAGGCCAGGACAGTACATCATGTGTCTGTGTTGGAAGGCACCTCCAAAGCTCATCCAGTCCAACCCCCTGCACTCAGCAGGGACATCCTCAGAGCAGGCTGCTCAGAGCCTTGTCAGACCTTACCTTGAATATCTCCAGGGCTGGGGCCTCAACTCCCTCCCTGGGCAACCTGCTGCAGTGTTCCAGCAGCTCCTGGGGCAGAACTTGTTCCTCACATCCCATCTCAGTCTGCTCTGCCCTCCTTTCAAACCATTGCCCCTGGTCCTGTCCCTGCAGGCCTTTGGGAGCAGTCCCTCTGCAGCCTTCCTGTAGCCCCTTCAGGTACTGGCAGGCTGCTGTTAGGTGTCCCTGCAGCCTTTCATGGCCCTAAACTTTCACCAAGGTAAAAGAGTCAAATGGAAACTGGTTCCCAATGCCTGCAAGGACAGACCTGTTAGTTGCTCTACCCAGGACTTGTGGGGCTTTGGCCTTCCATGGTCATGGAGTACAGACACCTGTCCAGAGGTAGGCAGAAAGCCTTGCTGGGAGCAAAACCTGCTCTTTGTGTCTTGCTTTCTGCAGCTGCTGGCCTGCTTTGTTTCTGTCTGCTTGACATTTAACCCTGGGAAAACACCACTCAGATGTTCCCTCAGCAGGAGCTAAGGGATTGTGCTGTGGTTGAACCAAACAAGCAGCTGCCCCTTTTCACTTACACTGGGCAGAAGATTTTGCTCTAGAGAAGAACTGGCTGTGAGCTTCCTCAGTGAGGCTAAAATGACCTCTGGACAAGGGGACTGAGTCCATCATCTGCCAGTTTGCAGATGACACCAAGCTGGGGGCAGGAGCTGAGCTGTTAGAGGGTAGGAGAGCCCTGCAGAGTCCAAGGGCATGAACAAGTCTGAGTGCCAGGTTCTACTCTTTGGCCACAGCAACCCCAGGCAGTGCTACAGGCTGGGGGCAGAGTGGCTGAGAGCAGCCAGGCAGAGAGGGACCTGGGGGGAGTGGTGGACAGCAGCTGAACAGGAGCCTGCAGTGTGCCCAGGGGGACAAGAAGGCCAAGGGCATCCTGGCCTGCAGCAGGCAGAGTGTGGCCAGCAGGAGCAGGGAAGTCCTTGTGCCCTGTGCTCAGCACTGCTGAGGCCACACCTGGAGTCCTGTGTCCAGCTCTGGGCTCCTCAGGTCAGGAAAGAGGTTGAGCTGCTGGAAGGTGTCCAGAGAAGGGCAAGAAAGCTGGGGAGGGGTCTGGGGCACAGCCCTGGGAGGAGAGGCTGAGGGAGCTGGGGTTGCTTAGCCTGCAGAAGAGGAGGCTCAGGGGAGACCTTCTTGCTCTCTGCAACTCCCTGCAGGGAGGTTGGAGCCAGGTGGGGGTTGGGCTCTTCTCCCAGGCAAGCTGCACCAGAACAAGAGGACACAGTCTCAAGCTGTGCCAGGGGAGGTTTAGGCTGGAGGTGAGGAGAAAGTTCTTCCCAGCAAGAGAGATTGGCCCTGGGGATGTGCTGCCCAGGGAGGTGGTGGAGTCCCCATCCCTGGAGGTGTTTAGGAAGAGCCTGGATGAGGCCCTTGGAGCCATGGTTTATTGATCAGGTGGTGCTGGGGGAGAGGTTGGACTTGATGATCTCCAAGGTCTCTTCCAGCCTGGTTGATTCTGTGTCCTGCAGGGGTGGGTTGGGAGGGCATCGCTCCTGTCCCTTCCAGTCTGTTAGAGGCTGGTGCAGAGGTGGCCTGGAGTGGTCACTGCTGCACATCTGCACTGGGCAGCCCTCACCACAGGAGTGACCTCTGGCCTGGGGTCATGGCTGGCTTTGCTGCCTGTGCTCTGCTTACTGCAAGGCTGAGCTTGGTTAGGGCCACTTGGCCTGATGAAATGCTTGCTGTGCTTGGGCTTCCACTCAGTGCTTTTGTTGTGCCTGGGATGCAGGGTGAAGAGACTGCAGAGGTGCCTCAGCCCTACGCTGCTGCCCTTTCCACAGCAGAGCTCTCTGCACCTCTGGATGCTTCTGCTCTGTACACACCATGGTCCACCTGTGGAGATGACCCCAAGCAGCCTGCTGCTTCCCAGGGCAGCATCAAGTCCAGGTAGCCCCTGGGACAGGGAGAGCCTGGCTGTGGTGAGGGAGTGGATGGGCTCTGCTGGCTCCTGCTCGCCTCACAGAGCAGTTTGAGTGCAGCCATTGCTTTAATTGCTGTGGCATTGGCTTGCAGGGCTCAGCCTGAGAGGGATGATTATGGCAGTGAGACAGATCTGTATGGGCTGGTGTCAGACATCCTGGAGGAGCAGGAGAAGCCACAGCCATACTGTGCTGAGGGGTGAGTGCTGCCTTCTCTGCTCTGACAGGAGCTGTTCTCTGTGCTCTTAGCTTCACATCTGCTGCTGGCAAGTCCTCCTGCTCCTTACAGCTTCCCTTCCTTCCCCCCAAATCTTCTAATAACTCTCTTGCCACACTTGACAGCTTTGCTCTGTCTGCTCAAATCACACCAGAGCTGCTGGCTCTCTGCTATTTGCAGAGCTCTTTAATTGGCATCTTTAAGATGAGCCCTTAACAAGCACTGGGGAAGTGCTGGGCTCAGAGAAATCTCCTCAAATATGTGCCTTGGCCTATTTTTTTTCCCCCTTTTTTAGTCCAAGGCTGAATGCAGCCTTTAGGTTTCCTTCTTAATTAATTTCAGTGCACAGGAGGAAAAAAAACTTCCCAAAGCACAACCCCAAACTCTTTCAGACTCTGCTGAGCTGGCAGGGGAGAAGAGTTCCACTCACAAGGAGTGGTTCCTGCTGCCAGTGCTGCCTAAGCACCATTTGCTTATCTCAGGGGCAGATTGGGCTTGTGTTCTAGCACCTGAACAACTATTTGAGGTGGCCAGGACAGGGTGACACAGGAGGATTCAGATCCAGCACCCCCAGGGTGCTTGGAGGGCTCAGGGTCTGCTGCCTGAGCCGGAGTCTTGCAGCTCTGTGGGATGAGAGAGGGAAACCAGCTCTCCAGGTTCCCAAGCCAGGCACCACTCCTGCTCTCTGTTTTCCCAGACAGTTCCAGGGATTTCTGTAGGTGTGCTGAAGTGAGGGAAAGTTTGAGAGGTGAGTCTTGAGCAGGAGAGAGCTTGCCAGTGCCTTAGCTTCATGCAGCAGGGGCTGCCTCCCTGCTCCCCGCGCTGCCGGATCCAGCAGGCGCTGCAGGGGCTGCCAGCCACGATTCCAGGTGTTACTGAGCCTGTTCACACTTCCACTTGACAGCCAGGGGCTGATGTCCTGTGTTAAGCCATGGCAATTAGTGGAAGGAAATGTGCTGTGGGTGCCTGTTCCTCATGTGCCTGCAGGAAGCAGTATAAGCCCGTGTTAAACACAGGCAGCTCTGCAGCCCTGAGCAGGAGGAGGAAGAGAAGTGCTGTGTGCTGGGACTTGGCTCTGAAAGGCTGGGGGCACCTGGGGAGGGGTGGGTACCTGATCTTGGAGTACTGGGCAGTGCCTGGCTGGAGGGCAGCCCTGGAGAAAAGGCCTTGGGGGTGCTGGGGGAGGAGAAGCTCAGCAGGAGCCAGCAGGGAGCACTTGCAGCCCAGAGAGCCAAGCAGAGCCTGGGCTGCAGCAGCAGAAGTGTGGCCAGCAGGGCAGGGAGGGGATTCTGCCCCTCTGCTCCACTCTGCTGAGACCACAGCTGGAGCTCTGGGGCCGGCTCTGGAGCCTCTGTGCCAGGAAGGCTCTGGAGGGGCTGGAAGGTGTCCAGAGCAGGGCCAGGAGGAGGAGCAGAGCGCTGGAGCTGCTCTGCTGTGAGCACAGCCTGAGGGAGTTGGGGTTGTGCAGGCTGGAGAGGAGAAGGCTCCCAGGAGACCTAACTGTGGCCTTCCAGGATCTGAAGAAAGCTGGGGAGGTACTTTTGAGGGTGTCAGGTAGTGATAGGGCTGGGGGAATGGATCCAAGGTAGAGGAGGGGAGATTTAGATTAGACCTTAGGAAGAAGTTCTTCACCATGAGAGCCTGGCACAGGCTGCCCAGGGAGGTGGTGGAAGCCTCCTGCCTGGAGGTGTTTGCAGCCAGGCTGGAGGTGGCTGTGAGCAACCTGCTGTGGTGTGAGGTGTCCCTGCCCATGGGACTTATCCTTGAGGTCCCTTCCAACCCTGCCAGTTCTGTGTCTTGTGATGCTTTGGTGGCATTGGTTATCACTTGGTACTTGCACAGCTTGAAGGCATTGAGTGTAGCTCCTGAGGGGCATGGGTGGCCTTAGACAAGCAGGGTTGGTGTTCTCATGCAGTGACAACAGTAGTGGATAGAAGCTGAAGCAAGGCATCACCGAGTAGAATGATTAGGGAGTTACTACAGCTGCTTGGGACAGGAAGAGGAGCAGCGGAGGCAGCAACCTGACCTCGTGTTTCTTGTTTTCCAAGGAGCTGCCCTTCCAGCCTGAAAGCTGTGTGGCCTGTGAGTGCCAGCAGGATCCCAGAGCACCAGGAGCTGCTGCCCGAACCCAAGAGAGCCCTTGCTGGGGCCGCCTCTCCGCAGCGTTTCTACGGCGGTGAAGCTGTCCCTGGTGCTGAGAAGCAGTTCCTGCCGAGGGCAGAGGAGTGCTACCGCGGCCTGGCCGCCGGCAGCCTGGAGGAGCCGCGGCTGTACCCCGCCCGCAGCGAGCGCGCCGGCGGCCCGCAGGCCAGCGAGGCCCCGAGGGCCAGCCCTGCCTATCAGTACTACCCCTACCTGAAGAGCACCTTTGCACCCCCGGCCGGCTGCTCAGAGCTGAGCAAAGACTTGGCAGCTGAGGCTTTTCCTTATGGAAGGGAGAGGCTGGGTCCCAAGGGAGCAGAGGTGCAGCTGCACCAGAGGTGGGCAGAATCCTCCCTCCCCCAGTTCCACAGGTACAGTGAGGGCACAGATTACAGCAGGTTCCCTGAGTACCCTGCTGGCATAGCCAAGCCTAACAACAGCTCCAGCTGCAGCCTCCAAGAAACTAAATCAGCGACTGGGACCCCCAAGGCACCATCCCTGGACACAGAACCCTACAGTAAATTATTCCAAGTAAAATCTGGAACTCAGAAAAAGCCAGAAGATAGAATTGCTGAGCAGCTAAGCTTCCCCTTTCCCAGGGCTGCAGGGCTGCTACCAGAGAAGCAATTCCCAAGTGAAGCTTCCTTCTGCACTGATCTGGGGCCAAAACTGGAGTATGGACTCAAAGCTTTCCCTCCTTGCCCAGGGGCTGGTGACTCTGCAAGTGGTGTGGAGAAGCAGCCTTTCCCCAAGGCTGACCTGCAGAGTTCAGAGTACTGCAAGCCCCTTCCCCTGTTTGCAGGCCCAGCAAACCCTGCCGTGGGCGCCGGCGTGAGGCCAGCCTGGCTGAACAGCCAAAGCAAGGCTGCTGCCCCTGGGCCGCCGCAGCCCCCCAGTCCTCTGGTGAAATGGAACCATCCTTTCCCTGCTTTCCTGAAGGGTTCCACTCACTCCAACGAGTTTTTCCAGCTCCCCTCTCCAGCTTTCCCCTTGAACAGCAGCTTGCTGCTCAAGCACAGCCAGGAGAGCCCTGCCTTCGCCTCGGGCCTCGACTTGGGTTACAGCAGCGCAGAGCGAGCTCGGCCCGCCGCCTGCCTCGAGGCGCTGGGCAGGGCTGGAGAGGAGACCCTCCTGGAGTATCTGAGTGAGAAGAAGCTAAAGCAGCCCAATGGCTTCTGTGACAGCTTCTCAGCTCAGCAGTTCGGCATCATCGACAGCCTGAGCAAGCACTGCTTCCAGCTGAAGCCCCCGAGCGAGCGCCGCGACCTGCAGGGGCAGAAGCACGTGGATGGCTGGCTGCAGACCATGTACCAAGAGCTGCTGGAGTCTCAGGGCCAGTTCCCCCTGGGGAAGGGGAGTGGGGACCCTCTGAGCTGCCTGCAGGCCCCCAGCCTTCCCAGCAGCTGCCTGATGGGGGACTTGAGGGGCAGCCAGCAGCTCGGCTCCGGCGCCTTCCCCTTGAGGTCCTCTCATCTCTTCGGCCACTCAGTCCTTCCTCTGCTGGAGCCTCCTGACTTGTTCCCCCGTGAGGATGTGAAGCACTTCTACCCTTACTTCAGCAGGAAGATGTGTGGTGACACTTCTGCTGCTGCCTTTGGCCCAGCATTTGCAGCTCCAAGGCAGGGGAAGACCCGTGGTGGGCCTGCCAGCGAGCTCCACCTCAGGCTGGAGGAATGTTACGAGCAGTGGAAAGCTCTGGAGAAAGAAAGAAAGAAGGTAAAGGAAATGAAACCCCCCAGCTGTGCCCTGTCACAGCTTGGGTGTGAGTCTCACCCTGCTCAGGCTGGGCAGAGGTCATGGGAAGTCCTCACTGGTGGCAGTTGAAACCCTTAATCATGGAGTCATAGAACTGTCTTGCTTGGAAGAGACCTTTAAGATCAGAGGCTCACAGGATGTTAGGGTTTGGAAGGGACCTGCAGAGATCCAGTCCAATCCCCTGCCAGAGCAGGAGCACAGATCACACAGGAACACATCCAGACAGGGCTGGAAAGGCTCCAGAGCAGGAGACTCCACAACCTCCCTGGGCAGCCTGCTCCAGGGCTCTGGGAGCCTCAGTGCAGAAGTTCCTCCTCATGGTGAGCTGGAACCTCCAGTGCTGCAGTTTGTCCATTGCTCCTTGTTGCAACTGAGCAGAGCCTGTCCCTGTCCCCTCCCTCTTGCCCTTCCAGCCCTCAGATATTTATGAACATTGATTAAATCCCTCTCAGTCTTCTCCAGACTAACCAGCCCCAGGCCTCTCAGCCTCTCCTCACAGGGCACATGCTCCAGTCCCTTCATCATCCTCACCAAAGAATGGGACTTCAAAGTTCAAGGGCTTTGCTTCCTTGGATATTTGGGCTGAAAATAGAAGTTTGTAGCCCAGTTGGGAGGAGCATAACTAATGTGCTTCTGCACTTCAAGCAGGAATCAGGTGACAGGTGCTGGGTTGGGGTGGGACTGGCAAAACCAAGGCACACTGGGCTGTGGCACAGTAACTACAATGGAGCTGGGATCTATGAAAGGAGATGCAGTAATTGCTTGTTGAATTGGGACTCAGCTTTAGTCCTTTCAAGAACTAATTTAAGTTTCTTAGGCCTTACACTTTCAGCTCTTTCAAAGGGTCCTCCCCTTCTGCTTCCCTGAAGTTTGAAAGTGAAGAGGTGTTTGAAAGGGCTTCTTGCTCCCCAGAAACAGAGCCTGAAGACAGGGGGAAATTAAAACCTTGAGCTGAAAGATTGAGGTAGCTTTGTGTGAAGCCCTTCTTAAAGCAATTAGCCTTTTGGGTCATCAGCAGAAGTGGTTCAGGCTGCTCTTGAATGTAAAACCTGCCTTCATTTCACCACCTTGGCTGGGGTTGGAATTCAGGAGTTGCCTGGAGCTGTGACTTTGTGAGGGGGAAGTGACCAAACCAAGGTGCAGGTACCTTTGGCTGCCTCTGTGGAAGCTCTGCTGAGCCACAGAAAGAAAACTGATTGCAAGGGGAGGTAGCAGGAGGCAGTTTCCTGAAGTGCTTCCTGACTTAAAGCTGGATGCTGCTTTGAATGAAGGGCCCAGGGGAGAATGAGCTGGGCTCAGGGAGGAGGTAAAGTGCAATGGAGAAAGATTTGAGACATGCTGAGAAGCTGGGGGTGGAGAAAAGGAGGCTGCAGCTCCATGTGGACCACCACAAAACTATCTGAAGCAGTTCTCAAGCTAGCTTTTGGCTGGCTGGGTGGTGTGAACTGGTGTGGCAGTGCCAGAGCCAGGGGACAGGACAAGCTGACCCTTGGCCTCTTGCACTCAGCTTGCAAAGTCATTGGCTGATGGCTGCATCGAATCTGGTTTCTCTTAGAGCAGGAAAGGCTTCCTGGAGCTTGGCTGCTCTGTGCAAACTGGGGGCCAGGGGCTGAGTTCATTCCATTTTAGCTTGCTGGGTGAGGTCTGTGAAGGTTTTGCCCAGCTGAAATGGCTCTGACTCTGTTCTGTGCTTCTGCATCTCTCTGCTTGTTCTCTCTTGCCTTGTGGTTAGAATCACAGAACTGTCAGGGCTGGAAAGGGACCTCAGGGATCAGCCAGTTCCAGCCCCCCTGCCATGGGCAGGGACCCCTCACTACATCAGGTTGCTCACAGCCACATCCAGCCTGGCCTTAAAGCCTGGTTCTGACTGCCCTCCATTTTCTCTGCAGGCAAGGTGAGAACAGGCTGTGGTCAGAGTGAGGGGACAGAGCACTCCTGAAAGGCTTTGTGTGTGCACAGTGGCTTTAGTTAACTGCTCTGAGTGCAGGGCTGGTTCTCTTGCAACAGGTGACTCTCTCAGGTGCTTCATAGAGTCACAGAGCTGTCAGGGCTGGAAGGGACCTCAAGGCTCAGCCAGTGCCAACCCCCTGCCATGGGCAGGGACACCTCACACCACAGCAGGTTGCTCACAGCCACCTCCAGCCTGGCTGCAAACACCTCCAGGCAGGAGGCTTCCACCACCTCCCTGGGCAGCCTGTGCCAGGCTCTCACCACCCTCCTGGGGAAGGACTTCTTCTGCCATCCAAATTTGCTGCCAAATGCCTGAGTCCTCCTCACCTGCAGAGCTCAGGGCAGGGAGAGGCTTGGCTGCTGCTGGCTGAAGCAAAGCACAGCTCTGCAGCTCCCATTCAGGGCCTTGTTCCTTTGTTTTCCTGCAGACTGAATCAGCTCTAGCAAAGAACTTCCAGGGGAAGAAGGTTTCCAGTGCCAACAACATCCCAATCCCCAGGCTGCCCTCCAAGCCCTCCAGGGTGGATCGCCTGATCGTGGACCAGCTGCGGGAGCAAGCCAGAGTGAGTGGCAGGGCTCAGCCTAGCAGAGGGAGCTTGGAGTGCAGGGAGGGAGCTGGGAGAGGATCAGAGCAGCTTCTCCCAAAATAGCTTTGTTCTGAAAGGCTGTGCAGGGAAAACATTTCAGCAGGCCCTGCCTGGGTGTCTGCAGCTCCGGGCTCGCAGCTGCTGCTCGCAGGGAGCTCGCTGCAGGCTGTGGCTCACGTTCAGAGCCGAGTGCCAGAAGGATGTGGGGCTGGTACAGAGCCTGTGTGAGGTGCAAGATCCAGCCAGACCCCTGCCCCAGGCTGGGCCTGCACTGGGAGCTCCTCTCTCCTGAGCATCTCAGCAGAGGAATGCTCACCATAGATGCACAGACACTGCACCACAGGAGGGGTTGGGGGGGGGACAAGAAACCAGTTTAATCAACACTTGCAAGGCTTTGCTCTGGATTTGCTGGAGAGCCTTGCCTTTGTTCATGCAGAATGGGTCTGGATGCATCTTCAGCTAGCAGCTTGCTGCTGCAGCCCAACAGCCCTAACCTGCAGGGCAGGCTGGGCTCTGCAGAGTGGCCAAAGGATGGTGCCAGCAGGCAGCAGCCTGCTCTGTGTGAGGCAGCAGCCTGCCCAGAGCTCTGCAGGGGAGGCTGGAGGGAGGAGCTGAACACAAGCAGCACTAATCTGAGCTGCCAGCAGAGCAGCAGGAGCCTGGTCTGGCTGTTGTGGGGCTGAGAGGCCAAAGCCAGGATGCTCAGGCTGCAGGAGGAGGAGAAGGGTGGGCTGGAAGTGAGAGCCAAAGCCACTCCCTGTGAGGGGAGACTCACTTTGACTCCCACTTGTAGATGCTTTCAGTTCCAGGACAAAGCAGAGCTGGTGGAGAGGTGACAGTAGCTTCCTTCCTCATGACATCAGTAGCTACCAGAAACACACAACAGTGAAAGGAGAGGCTTCAAACCAGGATCTCCTGTCCACAGACTGCATCTCCATCTCCCTTGTGTCTGGAGATGTAAATCCACAGCTCCACTGTGACTGGCAGGGTCCTGCCAAGCACAAGTCCAGGCTGAATGGGGGATGGATGCAGAGGAGTCCTGTGAAGGAGGATTTGGGATGAGAAGCTCAACATGAGCCAGCAGTGTGAGCACCCAGCTCAGAGCCAGCCCTGTCCTGGGCCCCAGCAGGGGCAGGCTGTCATGGACCCCTCTGCTGTGACATAGAATCACAGAACTGTCAGGGCTGGAAGGGACCTCAAGGCTCAGCCAGCTCCAAGCCATGGGCAGGGACACCTCACACCACAGCAGGTTGCTCACAGCCACCTCCAGCCTGGCTGCAAACACCTCCAGGCAGGAGGCTTCCACCACCTCCCTGGGCAGCCTGTGCCAGGCTCTCACCACCCTCCTGGGCAACAACTTCTTCCTCACAGCCAATCTCAATCTCCCCACTTCTAGTTTTGCTCCATTCCCATGGTTGCCTCCAAGCTGTATCTGCTGGGTGTGATCCTGGGGTGCTCTGCACACCTGGGGTGCTCCAGCTCTGGGTTTGGAGAAGCAGCAGCCCAAGGTAAGAGGAAGCTGTCTCAGGTGGCCCTTTCTGAGCCGTTGTAAAGGAGGGAGAGGAGCAGCCCTCCTGAGCCCGCTCCCCTGAGGTGGTTAGTGTTGCTGTGAGCCCAGCTGAGCCTGGGCTGGCCTCCTGAAGCTGTGCCCCCCGGCCTAGGTGGTGACCCTGCTGGGGAAGATGGAGAGGCTGCGCAGCTCCCCGCTGCACGCCGGCGTCGCCGCCGCGCTGGACAGGCACCTGGAGCGCATCCAGGCCCTGCAGGCGCGCAGGAAGGAGGAGCTGGTCAGCGCCTCCGCTCGGCAGAGGCAAGGAGCTCCCAGGGGCCAGGACGACAGAGGTACGGCTGCGTGCCCGCTCCAGGGGGCGGTGTGGTGGCCTGGAGCTCCCCCCGGCGCTGCCGGAGCAGCTCAGCCGGGAAGCGAAGAGGCTGCGCTGAGAAGCTCGGCGGCGCCCGGGGGAGGGGCTGCGAGGGCTGTGTGCTACATGCACAGCGCTGCCATGGGGGCTCTTGGCCTGCTGGGGAGGGCTTTCCACCCCATGGCTCACTGGAGGCAGGATCCAGGTTTGCTGCATGGCTGGGAGAGCCTTAAGGAAACATCTCTAGCTGCCTCCTCTCCTTGGCAGAGCTTTCTTGTTGCTAACAGGGTTGGTTTCTCTGAGAAGTCTTTCCTAGCCCAGTGCTGGTTCCACAGCACCTTCCTGCTCCATCTGATCTGATCCTTGCTGCAGGCAGGACCCCTCATGGCCTCTGTTCTTACAATTCATACAACAGTGGCTTGAGCAGGGAGATGGAGCTGGGCTGCCTCTCAGGCACAGTGTGGCTCTGCTGTCACACACTGAGGCTGTGGCCCTGTGAGGGGTCTGGTGGCTGTGTGGGCATCACAGAATGGCTTAGGTTGGAAGTGCCCTCAAAGATCATCTACTCAAACCCTGCTGCCATGGCTAGGGACACCTCCCACTAGACTTGGTTGTTTAAGGCCTCAGCCAGCCTGGCCTTCAACGCCTCCAGGGAAGGGGCATCCACAGCCTCCCTGGGCAGCCTGTGCCAGTGTCTCACCACCCTTGCACTGAAAAACTTCTTCTTAGGATCCTAGGAATGGGTTTTAGCACTTAATGAAGTTCTGGAAGAACTCTCAATGATCAAAGGAAGGGTTTCAGGGAGTGCCAGCTGCCACCTTTCAGAGTGCCAGCTGCAGCCTTTCAGAGCTGCCTGCCCACACCTCTGCTTTGAGTTTGCCCTTGGCTTTGTTTTCAAGGTCAGCTCAACTCTGCTAAGCAGCCACTGGCCAGGGGCTTACTCCCTGTTAAAGGTTCAGCTTCTCTTGGATTCACTGCTCAGCAGGTGGGGAGGCTTATTTGGGGCAGGGGGCTTCCAGCTGAGAGGTGTGATCTCCAGAATCTCTGATCAGAGGCTCACAGGATGTCAGGGGTTGGAAGGGACCTCTGGAGAGCTTCCAGTCCAACCCCTGCCAGAGCAGGAGAAGAGAATCCAGCACAGGTCCCAGGCAGGGCTGGGAAGGCTCCAGAGCAGGAGACTCCACAACCTTTCTGGGCAGCCTGCTCCAGGGCTCTGGGACCCTCACAGTGCAGAAGTTCCTCCTCATGCTGAGCTGGAACCTCCTGTGCTGCAGTTTATATCCATGGCCCCTTCTATCCCAGGGCACAGTGAGCAGAGCCTGGCCCTGTCCCCTCCCTCCTGACCCCCAGCCCTCAGATATTTATAAACATTGATTAAATCCCCTCTCAGTCTTCTCCTCTCCAGACTAAACAGCCCCAGGGCTCTCAGCCTCTCCTCCCCAGGCAGTGCTGCAGTCCCTTCAGCATCCTTGGAGCCTCCCTTGGACTCCCTCCAGCAGATCCCTGTCCCTCCTGAGCTGGGCAGCCCAGAGCTGGATGCAATACTGCAGGTGAGGTCTCAGCAGGGCAGAGCAGAGGGGGAGGAGAACCTCCCTGGCTCTGCTGGACCCCCTCCAGCTTGAGCTTTGTTTGAATTCCCTTTCCCTCTATGGTCACAGGTTAGATCATCACCCAGTGCCAGGGGCTGGGCCACATGAGTTGGTTCTTGCTGGTTTGGAAGGGCATTTGGTTAGTTCAGGGATGCTCTGAGTGGAGGCTTCAGTGTAAGGCTGCCAAGACTGTGTGTCAGCTCCAGGCAGCGAGGCTGTGGTTGAGCTGCTGAGCTGGCACAGGCTGCCCAAGCTAATGAATGTTCCTAACCAGCTGACCAGAGCTGACCACAGCTCTGGGCACCCTGAGAGCAGGGCCCAGCTGTAGGAGCTGGAGCAAACCCCTCTAGAGCCAGGCCGAGCTGAGGGAGAGCAGGCTCAGACTGGAGCTGAGGAAGTGCTGCAGTACAAGGGTGGTGAGACTCTGGAGCAGGGAGGATGTGGCTGCCTCCTGCCTGGGGGTGTTCCAAGGCCAGGTTGGATGAGGCCCTGAGCAGCTGAGTCTGGTTGAGGTGTCCCTGCCTACGGCAGGGTTGGAGCAGCTGAGCTCTGAGGTGCCTTCCAACCTGAGCCATTCTATAGTGCTGCTGCTGCTGGACCTGCCTCTTCAGGGGGGGCTGGGAGCCTCTGCTTCAGATTCGGTTGTTAGAGCCTTGCAGGCCAGGCTGGATGAGGCCCTGAGCTAGTGGAGGTGTCCCTGCCCACGGCAGGGGCTTGGACCTTTAAGGTCCCTTCCGAGCCTGTTCTGTGGCCGTGAGCCTTACGCGGGGGCGGCTGCGATGCTAACGAGTCCTGATGAGCGCTGCCGCTCCAGCGCTGCCCGGGGCGCGGTGCCCCGGCGGTGCCCCGGCAGTGCCCGACCCGCGCTGCTTGCTCCCCGCAGGTGTCCTGGCTCTGGCGCTGGCGGTGGGCGAGCTGAGCGCAGCCACCCGCAGGACCCGCACCACGCTCTGGTGCGCCCTGCAGATGACCTTGCCCAAACCCGCCGCGGGCAAGGCGGCGGCGGCGGCTCCTCAGCTGGAGGGGTGAGGGAGCAGCAGCGAGGAGGCGCCGGCTGTGAGCAGAGCAGGCCGCGGGGAGGGAGCGGCCGCTCACGGCTTTTAATTGCTTGTGAAGTTCAGCCGCTCCCAGGCCCGTTTGACGCCGAGGCTCGGCCGGGAGTTGAGTTTAACGCGAGGGGCAGCGCCAGAGGATTGCAAAGCCGGACCGGTGAATGTTAACTTAACCAACCCACCCCTAATCAAACGCACTAATTAGCAGCCGAGGTGTTACTGAAGTGCCCCAGGTCCCCCTCCTCCCGTAGCTTTTTAGTTTCCTTTCCCGGAAATAGGTTTTAAAGTGATGATTCTTAAAGGCTTGGCTTAAGAGGGGGGAGGGTAGGTTAGGATTGTGCCGGCCAGCTGGGGTCCTTACCGAAGCAGCGCTCGGAGCGCCCAGGCTCCGGGGCAGAGGTATTTAAAGTATTTATGAGGGGGAGATTTTAGCCTGGCGTGGCTGTGCCCGGCGGCCCCGCTGCCCGGCGGTGCTCCTGGCGGGGAGGGCCAGCAGAGAGCTCTCCTTTTAAAGTATTTAAAAGCTACGCGCGGCACGCCCCGGGGCTGCCCCGCAGGGAGCTCTGCCGCAGCCGCTTTTAGTGCCCGCGCTTCGGAGCTGGCAGAGCTAGCACCGCCTTCTGAGACTTCAGTTGCCTTCAGGTTGCTTTTCACTGGTTTGGTTTGCGTTTCTGTTGTGTTTTCGTTGATTCCGTGTTTGGGCTCCCCGCGTTCGGCAGCTGCTGCGCTGGGGGCTCGCTGCAGCTCTGCCCCTGCGGCGGGCAGCAGTCGTTTGCTGCTCGCTTCGTGCGGCTCGGGGCTGGAGCGCCTCCTAATGCCTGCGGGGACCACCCCCGGCGGGCCTCGCCCGCCTGCCCTGCTGCTCTCGGTGGCTCTCTTCCTCCTGCCCTTGAGCCTCCTGGGGCACGAAGGGTGTGAGCACAGCAGACGACCCGGCAGGGGGGAGCGCAGCAGGTCGCTGGGGCGGCCACGGGCAGGTCCCCAGCGCCGGTCGCTGCCTGCACGTCTGTGGAGCTGAACCTGGGACACGCTGCTGCCAGACACAGCAGTGCTGCCCTGAGGCTGGCTGCTAGGAAATAAACTCACTTGTGTTGAAGAGCCTTTGTTCTGCCCTCCTCTTTGTGCGCTCAGCCCCCACGACCCGAGCTGGTAGAGGGCAGCAGCAGTTCACAGACTCACAGAAGGGTGGGGGGTTGGAAGGGACCTCTGAGGCTGGAGGATGACTCCCAGAGCAGGATCCCCTAAAGCAGATCACTCAGCAACGCATTCAGGAGGGTCTTGAACATGTCCAGAGCTGGAGCCTCCACAGCCTCTCTGGGCAGGCTGCCCCAGGGCTCTGCCACCCTTGCAGTCAAGAAGCTCCTCCTGTTGTGCTGCTGGAGCTGCCTGTGCTCAGGTTTATGCTCCTTGCCTCTTGTCCTCTCATTGGGGACCACTGAGAGAGTCTGGCCCCATCCTCCTGCCACCCACCCTGAGGGGCTGGTAAGCCTTCACAGGATTCCCCCCTCAGCCTCCTGCAGGCTCCCAGCCCCAGCTCTCAGCCTCTGCTCCTGAGAGTGCTCTGCACCCTCTCCAGTGCTGCTTTGACCTCCTTGAGCTGGGGTCTCCAGAGCTGGGCAGCTGAGTCTCGGTTCTGGAGTGGGGCACAAGAGGTGTAGAGCAGGGGGGGTGCTGGGGTCACCCTCCTGGGGAGGGAGCTGGCAGCAGTGTCACACAGCAAGAGCTGGCTTCAGCAGTTAGGAGCTCGGTGCCAGCTGCTCCCTCCTGAGCATCCCAGGTACCCATCTCTGGAGGGGCACCACCTCAGGGCAGAGGTGCAGCAGTTCCGGGGGCCGAGGGCAGGGCCGCAGCCGCTCCGGGAGCCGAGGGCAGGGCTGCAGCCGTGCCGGGAGCCGAGGGCAGGGCTGGGGCCGAGGGCAGGGCTGCAGCCGTTCCAGGGGCCGAGGGCAGAGCCGCAGCCGTGCCAGGGGCTGAGGGCAGGGCTGCAGCCGCTCCGGGGGCCGACGGCAGGGCTGCAGCCGCTCCGGGGGCCGAGGGCAGAGCCGCAGCCGCTCCGGGGGCCGAGGGCAGGGCTGCAGCCGCGCCAGGGGCCGAGGGCAGAGCTGCAGCCGCTCCGGGGGCCGAGGGCAGAGCCGCAGCCGCTCCGGGGGCCGAGGGCAGAGGTGCAGCCGCTCCGGGGGCCGAGGGCAGAGCCGCAGCCGTTCCAGGGGCTGAGGGCAGAGCCGCAGCCGTTCCAGGGGCCGAGGGCAGAGGTGCAGCCGTTCCAGGGGCCGAGGGCAGGGCTGCAGCCGCTCCGGGGGCCGAGGGCAGAGCCGCAGCCGCTCCGGGGGCCGAGGGCAGGGCTGCAGCCGTTCCAGGGGCCGAGGGCAGAGCCGCAGCCGCTCCGGGAGCCGAGGGCAGGGCTGCAGCCGCTCCGGGGGCCGAGGGCAGGGCTGCAGCCGTTCCAGGGGCTGAGGGCAGAGCTGCAGCCTGGCTGTACCCAAAGGGCTCAAGGGGCTCTTCAGCCTCCTCAGGCTGCTCCCCCTGGGTCTGTTCACACTGCAGCACAGCACACCCCTGGATGCCCAGCACCAGCAGCTGCTGAAGCTGCCTTGGCAAGGTGCTGCTGGTTGTGGTTCTGCTGTGTCCCAGACTGGCTGCTGCCCCTTGGGGCTGGCCCTGCCTCTGCTCTGGTGGCCCTGCCCCTCACAGGGCCTTTTGTAAGGGAGGGGATGAGGTGAAGTCTGCCAACCAGCCTGCCAGCTCCAGCCCTGTGCTGGCTGAGGGGCACAGCTGGTAAAGGGGTTCTGGCAGGCTGCAGGAGGAGCCTCACCCTGAGCCCTTCTCAGTGCACAAACTTCTGCTGAGCCTGCAGTTCAGGGCAGCTGTGGTGGTTGCTCTTTGGCTGTTGAGCACAGCAGTGCAGAGGGGGTTCAGCTCCTGCCACAAGAGGTGAGTGCAGCTCTTTGCAGCTCTTTCCAAGCTGAGGCAGGTGCTGCTGTGCCAGGGGGCACCTCCAGCAGCAGTGTGGGGAAGGGCAGTAGCAGAACTCTTGGTGCCCAGCTTAGGAACCCAAGGCTGCTGCCAGTGAGGGGAGGGCAGCTGATGCTGCCAGGGCAGCTGAGGCACAGGTGGAGGTGAATCACCCTGGACAGCCTGCAGGTCCCCAACCCCATCTATGGCCAGGGCTGCTCCAGGCCCTGCAGGGACCTTGGCCCAGCCTCCAGCCCAGGGGCTGTGCACAGGGCTCCAGGCTGCAGTAGAGTCAGAGCTGGGCCCCGGTGCTGGGCTCTGGGTGGGGGGTGGTGCAGGGCTACCCTTGGCCCTCAACAGCTGCTTCCCACCCCAGCTCCCTGTCCTGCTGCAGCTGGGATCCACACAGCTCCCCAGACTGAGCCCTGGCCCTGGGGACAAGCAGAGCTTGTGACACAGTGCTTTGGGCTGGAAGGGACCTTGGAAGTCCTCTGGTCCAAGCCACCTGCACTCAGCAGGGACATCTTCCACTAGTCCAGGTTGCTCGAGCCCCCATCCAGCCTCACCTTGAACACCTCCAGGGAGAGGACATCCCCAGCCTCCCTGGCAGCCTGTTCCATGTCTCACCACCCTCACTGCAACGACTTTCCTCCCCACAGCTACTCCCAACCCCCCCTGTCAGTGTGAAGCATCACCCCCTCAGCCTCTCCACACCCCCCCTGCTTAAGTTCCCTCCCTGGCTCTCTGTCCACTGCCCTGTGAGGCCCTGGGGCAGGGGAGAAGGAAACTGCAGCCTTGGGAATAAACAAGGCCTGGCACTGGGGGAGCCCTCAGAAAGGTCCCTGCTGGGTGAGGGGAGCAGAAGGGATGGGACAGGGCAGAGGGGAGCCCCCAGCCTGCACCCCAGGGCACCCCCAGCAGTACCAGTGACCTGCACTCAGCCACAGGAGCCCACTCTTGGCCAACCAGTTTAATTGTTCAGGTCCAAAGACAAAGCAGCTCAACACTCACACAGGCAGCAGGGAGGTACAGAGGCACAGCCCAGGGCCAGGCTGGCAGAGGGCTGGCAGCTGGCAGAGGGCTGGCAGCTGCTGGTGCCTGGGAGCTCACCTCACCTGCACAGGGTTCCCCCTGCACCCCTCAGCTCCTCCCTCACTGTTCCCAGAGCTCCACCTCCTCTCCTGAGGTGAGTGGCACTAAAGAAGAGGCTGGGAGCAGCCCTCCAGGGGGCACAGAAGCCAGCGGCCCCCAGGGGCAGCTGTGGCTGTGCCCAGCGCCAGCACTCAGCTCCCAGTGTGTCCAGGCCCCAGCTGCCCAGCACTGGGCCTGCTCTGGAGCACTCAGCCTGGCAGCCACTGCAGCAGCAGCCAAGGACACCAGGGAGCCCTGCAGCAGCCCCTGCTCCCCCAGGGGCCCCCAGGGAGCCCTGCAGCAGCCCCTGCTCCCCCAGGGGCCCCCAGGGAGCCCTGCAGCAGCCCCTGCTCCCCCAGGGGCCCCCAGGGAGCCCTGCAGCAGCCCCTGCTCCCCCAGGGGCCCCCAGGGAGCCCTGCAGCAGCCCCTGCTCCCCCAGGGGCCACCAGGGAGCCCTGCAGCAGCCCCTGCTCCCCCAGAGACACCAGGGAGCCCTGCAGCAGCCACCAGCAGAGTGCTCAACCAGCAGCAGGGCTCAGCTGACTCCCTGCTGCTGCTCGAATCAGCGCCGTGCTCACCACCCCCAGGGCCTGGGGCTGCTGCAGCCTCCCAGCTGCACTCATGGATATTTGATGAGGTTCCCTTTGCCTGGCTGCAGTAAGCCCCAGCTGAGGTCACTCCAGAGCCTGCAGGCCCTGCTCAGCCAGGCTGCAGCAGCAGCAGCACTGTGTGCACGCCGCTCGCTGGCAGGAAGTTCGTCTTTGCCCTGCGGCAGCACGTCCGGAACGGGGCTCTGCCCTCAGCCCCCCAGCTCCTGCCAACCAAGGCTGCTGAGAGGCAGCCTGGGAGCCCTCTCCTGCCTCACCATCTGCCCTGGTGGAAGTGGCTGGAAGGCCAAGCAGAGCCACTGGAGCACGCTGCCAGCAGCACTGCCCTGCTCTTTGGTAGACGTTGGCCACAAGCACCGGGGGGTCTGACACAAGCACATGGCACACTTCCACGGGCAGAGGTGCTGGAGATGTCTCCTCTGCTATGGAAACCCAACAAAAGTAGAGGGGGGGGAAAGCCCAAGCCAAAGAAACCCTTCTGCAGAGCCCCCCTGGCAGCCCCAGGCTCGGGGCTGCCGCCGCTCCTGCCCCCCGCCGCGGATCCAGGCCCTGCCCTCGGAGTCCGGCCGGCAGCCCGCGGCTACCGCTTCCGCTCGCCCTTCTGTGTCCTCTTCTTCTCCTTCTCCTTCCTCTCCTGCCTGGCCAGCTTGTCCTTCTCCCGCTGCAGCTTGTCCTGCTCCTTCTTCTTCTGGAACTCGTCCCTCAGCAGCTCCCTCTCCAGCCTCCTGGCGTTCAGCACGTCCTCCACGTTGGTGTTGCGGAACAGAGCTGCCCCACGTTAAGGGCAGGCCTGGGAGCCACCCAGGGTGGTTACCCTACCGCCCCTGCCCCTCCTGGCCCACACCAAGCAGGGAAGGAGAAGGGCAAAGGAATCCCAGCTAAGTGCACAGAGCCTGGGAGCTGGAGGAGCTGCTTCCATCCCAGCCCTGCCTGCTCGGGAGCTGGAGGAACATCCCCAGGGAGTGCGGAGGAAGGGATGAGGCCTCTGGGCCTCGTTCGCCACCGAAGCTCAGCTGCGCCACAGCCCTCTGAGCTTCACAGCCGTTTGCTGTTGCACTCTGACCAAGTGCTGACAGCAGTCAGCTCCCTGGGCACGGCTCAGGGTGAGCACTGCCCTCCCCCAGGGGCACGGAACAGGCTGCAGGGAGGCTGCAGAGAGCGGGGCAGGGAGCAAAGAGAGCGCCAGGCTCCGCGCCAGCCTGCCCGGGCGGGCAGCAGGGGGACACAGAGACTCCTGCTCGGCCCCGGGGGAAAGGCAAAACCAATCAGCAGCCTGAAAAGGAGGCCCCGAGGAAACAGAGAGGCTCAGCCCCGGTGAGGAAGGGCAGGAAGCAGCCCCTGGAAGCTGCCTTCCCTCCGCCCCGGGCGCTGGATGCAAAGGATACACTTCTCGGAGCCCAGGGAGACCGCCGCCGCCGCTGCACCCTGCTGCTCCTCCGCACCGGTGAGGCAGCTAAGGAAACCACCTGCAGGCGCTGAGCCGCTGCCCCTGCGCTGCACTGCTGCCCCTGCACTGCCCCTGCGCTGCCCCTGCGCTGCACTGCTGCCCCTGCGCTGCACTGCTGCCCCTGCGCTGCACTGCTGCCCCTGCGCTGCACTGCTGCCCCTGCACTGCCCCTGCGCTGCCCTGCTGCCCCTGCGCTGCACTGCTGCCCCTGCGCTGCACTGCTGCCCCTGCACTGCCCCTGCGCTGCCCCTGCACTGCCCCTGCGCTGCCCCTGCACTGCCCCTGCGCTGCCCCTGCACTACCCCTGCACTGCCCCTGCGCTGCCCCTGCACTGCCCCTGCACTGCCCCTGCACTGCACTGCTGCCCCTGAGCTGCCCCTGAGCTGCCCCTGCACTGCCCCTGCGCTGCACTGCTGCCCCTGCGCTGCCCCTGCGCTGCACTGCTGCCCCTGCGCTGCCCCTGCGCTGCACTGCTGCCCCTGCGCTGCCCCTGCGCTGCACTGCTGCCCCTGCGCTGCCCCTGCGCTGCACTGCTGCCCCTGCGCTGCCCCTGCGCTGCACTGCTGCCCCTGCACTGCCCCTGCGCTGCACTGCTGCCCCTGCACTGCCCCTGCGCTGCACTGCTGCCCCTGCGCTGCCCCTGCGCTGCACTGCTGCCCCTGCACTGCCCCTGCGCTGCACTGCTGCCCCTGCGCTGCCCCTGCGCTGCACTGCTGCCCCTGCGCTGCACTGCTGCCCCTGCGCTGCACTGCTGCCCCTGCGCTGCCCCTGCGCTGCACTGCTGCCCCTGCGCTGCACTGCTGCCCCTGCGCTGCCCCTGCACTGCCCCTGCGCTGTGCTGCCAGGCGCTGCACTGCTGCCCCTGCGCTGCCCCTGCACTGCCCCTGTGCTGCACTGCTGCCCCTGCACTGCCCCTACACTGCCCCTGCACTGCCCCTGCGCTGCACTGCTGCCCCTGCGCTGCACTGTTGCCCCTGCGCTGCCAGGCGCTGCACCGCTGCCCCTGCACTGCACTGCTGCCCCTGCACGGCACTGCTGCCCCTGCACTGCCAGGCACTGAGCCGCTGCCCCTGCACTGCACTGCTGCCCCTGCACTGCACTGCTGCCCCTGCACTGCCCCTGCGCTGCTGCCCCTGCGCTGCACTGCTGGCGCTGCACTGCCAGGCGCTGCACTGCTGCCCCTGCGCTGCACTGCCAGGCACTGCACCGCTGCCCCTGCGCTGCACTGCTGCCCCTGCACTGAGCTGCTGCCCGAGCTGCCCCTGCGCTGCACCACTGCCCGTGCACTGCCAGGCACTGAGCCACTGCCCCTGTGCTGCGCTGCTGCCCCTGCGCTGCCAGGCACTGAGCCACTGCCCCTGCACTGCCCTGCTGCCCCTGCACTGCACTGCTGCCCCTGAGCTGCCCCTGCGCTGCACTGCTGCCCCTGCACTGCACTGCTGCCCCTGAGCTGCCCCTGCGCTGCACTGCTGCCCCTGAGCTGCCCCTGCGCTGCCAGGCGCTGAGCCCTTGCCCCTGCGCTGTGGCAGCGCAGCACTGCATCCACTCACAAGGCAGAAGGCACTGCCCCTGCACAACCAAGCACCAGGCAAGCACAGCTCCCTCCTGCTGCTCAGGTGCCAGGTCCCAGCCCCTCCTGTGCCGTTTCTCTTCAGGGCAGAGCCTGTTCTGAGCCACCAGGGAATGGCTCAGCCTGGAAGGGACCTAAGAGGTCATCTGCTCCAACTGACTCAGCTGCTCAGGGCCTCATCCAGCCTGGCCCTGAACACCCCCAGGCAGGAGGCAGCCACAGCCTCCCTGGGCAGCCTGTGCCAGAGCCTCAGCAGCCTCCTACTGCAGAGCTTCTTCCTCAGCTCCACTCTGCCCCTGCTCTGCCTCAGCTCCAAACCCTTCCCCCTTGGCCTGGCTCAGACCCCCTCAGGAGAAGTCTCTCTGCAGCCTCCCTGCAGGATCCCTTCAGGTCCTGGCAGCAGCTCTGAGGTCCCCCTGGAGCCTTCTCCTCTGCAGGCTGCACAGCCCCAGCTCCCTCAGCCTGTGCCCCCAGCAGAGCTGCTCCAGCCCTGGGAGCATCCTTGTGGCCTCCTCTGGCCTCTCTCCACAGCTCTGTGTCCTCCTGCTGGGGACAGCAGAGCTGGAGGTGAGGTCTGAGCAGAGCCCAGGGGCAGGATCCCCTCTGCTGCCCTCTGCCCACCCTGCCCTGGCTGCAGCCAGCACACAGCTGCCTGAGGGCTGCAGGAGGCACTGCTGGCTCCTGGGGAGCTCTCAGCACCCCCAGGGCTCTCTCCTCAGCCCTACAGGGAGGGAGCTTTCCCCTCTCCTACTCCACACACTCTGAAGGCCTTCTCACCACAAAGCAGGAGATGAACTCAGCACCTGAGGTGCTGTGCAGTTACAGGAGGTGATGCATGGCTCTTGGGCACCCCCTGCCCAGGTGGGCAGTGTGGGCTGACAGAGGAGCAGCCTCAAAGGAAGCTCTGCTCGTGGCACCCCACAAACTGGGAGCTTCTTTCCATGGCAGCTGTTCTAAGCATGGAGAAGGAAGGCTGCCAAGGGCTCCCAGCCCTGCCCCCAGCCCAGGGGAGGCTGAAGGGTGCAGCTGTGGATGCCTCTCAAACACCCTGCAGGGCAGCAGGGCCAGGGAAAGGATATTCCTCCTCGTCTGTGACGTTGGCATACTGGGCCAGCAGGGCAGCTTTCCTCTGCCTCTCCTCCTGGGACACCTCCTTGGGCTTCACCACCATCCTGGCCTGCTTCTCCATCATGCTGGCGATGGCCTGGACCTCATCTGGCAGGGGGAAGAGGCAGAGCATCAGGCAGTCCCTGCAGCAAGGCCCCAGGGTGCTTTAACCCCAGAGCCAGACCTGCCAGCCCCGAGCTGAGCAGCTCACCCCCAGCTCCAGCACTAACACAATGAGCTGATCACCCCCCAGGCACCCAGCAGCTGAGCCACCCTCAGCCCTCCCAGTGCCACCTGGGGCTGGCACCACACCCCTTGGAGGGATCCTCAGGGGTCTCATCATGACCAATCCTTGCAGGGACCCCCCCTGATGAACCCTCTGTGTGCCCCCCAGCAGCACTCCCTGCTGCCTCCTGGCTGTGCCGAGGCAAGCTCCTGGGGGTGGCCAAGCCTCTGAGCAGCAGCTGCAGCAGCCCCAGCCACGTGTCCCCAGGGGGCTTCACTGCATTCACTGCACAGAGCACTGCAGCCCTGCCCTGGCCCCAGCCACAGGGGAGCCTGGGCCAAGCCTGTGGGGGGAGGCCCCAGGCTGCAGAGGGCAGTGGGGCTGTGAGAGGCTGGGTTCAGGTGAGCAGAGCAGTGCACAAGCAGCTCCCCGGCTGCAGGGCTGCCAGCAGGGTGCCAGCAGGCAGTGGCAGTGTCCTGGCTGCATCCAGAGCCAAGGGGGGGAATGCAAAGCAGGCAGAGAGGAGGCCTCAGCCCCAGGGCAGGGCACATGGTGGTGGCTGTGTCCTTGCTGCTGGCAGGTGACAAACTGATCCCTGCTGGGTGCCTGGAGCCACTGTGCTCAGAGCGCTGCCCAGGGAGCCTCAGCCCCTCCTGAGCAGGCAGGGCATGGAGCTGGCTGCTCCCAAGCTGCAGGGGGCTGCAGGGGCAGCAGCAGGGCTGGCACAGGGGCAGCAGCAGGGCTGGCACAGGGGCAGCAGCAGGGCTGGCACAGGGGCAGCAGCAGGGCTGGCACAGGGGCAGCAGCAGGGCTGGGACAGGGGCAGCAGCAGGGCTGGGACAGGGGCAGCAGCAGGGCTGGCACAGGGGCAGCAGCAGGGCTGGCACAGGGGCAGCAGCAGGGCTGGCACAGGGGCAGCAGCAGGGCTGGGACTGGGGCAGCAGCAGGGCTGCAGCAGTGCAGCAGCCTCACACAGCTCCCCCCAGGAGCACTTCTGGGCAAGAGAGAGCTTTAAGAGGAGATTTTGCTGGAGCAGGATGTGAGGAGGGCAGCAGGGGCAGCACAGCTCTCCTGGGCTGCTCTGCAAACCAGCACAGGGACTGACCCCAGCCCGGGGCACTGCCCTCCCCCCCCAGCCCGGGGCACTGCCTCCCCCCCAGCCCGGGGCACTGCCCTCCCCCAGCCCGGGGCACTGCCTCCCCCCCAGCCCGGGGCACTGCCCTCCCCCCCCCCCCAGCCCGGGGCACTGCCCCCTCCCCCCCAGCCCGGGGCACTGCCCTCCCCCCCCCAGCCCGGGGCACTGCCCTCCCCCCCCAGCCCAGGGCACTGCCCTCCCCCCCCAGCCCGGGGCACTGCCCTCCCCCAGCCCGGGGCACTGCCCCCCCCCAGCCCGGGGCACTGCCCTCCCCCCAGCCCGGGGCACTGCCCTCCCCCCAGCCCGGGGCACTGCCCTCCCCCCAGCCCGGGGCACTGCCCTCCCCCAGCCCGGGGCACTGCCTCCCCCCAGCCCGGGGCACTGCCCTCCCCCCAGCCCGGGGCACTGCCCTCCCCCCAGCCCGGGGCACTGCCCTCCCCCAGCCCGGGGCACTGCCTCCCCCCAGCCCGGGGCACTGCCCTCCCCCCAGCCCGGGGCACTGCCCTCCCCCCAGCCCGGGGCACTGCCCTCCCCCCCCCAGCCCGGGGCACTGCCCTCCCCCCCCCAGCCCGGGGCACTGCCCTCCCCCAGCCCGGGGCACTGCCCTCCCCCCCCAACCCGGGGCACTGCCCTCCCCCCCCCCCAGCCCAGGGCACTGCCCTCCCCCAGCCCAGGGCACTGCCTCCCCCCAGCCCGGGGCACTGCCCTCCCCCCCCAGCCCGGGGCACTGCCCTCCCCCCCCAGCCCGGGGCACTGCCCTCCCCCCAGCCCGGGGCACTGCCCTCCCCCCCCCAGCCCGGGGCACTCCCCTCCCCCAGCCCGGGGCACTGCCCTCCCCCAGCCCGGGGCACTGCCCTCCCCCAGCCCGGGGCACTCCCCTCCCCCAGCCCGGGGCACTCCCCTCCCCCAGCCCGGGGCACTGCCCCCCCCCAGCCCGGGGCACTCCCCTCCCCCAGCCCGGGGCACTGCCCTCCCCCCCCAGCCCGGGGCACTGCCCCCCCCCAGCCCGGGGCACTGCCCTCCCCCAGCCCAGTGCTGGCTGCCAGCATGGGGAGCAGGCCCTGGCTGCTGTGTGAAAGCAGAAACCCTCCAGGAGAAGAAAAACTGAGCCCCGGAGCTCTCCCTCTGCAGGGCTGCACAGCCCAGGAGCAGCAGCAGGCTGGGGACAGCCCCAGGGGGAGCTGCTCAGCCTCATCCCCCAGCTGCAGGCAAGCCAGCAGGGAGCAGCAGTGGGGAGCAGCAGTGGCAGTGGGGAGCAGCAGTGGCAGTGGGGAGCAGCAGTGGCAGTGGGGAGCAGCTCAGCACAGCAGCCTGGCTGTGAGCTCCCAGCAGGGTGGGCACAGAGCCTGGGGAGCCCTGGGGTCCCTCCCAGCAGCCACACTACCTTCTTTTTTCTCTTTGGTGTCAACAACCTGAGCCTCAGACCACTTCTCCACCACCTCTCTGCAAACATCACTCAAGAGCTCTTCCTCCTGGAAAGGGAAAAGAGCCTCCTCAGTCCTGGCACACAGCTGCCTGCTGGAGCAGGTGTGAGGAGCAGAGCTGCAGGGAGCCCCAGCCCCCAGCCAGCACTGCAGCCAGGCACAGGTCTGCACAGGGCTTGGGGGCACCCAGGGCACACTGCTGAGGCCCCCAGGACTGGGGATGCCTCCAGCCACAGGCAAGCAGAAGGTGCTGGGGCTGCTGCCAGGCTGCTCTGCACCAAGCCAGGCAATGCCCTCCCCCCAGTGCCTGCTTCCCACAGAGCAGCTCTAGGCTGGGCTCTAGGCTGGGCTCTAGGCTGGGCTCCCAGCACTGGGCTCTGCAGGAGCCCTCTGAGCAGCCCTGAAGGGCCAGGGGGAAAACATGGCCCCAGGCAGCCCCTGCCCAGCACCATCTGCTCCTCAGCACAGCTGCAGGGCAGCTGCTCAAAGGCCACCCCTGAGACAACCTCCCTGAGTCAATCAGGCTGGAGAAGACAGAGGGCAGAGCTGGCACCAGCCTGGTGCTGCTGAGGACCCTGTGCCCCCAGCAGGGACACAATGGAGGCACAGAGCTGCCAGGGCTGGGAGGGAGCTCAGGGATCAGCCAGCCCCAACCCCCTGCCATGGCCAGGGACACCTCACACCACAGCAGGTTGCTCACAGCCACCTCCAGCCTGGCTGCAAACACCTCCAGGCAGGAGGCTGCCACCACCTCCCTGGGCAGCCTGTGCCAGGCTCTCACCACCCTCCTGGGCAACAACTTCTTCCTCACAGCCAATCTCAATCTCCCCACATCCAGTTCTGCTCCATCCCCCCCAGTCCTATCCCTCCCTGACACCCCCGAAAGTCCCTCCCCAGCTTTCCTGCAGCCCCCTGCAGATCCTGCAAGGCCACAATGAGGTCTCCTGGGAGCCTTCTCCTCCCCAGCCTGCACAGCCCCAGCTCCCTCAGCCTGTCCCCAGAGCAGGGACATCCTGCTCCCTCCTGGCCAGCCTGGAGCATGGAACACAACCAAGCAGTGGCACAGCCACAACTGCTGCCCACTGCTGAGGGAGAGAGAAACAAACACAGCCAGGGCCAGGACAGGATGCCCAGCACCACAGCAGGGTGCCCAGCACCACAAGAAGGACCTGGAGCTGCTGGAGTGGGTCCAGAGGAGGCCACAGAGATGCTCAGAGGCTGCAGAACCTCCCCTGTGGGGCCAGGCTGGGAGAGCTGGGGCTGTGCAGCCTGGAGAAGAGAAGGTTCCAGGGAGACCTCAGAGCAGCCTTGCAGTGCCTGAAGGGCTCCAGGAGAGCTGGGGAGGGACTTGGGACAAGGGCTGGGAGTGCCAGGAGGAGGAACAATGGCTCTGAGCTGGGAGAGGGGAGTCTGAGACATGCACACTAACCCCCAGGCAGCAGTGCAGCAGCCTGGGACAGAGATGCTGTGAAGCCCCTGCAGCCCCCCAGGCCATGGCTGCTCCAAAGCAGTTCTGCACTCTCCTCACCCCCTGGGGTGAGCTTGGTGGGGGCAGAGGCAGCACTGCCCAGGCCAGCAGCTCCAGCCTCTGCCCATGCCCAGCTGGCAGCAGTGTTGCTTTGTCCCAGCTGGGAGCTGGACTTCAGCTGCAGGGCCCTGCAGGTAAGCTCTGTGCTGTGAGGGGCAGCCCCATCCCACACAGCCTCCCCTGAAGGACTTGTCAGCAAAGAGCTCTTGGTGCCAGCAGGCAGCACTCAGCTCAGACTGAATCCTGTGCCCTCCATGCACTGAGAACCTTCCCCCAGGGCAGCTGACACAGCAAAGAGTCCTGGCAGGACCAGGCACTGGTTTAGGTTGAAAAGGACTTCTCAAGCTCCTCCAGGCCACCCCCTGCAGCCAGCAGGGACAGCCCCAGCCCCAGCAGGCTGCTCACAGCCCCACACAACCTCCCCTGTACTGCTGCCAGCCATGGGGCAGCTCCCAGCTCTCTGGGCAGCCTGGGCCAGGCTCTCCCCACCCTCACTGCCAAACCTTTCTCCTTCTCTCCACTCTCAAGCTCCCTCTTGCCCTTTCCAACCATCCCCCCTTGTCCTGTCCCATCAGGCCCTGCTCAAAGCTCTGTCCCCAGCTCTCTGCTGGGCCCTTGAAGCACTGCAAGGCCACCAGAAGGTCTCCCTGGAGCCTTCTCTCCTGCAGGCTGCCCAAGGCCAACTCTCTCAGCCTGGCTCCCAGCAGAGGGCTTCCAGCCCTGCCAGCACTGCTGTGGCCTCCTCTGGCCCTGCTCCCCCAGCTCCCTGTCTGTGCTGAGGGCTCCAGAGCTGCCCCAGCCCTGCAGGGGAGGTCTGAGCAGAGCAGAGCAGAGGGCAGGATCCCCTCCCTGCCCCTGCTGCCCTCACTGCTGGGGCTCAGCCCAGGCCAGGCTCGGTGCCGGTTCCTGCCCAGCTCTGCACCCAGCAGCACGTCCGAGCTGCTCTCCTCAGGGCTGCTCCTGCATCTCCCAGCTTGTGTTCCTGCACAAACCAACCCAACCAAACTGAAACAGCCGAAGGGCCAGGAAGAGCCCCCGGCGGTGTGTCAGACCCCCCAGGGAAGGCGATGATTCCCCGCAGGGCTTCCCGGGAGCGCTGCCCCTGGATGCCTCCCGGCTGCCCTTAGCTCTCCGGAGCCTCGGGGATCCGCAGGGGCGCGGAGCGGCCCTCGCCTCCCGCCGGGGCCGGCCCTCCCCCGGGGGGGGTCGAGCCGGGTGGGCTCAGCCCCGCGCCCGGCGCCGTCCCTCACCAGGCAGGCGGCCAGCACGCCGTGCAGGGCCTCCAGCCGCTCCTCGTCGCTCTCCTCCTCGCGGAGCAGCCCCTGGATGTAGGCACCGTACACGGCGCGGTCCAGGCCCAGCGCCTCCAGCCGCGCCGCCAGCCAGGCCGCGAAGCCGCCCTGCGCCTCCCCGCCGGGCGCCGCCATCCCGGAGCAGCGCCGGCCCCGCGCACGCGCGCCCCCGCGGGGGGGGGCGGCGCGGCTCGACGGCGGCCGCGGAGGACAAACTTACTGGGAGAGCGGCGGCGGCCAGGGGCTCAGCCCGGCGGCCCCTGCGGCCTCGGAGCGCCGGAACCGAGCGGGGAGACTGCGAGATGCCCCCGGCCGCGCTCCTGCGGGACGAGCAGCGCTGCCCCTTTCCTGCAGGGGGCGAACCCGCGGCCCCCCCGGGGCGGGGCGTGTCCCCGCGCGGCCGCCGTAGCCCCGCCGTTAGGGGCGGAGCAGGCGTTTAAACGGTGGCGGCGGGTGCCGGCCCGGCAGCCATGGAGGGTCTGGGCCCGGCCGCCCCCCGGCCTCTGCGTGGGAAGTCCTTCTACCTCGACCTGCCGAGCGGGCGGAACGCGCGGGAGCTGGCGGCGGCCATCGGGCGGCTCGGAGGGGTGAGCGGCGGCGGCGGCGGCGGCGGCGGAGCCTCCCCGCTCCCGGGGCTGCCTGCCGCCGCGGCGGCCCCGCCTCCATCGCTGCGCTCCTTCTCTCTCTGCTCCTTTGTTCCGCTGGCTTCTTGATCTTCTCGGTCGCTTTGGCGTCGATGCGGCCTGGCCCCTCTCGGTGCTCCGAGCGCGCCGGCCGGGGCCGGGGGCCGGGGCCCGGAGCGCGTCCTCCAGCGCCGGCCGGGGCCGGGGGCCGGGGCCCGGAGCGCGTCCTCCAGCGCCGGCCGGGGCCGGGGGCCGGGGCCCGGAGCGCGTCCTCCAGCGCCGGCCGGGGCCGGGGGCCGGAGCGCGTCCTCCAGCGCGGGCCGGGGGCCGGGGCCCGGAGCTCGTCCTCCAGCGCCGGCCGGGGGCCGGGGCCCGGAGCTCGTCCTCCAGCGCCGGCCGGGGGCCGGGGCCCGGAGCGCGTCCTCCAGCGCCGGCCGGGGCCGGGGGCCGGGGCCCGGAGCGCGTCCTCCAGCGCCGGCCGGGGCCGGGGGCCGGGGCCCGGAGCGCGTCCTCCAGCGCCGGCCGCCCTCTTCCCCTCCCTGCCTCTCTTTCGAGAGCCCTCCTGGGGCCGCCGGGCAGCGTGGTCCTGCCTGAGAGCACTGCGGGGGGAGCTGCTCCCTCTTGTCTGCTGGTGCTGGCCGCTGGGGTGCAGCTGGTTGGTCAGCCCTGCAGGAGCAGCTGAGGGAGCTGGGGCTGCTCAGCATGGGCAAGAGGAGGCTGAGGGAGACCTCCTTGCGCTCTACAGCTCCCTGCAAGGAGGAGGGAGCCGGGTGGGGGTTGGGCTCTTCTCCCAGGTTTCTCGCTTGTTAGGACAAGAGGAAATGCCCTCAGGTTGCCCCAGGGGAGGTTTGGGTTGGCCATGAGCAACAATTCCTTCCCCTTGAGGGTTCTCAAGACCTAGCCAAGGCTGCCCGGGCAGTGGTGGAGTCTCCATGCCCAGAGGGGTTCCAAAGCAGTGGCAACGTGGTGCTGAGGGCCAGGGGTTAGTGGTGCCCTGGCAGTGCTGGGGTAGTGATTGGACTCGGGGATCTGAAAGGGCTTTTGCAAGCACAGCACTTCTGTGGCTCTGGCAGCACCTCTGGGTGGGGGTAACTGGCTGCCTGGCCTCAGAAGTGCCTTCTAGGGAAGGGGAACTGATTGCTTGGTCCTAAGAGCACCAGAACAAGAGGACACAGTCTCAGGCTGTGCCAGGGGAGGTTCAGGCTGGAGGTGAGGAGAAAGTTCTTCCCAGCAAGAGAGATTGGCCACTGGGATGTGCTGCCCAGGGAGGTGGTGGAGTCCCCAGCCCTGGAGGTGTTCAAGAGGGGCTTGGATGTGGCACTTGGAGCCATGGTTCAGTTGTGAGGAGGTGTTGGGTGACAGCTGGGACTGGATGAGCTCTGAGGTCTCTTCCAACCTTGGTGATTCTGTGATTCTCTGGTTCTGGCCATGGGGGCACCCCCCTGGTTTGGTGGTAACTGGTTGCCTGGTTCTCCCTCATGCCTCACAACAGCCTGTGGCAGCTGAATTGTTTAAGGAGCCTGTGAGGCTTTCCTGGAGAGCAAAGCAGGTGTAGAGCAGGGTGGCAGCAGCCAAGGCTCTGCTGTCCTGTAGCTGTGTGCTTTGCTCCTGGCTTTCCCAGGACAGCCATCTGCACCCTTCCCCCTGTGGAGCTGTTGCTGGGCAGATCCCTGTGGCATCCCCCACGGCCCCCTTGGGTTTCCTCAGTGCTGGTTTTGCTCAGCAATCCCTTGTGTCCTCTCCCAGAGCCCTGAGCAGGGAAGTCCTTGTGCCCTGTGCTCAGCACTGCTGAGGCCACACCTGGAGTCCTGTGTCCAGCTCTGGGCTCCTCAGGTCAGGAAAGAGGTTGAGCTGCTGGAAGGTGTCCAGAGAAGGGCAAGAAAGCTGGGGAGGGGTCTGGAGCACAGCCCTGGGAGGAGAGGCTGAGGGAGCTGGGGTTGCTTAGCCTGGAGAAGAGGAGGCTCAGGGGAGACCTTCTTGCTCTCTGCAACTCCCTGCAGGGAGGTTGGAGCCAGGTGGGGGTTGGGCTCTTCTGCCAGGCAAGCAGCACCAGAACAAGAGGACACAGTCTCAAGCTGTGCCAGGGGAGGTTCAGGCTGGAGGTGAGGAGAAAGTTCTTCCCAGCAAGAGAGATTGGCCACTGGGATGTGCTGCCCAGGGAGGTGGTGGAGTCCCCATCCCTGGAGGTGTTTAGGAAGAGCCTGGCTGAGGCCCTTGGTGCCATGGTTGAGTTGCTCAGATGGTGCTGGGGGAGAGGTTGGACTGGATGATCTCTGAGGTCTCTTCCAGCCTGGTTCATTCTATTCTATCACTTCAGTCACCTAGGCTGCAGCCTGGAGGGGGCAGGGGGGTCCTGGGGGCTGGAGCTGTTTCCTCATTGTTTTCCTTCTGACCCCTCAGCACACAGAGGCTCTAGCAGCTGCTGCTGTTGCAGGCAGGTTTCTCATCCCCACCCCATACATTCCTTGAGTCACAGCTGTCCAACCTCCCTTAGTTGCTGTGGGTGCTGTACCTCAGCCACCAGCATCCTGTGCTGGCTGTGGGGGCACACAGGGGACCCTGGTCTGATGTTTCTCCTTTGATCACACCTTGGTGCTGAACTTGCTGAGTGCTTTGTGTCCTCCTTTGGCTGTGCCAATGGTGCTCAGGGACAACCTCCTTGCAGTGTCTCTTTAGCCTTGCAACTTCTGCTCTCAGGCTCCTTGCTCCCAGCTGTCAGATACTTCCCTGTGTGGCTGCCACATGGCTTGGAAATCATTGCAGCCCCTTGGCTGTCCTCTGCTTTCTTGTCCAATGTCATCACAGGCTTGGTAAGGTTGGAAGGGAGCTCAAGGCTCAGCCAGTCCCAACCCCCTGCCATGCCCAGGGACACCTCACACCACAGCAGGTTGCTCACAGCCACCTCCAGCCTGGCTGCAAACACCTCCAGGCAGGAGGCTTCCACCACCTCCCTGGGCAGCCTGTGCCAGGCTCTCACCACCCTCCTGGGCAACAACTTCTTCCTCACAGCCAATCTCAATCTCCCCACTTCTAGTTCTGCTCCATCCCCCCCAGTCCTATCCCTCCCTGACACCCTCAAAAGTCCCTCCCCAGCTTTCCTGCAGCCCCCTGCAGATCCTGGAAGGCCACAATGAGGTCTCCTGGGAGCCTTCTCCTCTCCAGCCTGCACAACCCCAACTCCCTCAGGCTGTGCTCACAGCAGAGCAGCTCCAGCCCTCTGCTCCTCCTCCTGGCCCTGCTCTGGACACCTTCCAGCCCCTCCAGAGCCTTCCTGGCACAGAGGCTCCAGAGCTGGCCCCAGAGCTCCAGCTGTGGTCTCAGCAGAGTGGAGCAGAGGGGCAGAATCCCCTCCCTGCCCTGCTGGCCACACTTCTGCTGCTGCAGCCCAGGCTCTGCTTGGCTCTCTGGGCTGCAAGTGCTCCCTGCTGGCTCCTGCTGAGCTTCTCCTCCCCCAGCACCCCCAAGGCCTTTTCTCCAGGGCTGCCCTCCAGCCAGTCCCTGCCCAGCCTGGATCAGTGCCTGGGATTGCCCTGCCCCAGCTGCAGGACCTTGCCCTTGGCCTTGTTGAACCTCCTGAGGCTGTCCTGGGCCCAGCTCTGCAGCCTGCCCAGGTCCCTCTGGATGGATCCTTCCCTCCAGCTGTCAGCACCACAGCTTGTTGCCATCTCAGACCTGCTCAGGGTGCACTCAGTGCCACTCTCCATGGCACCAACAGAGCTGTTAACCAAGCCTGGTCCCAGAGCTGGTCCCTGAGGGACTCCACTTGTCCCTGGCCTCCACTTGGCCATGGGCCCCTGAGAGCCACCCTCTGGGTGAGGCCTGGATCCCCTTCCCCTGGGAGTGCACTGGCAGGAGTGGAGTTCCCATTCCTCTTGCTCCTGTGGAGGTGCTAAATTCAGGCCCCCCCTGGCCACCCACCTGTAGAGCAGCTCTTAGAGAGTCCCAGACTGGGTTGGGAGGGACCCCCAGAGGTCATCCAGCCCAAGCCCCCTGCAGGGAGCTCTGCACCTCGGGCAGGCTGCTCACAGCCCCAGCCCTGCAGTGGTTGCAGAGATGGAGCTCCAGCAGGGATGTGTAGACCCAGGGCCTGTTCCTCAAAGTCAAGGACACCTTAAGGCCTTGGCTTGCCCTGGGTGCCTTGAACTCAGCCTGGGTGTGAGGGTGGTAACCCCTTGGAGCATTAGTTGGCCTGGGGAGACTTTGGGTTGCTCTCTGCTGTGCTTGCAGCCTCCTGCATGACCCTTGCAGGGCAGGCTGCAGTGCTGCTCGTGGCTCAGGGGCTCCAGGGGTGCTGGAGTGCAGCAGAGCCACTTCAGACTGCTCAGAGCTTTGTCTTCCTGGGGGCTTCCCACCTCTGCACCACAGCTCTCTGCCTTCTGCTGGGTTTCCTGTAAGTCAGCATCCCAGATCCTGGGGTTCCACCTCTGTCCCCTGCAGAGGGAGGTGCCTGGGGTTTGCTCCCCCAGGCTCCTGCTGCCCTGCTGCTTGGCTGCCTGCCCACTTCCATTGGCTGCAGTCTCCTGCTCTGCTGAGGATGGCTCCTGCACACTGCTGCACTGTTGGAAGCCCCATCCCTGGCACCCATCCCAGGTCAGGTTGCTTGGGGCTGGGCTGGATGAGCTGTGAAGGTCCCATCCCACCCAAAGCACTCCATGGGGCTGTGCCAGGGCCTTCTCCTCAGCTGTTTCTGGAGCCATTGCTTGAGGAGCAGCTGAGGGTGGGCAGTCAGGGAGGTCAGCCTGGGGGTTCTGGTGGTGGCTCACAGAGTGTCTCCAGGGCAGGCACTCTGAGCAGGGCAGGGACTCCTCTCCTGGCAGCCAGCAGGGAGGAGATGAGCCCTGCCAGCAGCCCCTCTGCTGTGCCTGGGGCTCAGCCACAGGCAGGGTTGGTGCTCAGCAGGGCACTCCCAGCTCAGGCTTGGGTGGTTGCAGAGCTGCTCTCTTCTGTCCCTCGCTGCAGGTGACTGAAAGCTTCCTGAGCAAAGAAGTCAGCTGTGTGGTGTCCAGCAGCAGGGAAGCCAAACGAGACAGAGCCAGGGCCCAGCCTGAGAAGCAGAGCAATGGAACATCAGGAGGTGCAAAAGCCCCAAGCCTGATGGCCTCTGCCTCCAAAGGACCCCACACCAGACCTCAGCAGAAGCCACCAGACACTGTAAGAGCTCTGCAGGTTTGGGCCACCTCAGAGATTGGCCCAAGGGATCTAAAGAGTGGAAATGGGACTGGTGTTGGAAGCTGAGGTTGTTCCCTCCTTGAGCAAGTGTTTTGGGGGGTTTGCTCTGGCTCTGGTCACACTGGCACCCTGTGTGTGCACAGCACTGTCCCCTCAGGTGCCCATGGCACACCTCTGAGAGGCACAGAGCTGCCAGGGCTGGAAGGGAGCTCAAGGCTCAGCCAGTCCCAACCCCCTGCCATGCCCAGGGACACCTCACACCACAGCAGGTTGCTCACAGCCACCTCCAGCCTGGCTGCAAACACCTCCAGGCAGGAGGCTTCCACCACCTCCCTGGGCAGCCTGTGCCAGGCTCTCACCACCCTCCTGGGCAACAACTTCTTCCTCACAGCCAATCTCAATCTCCCCACTTCCAGTTCTGCTCCATCCCCCCCAGTCCTATCCCTCCCTGACACCCTCAAAAGTCCCTCCCCAGCTTTCCTGCAGCCCCCTGCAGATCCTGGAAGGCCACAATGAGGTCTCCTGGGAGCCTTCTCCTCTCCAGCCTGCACAACCCCAACTCCCTCAGGCTGTGCTCACAGCAGAGCAGCTCCAGCCCTCTGCTCCTCCTCCTGGCCCTGCTCTGGACACCTTCCAGCCCCTCCAGAGCCTTCCTGGCACAGAGGCTCCAGAGCTGGCCCCAGAGCTCCAGCTGTGGTCTCAGCAGAGTGGAGCAGAGGGGCAGAATCCCCTCCCTGCCCTGCTGGCCACACTTCTCTTGCTGCAGCCCAGGCTCTGCTTGGCTCTCTGGGCTGCAAGTGCTCCCTGCTGGCTCCTGCTGAGCTTTTCCCCCAGCACCCCCAAGGCCTTTTCTCCAGGGCTGCCCTCCAGCCAGTCCCTGCCCAGCCTGGATCTGTGCCTGGGATTGCCCTGCCCCAGCTGCAGGACCTTGCCCTTGGCCTTGTTGAACCTCCTGAGGCTGTCCTGGGCCCAGCTCTGCAGCCTGCCCAGGTCCCTCTGGATGGATGAGGGGTTGGAACTGGATGATCCTTGAGGTCCCTTCCAACCCTAACCACTCTATGATCCCTTCCCTCCAGCCTCCCAGCTGCACCACACAGCTTGGTGTGGTTGCTGGACTTGCTGAGGGTGCACTCTGTGCCTCTGTAACAAGGACATCTGCTCCAAGGGCAGAGGGAGGAGAGGCCTTGGCTGGCCTCCCAGCAGGACAAGTGATCCTCCTGACTCAGAGGTGTGTCTGGCAAAGCCAGAGAATCCCCATCCCTGGAGGTGTTTCCAAGCCACAGAGCTGTGCTGGGGGCCATGGTTTAGCCCCAGCCTTGCTAGAGCTGGAGAGTGGCTGGGCTGGAGGATCTCAAGGGCCTTTTCCAACCCTGTGTGGAGAGGACAAGGGAGCTGCAGGCTCTGGGTGCTCCCAGATGTGGGCAGGGCAAGGCCATTGGGATGTGGCTCCCAGGAGGGGTTTCTGTGGCTGCTGCTCACCCTGCTGGGGCTCTCTGGGCAGCAGTGCTGGTGGCCAAAGCTCCAACCACTGCTGGTGTCTGGTGGAAGCTGTGGCTGTGGGGAGAGCCTCTGGCATCTCTGCCAGCTGGGTCTGGGCTCCTGTGGGTGGTGAGCCTGAGCTGGTGCAGGGGTGTCACCGCTCAGGGCGTTTGCCCCCTGAGCCTTGCTGGCTCTTGGCTTGCAGCTGAGGCTCTCTCCCCGGGAAGGAGCCTGCCCAAGGGTGCTCCTTAGCCCCTGCCAGCCTGGTGGGATGTGGCAGGCAGTTTCTGAGCTGAGTTGCTGCTTCCTCTTGGCTGTCACTGCTGCTCAGCAGAAGCCCAGCCCTGGCTGAGCAGCTGCTGGGTGCAGAGCCGGCGGTGCCCCTGCGCTCCCTGCCGGCGCTCAGCCCTGCTGGCTCGGAGCAGGCCTTGGCCAGCTGCCCCTCCCCAGCAGGGAGCAGGGATCACTGGGGACAGCTCTTGCTGGACAGCTTGCTGCTGCCTGGGAGCTCTCTGCTTTAACATGGTCCTTGGCTCCTCTCTCTGCAGGCCCTGATCAGCAGGGGAAGGGAGCTGCTGCAGAAGGCCATGAAGAATCAGGTGAGCAGCAGCTGCTTGGGCTTTGCTCTGGCTGGGTGTGCTCAGAGGACTGCTGAGCCCTGCAGAACCGCTGCCAGCCCCTGCTCCAGGGCACCTGCCTGCTGAAGGGAGCAGATTCTGGGGCTGAGGAAGGTCTGAAGCAGTTGCTTTGTGGCTCTGCAGTGCTGCTGGGCACCGCTCTGCCTGCAGCTGTCATCTGCCCACCTTGGCACTCCTAGGGCCTGGCCTGGTGATCTGGGTGCCCAGAGCAGGAGAATTATCGATACAGAGCCATTGCTAGAGGAATGTTTAGCCTAGAAAGAACTGAAGAGCCATTGCAGGGGCAAAAGGCTGCTCTGGAATCCCTTCACTGATAGCACAAGTGGCCAGAAGGCTGTCAGTGCCCACCTGATCCTGGCTGCAGCTTCAGCTTCCCAGAGCCTGACCTAGATGCTCCTCTTAATTTGGGGTAGATGAAGCATGAGGTGGAACCTTTTCTGCTGTGCCCTGATTTTAACAGCCAGGCAGGCCCTGGTCTGTCAGTTGGGCAGCAGGAGCAGCCTCTCTGAACCAGATTTAGAGCTCCTGCAGCCTTCTCTGCTCCGGGCTGGCCCTTGGCAACCCTCTCTGTCTGCGCAGGACACCTGCAGCGGCAGCAGCATCCTGGCCAGAGCTCGCCTGTGGGGAGTGCAGATCCTCCACGTGGATGGTATCCTTCTGGGCTGCCTCTCTGAGGTGGGGGCAGCAGGAATGTGGGACAGGAGAAGGAAGAAACTGCAAGAGGCATCTGGTGCCTGCCTGGTGTCAGCCCGGGGCGCCGCGCGCTGAGGCCCTGCCCTGGAGCCTGCTGCTGCCACAGGGCAGCACTGGCTGTGCTGGAAGGTGCTGAGGCAAATGTGAACAGCTTGGGCAGGGCATTAATTTGTTCCAAAAAGCTCATTTCTCCTAATTGACCTGGAAGTGCAGCTCCTGCTGATGGCAGCCTTGGGTCCTTTTCAATTAGGAGGGGCTGTAAGGAGGAGCTGTGCTGGAAGGAGCTTCCTGCCCGGGTGATGGATGAGGAGGGGCTGCTGGGGAGGGCAGACGCTGGGACTCTGCTTCCAAGAATAGGTCTGGAGTAAAAGGTTCCTGAGTGGCTGCTGACAGTGACATACAGCTGTGGCTGGGCCTGTCTGGGTGCCTGCTGGAGGCAGCTGCTGCTCCTGCACCCTCCCCAGCAGCTCTGCAGAGCTGCAGCCATGTCCTGAGCCTGGCAGGGCTCTGCCTGCTGCAAGATTCCAGCAGAGTCTTTGTCCCTGCAGGGGCCCAAAGCTGGCCCCAGCTCTGCTGAGCAGCAAAGTGCTGTCCCTCAAAGCACCCTTTGGGCTGCTCTTGGGCTGGTTAACCGTGCAGTGGTGAATGCTGTGCTGGGCAATGGCAGGCTTGGGTGCTCCCTGCTTTTGCCCTGCATGTGTGGGAAGCTGTTCTGCACCCTCTGGAGGGGCAGAGCTCACCTGCTGCTGAGCTTTGGCTCCTTGACCTGCCACCTGCACAGACATGCTGGCCTACACTCAGCAGCTGCTGCGTGCTGCCTCGGGAGCAAGGAGGCCCTGCCAGAAGCCAGAGGTAACTGACTTGGCCCAACCAGCCTGAGGGGCTCAGGATTCCTCTGCAGCTCTAAGGAATCCTGAGGGTCTAGAGAGCAAATCCTGTGAGGAGCAGCTGAGGGAGCTGGGGGTGTTCAGCCTGGAGAAAAGGAGGCTGAGGGGGACCTCATTGCTCTCTGCAGCTCCCTGCAAGGAGCCTGGAGCCAGGTGGGGGTTGGGCTCTGCTCCCAGGGAACAGGTGACAGGACAGGAGGAAACAGCCTCATGTTGCACCAGGGGAGGTTTGGGTTGGCCATGAGGAACAATTTCTTCCCCTTGAGGGCTGTCAAGGCCTGGCCCAGGGCTGCCCAGGGCAGTGGTGGAGTCTCCATTCCTGGAGGGGTTTCCAAGCTGAGGGCTGTGGTTTAGCAGTGGGTTTGGTAGTGTTGGGTTCATGGCTGGGCTTGATGACCTTAAAGGTCTCTTCCCTCCTAACCAGTTCTGTGATTCCCTGGCTCTAGCTCCTCTCCTGCTAGTGCAGCAGGGAGCAGGGCAGCCTCCCAGGCTGCCATCCACCAGTGCTGCTTCTGCTCGTGGATGGAGATGCAGAATTCAGAGGGTGGGGGCAAAAGCAGCTGAGGAGGAGGCAGCCCTTGGTTATCAGTGCCACCTGTAGCACAGATCATGCTGACTTTGCCTGCTCAGGGACTGAGGGAACAGGAAGATCAGGTGCAGCTGGGCACTGCCTTCCTGGGGGGGTTCAGATGCCCTGGGGAGGGCAGTGAGGAGGTAGGGAATGTGCCAGCGCATGGAAACGGAGTCTGGGGAGCTTGGGAGACAATAGCAGGGGGAGGTGATGTGATCTCTGCTGCAGGAGCTCTGAAGGGGTGGGTGAGGCTGCTGTGATGCCACCCTGGCACTGGTAGCTGCAGCCCTGCCTCTGCTGCCTGCCACACTCAACCTGTCCCTCTTGCCTGTAGGCCAAGTGCCCTGCGGCCGGATGGAAGATGCACAAAGGTAGGCCCTGGAGCTGTGCTCCTGTGCACCCTGGGCTGTGGAGCTGCTCAGAGAAGCTTCATTTAGAGTCTGAAAACTCCATCTGAAACTCCAACGGCCCCAAATATGCCAAGGGTTAAGGCAGTCTGGCTTGAGGGGGGCTTGGGACTCCCTGGCTGGTGCTCACCGTAGCCTCGGCAGAGCTGAGGGCATCCAGGCAGGGGGCTGGACCCCATCACCCCCAGGACCCTGGGGCAGTCCAGAGCTGTGCTGCTGGCTCTGCACCTTCAATCCTCTGGTTCCAAACCACGTTTCAGAGAAGAATGCATCCTGCAGAGCAGAGCCTGTTCCTCCCAGCCCACTCACTGCTGCAGTGTGCTGCTGAGACACCGCTCCTGGGATAACGCTTCCCGAGGAGGAGGCAGGCAGGGAGAGGGGGGGAAACCAGGTTCTCATCTGCAATTAGACAAGAGCCAATTGTGGCACCCAGATTGGCACTGCTGACGTCAGCTCCTTTGTGCCTTGCCTGCCTGGGCTCCCGGGGAGCGAGCGCTCGGTGGGCTCCGGCGCGGGCTCCGACCTGCAGCCTGCCGCTGGCGCCTGGGAGATCGCTTCCCACTTTGGGGGGGGGAGGAAGGTGGTGAGAAGAGGCTCAGAAAGCTGTTGGGTGAGGCAGCTTGTCTTCTGCAAGCTGAGAGCTCTGCATCGAGGCTGGCTCTGAAGCCTGCCTTGGGGACTCTGGTGACAGCCGAGCCGTTTGCCAGCACCCTGCCGCCGCAGCCTGGGACCTGCGCTGCCTGCAGGGCCCTAGCTGTGGCCTGGCTCTCGGAGGTGCTGAGCACGTGGCAGCACTGGCACAGAGCAATCCTGTCCTGCCCTGAAATAGCTGCTGGGGTGAGGTAGCAGCACGCTTGGTGCAAGCTCAGGGTGAGGCTGGAGGGAGGAGCTGGGGAGCACAGGGTGGGATCAGCCCTCCTGGAGGGCAAGGTCTGAGCTTCCCTGCAGAAAGGAGCCCTGGGTGCCAGGGTCACCGGGACACGAAGCTCCTCGCCCTCAGAGGCCCTCAGGGAGACAGGAGAGCTTTGGTCTTGGGGTCAGGCAGGCTCCCCATGGGAGCCCTGGGGTTCATCTGCTCCTGGGCTGGGTCTGTGCTGGCGTTGCCAGGCCCAGCATGAGGCTGCCCCTGCAGGCAGCAGCCCTGGGGCAGCAGGGACCTGGAGGCCTCTGCCCCCAGCCTGACTGGAAAGCTTTTCTCCGAGTGCACTGCTGAGGCTCTTCCTGCTCCCTTAATAGATTTTTATGCCTCTGTAGGAAGCAGAGCTGCTGCCTGCCCTCCTCAGGGACAAAGTGAAGGCCAGAGACTGCTCTTCAGTGGTGTTCTCATGCCAGGCTTGGCTCTGCCGCAGCTTGGTTTGTCTCCAGCAGCTCTTACTGCTTGGTGCTGACCCTCCTGGCCTGAGCCACCCTGAGCTCTGGGCTGGTGTGTGAAGGGACAGGGGGAAAAGGGAGCTGGCAGGGCTGATGCAGAGCTCAGGGTGTGTGCAACTGCTGCTGCAGTTTGCTGCTTACAGAATCCTCTGGTGCTCAGCAGCATCCTGGGCTGAGGCTGTTCTTGGGACAGTGCTGGGATTTGAGTCAGCATCAGAGGCCTGGGGCTAGGCCAGCACCTGGTAGAGCTGAGCAGACATTAAAGATGCAGGAGACTCATCTGGATGTTCTTTCTGAGGTGGAAGCAGTCCCTGGTTGGGCTGCCCCTAGGGTTTGGTCATCCTGCTGAGTGCTCTGAATGGGGTGGTTGTAGGTTACCCAAAGAGCTCTTCTGGCTGCACTTGGCCAGCACTGACCCTTCCTGGCTGGCAGCAGTCCCCCTGAAGCTGGCTCTGCAGCCACTTCTGCTGGGGAATGGATGAGCAGATAGGAATTGAGACTGGAGATGAAGAAATTCTTGAGAGTGAGGCTGGGGAGACTCTGGCACAGGCTGCCCAGGGAGGCTGTGGCTGCCTCCTCCCTGGAGGTGTTCCAGGCCAGGCTGGATGAGGCTTTGAGCAGCCTGGGCTGGTGGGAGGTGTCCCTGCCCATGGCAGGGGGTTGGAACTGGGTGATCTGGAAGGTCCCTTCCAGCCCAAACCATTCAGTGAGTTCCTGAGTGTATGAATGTGACCCTGGCAGCCTCTCAGCAGCTTTCTTTCCAGCAGGAAAACTGAAGCCTCCTTTTCTGAAGGTCGAAGACCAAAGCAGGTAAGTGACACCTTTCCAAATGCCACCCCCCAGAGCCTCAGGGGCCCCCAGGGCAGGAGCCCCTCGCTGGTTTTGCCTGCAGGAGGTGTTCTGGGCACAAGGCAGAGCCTGGCTTCCCTGCAGAGCCTGCTCCACGCTGGGAAGTTGACCCTCTCCTAGGGGCAGGCAGGTGGAACACAGAGAAACAATCTGGTGGCTCATGTGTCATGGGGGAAAGGTGTTAAGTGAGACTTGCCCCAGAGGTCTGTGCCTTGCTCAGATCCTGTTTGTGATCCTCAGCAGGTCACTTAATCTGCTGGAGCCCTCTGCAGTGAGGAGAGAGATTGAAACATGAGGTCAGGGCCTGTAACTCGATTAGAGCACCCAGCACCCCGGGCCCTGCTCTGTGGTGTTCCTGACAGCTCTGTAGCAGTGCCCACAGCACTTGGCCATTACTCTGGAGACCACACCTGAGGCAGCTGCAGGCTCAGATGTTGGGTTCTGCCTGCTGCATGCAGTGCAGTGTGAGGGGAGAGCTCTCTGGGAAGCAAATCCTTCCCCTGCTGCTGTGTGCACACTGCACTGGCTCTGCTTTGGGGCACACTGGGCTGGGGGTGAGCAAGCAGGCTGCCTCCTGCCCAAAACATCCCCCCCCAAAGCATCCCTCATCAGTGCTGTCCCTGGGAGCTGGCCTGGGAAAGCTCTGGAGCAGGCAGATGGAAGTCAGCCATGGCCAGAACCCCAAGGGGGACAGCACCTGGAGCCCCTGAGGCAGGGACAGCTCTGCCCACACTACCCCAGCCAGAGTCCTGATGTCCTCATCTCCTGCTTTCAGGCAGTTCAGACCCTTCTATCACCAGTTCAAAAGCTTTCCCAGCCTCAACTTCCTGGCCCCCAAAGGCTGCAGCCCCTTTGAGCCTCTGAAGAGCCTCCCAGACCCTTGCAGAGCCAGGTAGGTTGCAGCTCCTCCTGGGCAAGCCTCTAACCCAGCTGCTGCCCTGCTGCTGCTTCTTCCTGGCACCCAGAGAACCTCTTGCCTGGGTGAGAGGAGCCCTGCTCTGGGTCAGAGCTGCAGGCAGGCAGCTGGGGGCTGCTGGTGCTGTGCAGCATGGGCAGGGCAGGGCTTTGCTGTTGCCTGGCAGGGCTGTGGAGGGCTGCCCGGTGCCCAGCGAAGGGCAGAAGAGCCCCAGGTCCACAGCAGTCACTGTGCCCAAGAGGAGGAGAGGCTTTTGTGAGTGCTGCCAGGAGACCTTCGAGGAGCTGCAGGAGGTAAAGGCTGCCCTGGCATGGGGCTCATGCAGAGCTCTAGAGGGGGGCACTCAGCAGCTCGGTTTAGCACAGTGAGCATGTCAGTGGTACAGACCCCTTTGGAAGGAGCCAGGGTGCTGCACCTACAGCCTTGGTGGTGCTCCTAGGGTCAGGTGAAAGCCACAGTGTCTGTGCTCTGCCCTCCTGGCCTGCAGGATCAGTGCCCTGGGAAACTGGAGCACTGTGCTCACCTCGGGGGCCAGGACAGCCTCAAGGAGCATCCTGTTCCCTGCTCCCTCGGGTGGGAAGCTTCTCCCGCAGCAAAGAGAGGGCACAGGCTGCTTTAAAAGGTGAGAAGAGGCTTCCTCATCTGCTAGAAGATCCCAAGCAAGATGGCTTTGAGAGCCCAGCCTGCAGTGCCAGGCAGAAGGTGTTTGGAGTCTGCTGCAGGGGGAGGCTGTAGGCTGCCGCTGGGTGCAGGCAGCAGCTCCTCGCCACAGGCACTATGGGAACAGGATTCCTGCAGGCCTGGGGAAGGGGCTGCTGACCCTCTGTGGGGAGGGGCTGGCAGTGCAGCTGGCCCTGCTGTGAGGGGGTGTTGCTGAGAGAGCTGTGCCCCCCGGCAGCACCTGCGGAGCCCCCGGCACAGGCGCTTCGCGCTGGAGCCCTCGCGCTACGCCGCCCTGGATCGCCTCATCGCCCAGCTGCCCAGCAGCCTCCTGCACCACCCAGCCAGGTGAGTCCCAGCCTCTGCCAGCTCCTGCAGCCTGCAAGCACCCAGGGCAGCATGGCAGCAGGGCCTGAGCCCCTCTGCTGCTGCTGTCTTGTGCTTCGTCCCAGGGACTCAGCCAGCAGGGCTGGGGCTGACTGTGGGCCCTGCCTGGTAACTGCCAGGCAAAGCTCAGATGAGCCATGGGAGATGTTCCTGCAACCCCCTGCAGGGCTGGGGCAGCTCTGCAGCCCTCAGCACAGACAGGGAGCTGGGGGAGCAGGGCCAGAGGAGGCCACAGCAGTGCTGGCAGGGCTGGAAGCCCTCTGCTGGGAGCCAGGCTGAGAGAGTTGGCCTTGGGCAGCCTGCAGGAGAGAAGGCTCCAGGGAGACCTTCTGGTGGCCTTGCAGTGCTTCAAGGGCCCAGCAGAGAGCTGGGGACAGAGCTTTGAGCAGGGCCTGATGGGACAGGACAAGGGGGGATGGTTGGAAAGGGCAAGAGGGAGCTTGAGAGTGGAGAGAAGGAGAAAGGTTTGGCAGTGAGGGTGGGGAGAGCCTGGCCCAGGCTGCCCAGAGAGCTGGGAGCTGCCCCATGGCTGGCAGCAGTGCAGGGGAGGTTGGTTGGGGCTGTGAGCAGCCTGCTGGGGCTGGGGCTGTCCCTGCTGGCTGCAGGGAGGTTGCACTACGTCAGCATGGGCTGAGCCCTTCTCTTCTGTCCCTGTGTCCAGCACAAGCCCTGCTGCTCTGCAGCACTCCTGTGCCAGGCCCTGGGCTGTGGGGAAGCCTGAGAGGGCTCTCATGCTGCCTGTGCCCTCTGCCAGCAGCAGTGTCACTGGTTGCTGAGCCTCAACACTCCAAAGTTTCTTCCCCCCTGCTGAGCAGGGCTCCAAACGCTGCAGAAAGGCTTCCAGTGCCTGGGGGGAGGGTGTTGGTGGGCCTGGAGTGAGCACTAACTGCTGGTTCTTCTCAGGGTGCCTCGGTCCTGCCTGGCAGAGGAACACTTGGTGCCTCAAGCACAAGTTCTGGGAAGATTTGAGATGCTGACAGCAGAGCTGGGAAAGGAGAGGGAGCAGCCAGAGCAGGCTGCTGTGGAGCTGCTGGTTGATCTGGAGTGTGACCACGGCCTGGAGACCAGGAGCTGCTCCCCCTGCCTTGCCCCTGGAGGAGGCTGGGGCTTCCCAAAGCACCCCCCTGTGGGGCTGCCTGCTGCAGCAGGGCTCAGCAGCAGGGGCTGTGCTGTGCATGGCACCACGGAGGAGGCTGCAGTGAGGGACACAGCTTTGGGCCTGGCTCCTGGCCTGGGCTGGGGCAGTTGTGCAGTGCCTGCTCCTGGCGGGGAGAGAACTGCTCCGTCTGGACAGCAAGGGTCTGACAGCCCCCCTGCAGGGGCTCTGCCTGCCCCCAGGAAACGCCATCTGTCCTCCAGGCAGAGCAGCCAGGTGGGAAAGAAGCCCAGGCTGGAGCTGGGGGGTGGCCTCTCTCCCTGTGAGCTGTCAGAGCCAGTGGATGTTGGGCTGGGTGCGGGGCAGACATCCGAGCCAGGCTTGCCTGCTCTGGTGGAGTCTGGCAGCTTGGCCCTAAGCACAAAGCTCTCCAGCAGACCTCAGAGCTCCCTTGGTTTGGACCTGTGCCTCTGCTGGCACCCTGGGGAGCCAACCCCATGGGCAGGGTCCCTTGAAGCTGTGTCCATGGGGTTCCCTCCGCAGCGTGGCTGGGGCAGGGCAGGCTGCCAGGGCAGGCAGCTCCTGGGACACAGTGAGAAGGTCCCCAGCAGCCTGCATGGTCCTGACCTGGAGAGCACCGTGAGCCACACCAGCTGTCCCCCTGGCCAGCTGCCCTCTCCAAAGCTGCCTGTGGCTGGAGCCAGATGTTGCTGCTCCCTCTGTGCCAGAGCAGCAGAGAAAGCAGCACCTGAGCTGCTTGCCCTGCCAGGCCTCGGCAGGGAGCGGGCGCCGTGCCCTGGGCCCCTGCAGCCCCTGCCACACAGCACACAGGCTGGCCACGACCTCAGCAGGAGCTCCTCCGAGTCAGACTGGGATGTCCAGCTGCTCTCCATGCTGCCAGGTGCCCAGGAGAGCAGGCTGCAGCCCGTGGACAGGGACCTGCTCCAAAGGACACACACAAGCGTGAGGGACAGCGGCTACGAGTCCCAGCTCTGCTCCGTCCTCAAGCAGAAGTCAGAGCTTGCCTGGGCAGGCAGAGAGGACAAGAACTGCTGGAACTGCTGCACAGAGGCCACAGGAGCCTCTCACCCCTTCTTTGGCACCTGTTTTTGGCAGCTGGATTAGCTGCAGCCACCTCCTGGCTGCTCTCTGGGCTGGGAGGAGGCTCGGGAGGGATTTAAGAAGCTTGTTGCCCTGGGGGCGGGAGGGAGGACCAGCAGCTGCCCTGGGGGCGGGAGGGAGGACCAGCAGCTGCCCTGGGGGCGGGAGGGAGGACCAGCAGCTGCCCTGGGGGCGGGAGGGAGGACCAGCAGCTGCCCTGGGGGCAGGAGGGAGGACCAGCAGCTCCACAGGGAACCTGGGCAGCTCTCCTCTTGGGCCCTGCTGGGGGCTGTGATGGGCTGGGATCTCCACTCCTCTCTTGCTGACGTTTAGAGCTGGTAGCTGCTTCCTTCTTCCTCCTTCAGCTCCTCCCTGGGCTGCTGACCAGATGGTCTCTGGAAGAATCTGTTCCTTGCCCTTCCACAGGGAGAGCATGGCCTGTTCCCTCCTGGGAACAGTCCTGGGAGGGGTAGGGATGGTGGAGAGGAGGGCCCGGGGGGGGTGGCTTTGGGTGGGTGCAGGTGTTGGTCACTGGGCCTGAGCTGGAAGGTTTTAGCAGCCTTTTAAACTTTGAAATAAAATGGAAGATGAGCTCCTGAGCCCTGCCTGGTGGCCTAAGCACAGCTCACTCCATCTGCTGAAGTGTCCTGCAGGGGAGGCTGGGCAGAGGCCCTGCTGGAAGGGAGCTGGGGGTGGCACTGGGCACCAGGCTCAATACAAGGCAGGGGGTGGCTCTGGTCACAGAACATCCAACCCCCAGAGGGTCTGCCCCAGGATTGGGGGCAGCAGGCTGCAGGCAGCTGTGGGGGGCTGCAGGCAGCTGTGGGAGGCAGCAGGCAGCTGTGGGGGGCAGCAGGCTGCAGGCAGCTGTGGGGGGCTGCAGGCAGCTGTGGGGGGCTGCAGGCTGCAGGCAGCTGTGGGGGGCAGCAGGCTGCAGGCAGCTGTGGGGGGCAGCAGGCTGCAGGCAGCTGTGGGGGGCTGCAGGCTGCAGGCAGCTGTGGGAGGCAGCAGAGAGGTGGCTGCAGGTGGGGAGGGATGTGGAGAAACTGGAGAGCAGTCACTGGAGCCTATCGACCTCTCCTGGGCATGGGGCCAAGGAGAGGAGAGCAGAGCCTTGCCAAGAGGCTGAAGGGTGTCTGAAAGCAGCCTCTGACTCCTTGAAGGGCAGCCCCAAAGAGGATGCAGCCACTGGTGTCATGTCCCAGAACAGGGCTTCCAAGGTGGAGGAGGGGGAAGGCTTCCTGGGCTGGGCAGCCAGAGCAGTGCTGTCTGTCTGTCTGTCTGTCCTGGGAGGTTTTCAAGCCCTGGGTGCAGCACAGCCATCCTCCTTCCCTCGTGAAGGGAAGCCCTGAGCAGCTGGCTGAGGCAGAGCAGCTGGGAGCAGGAGGCTGCACATGAGGCCTCAGAGGGTCCTGAGCTGACTCATTCCCCCGTGGGCAACCTCTGGCTCTTCCCTACCTGCTGGAGACCTTCCCCAGGTTCCAAAGGGCTGAGCAAAGCTGCTGCACCACAGCAGGCCTGGAGCAGTGCTGGGAGCACGTCCCTGGGGCTGGGTGCTGTCATGATGGCAAGAGAAGGCCTGGAGGGCAGGGGCAGGTGGGTGCCCCAGCTTGGCCAGCACCTTGCTGTGCTCAGTCTCCTGGAGGCAGTGACCAGCTCTGTGCCCTAGGCAGCAGAGAGGTGACCTGGCCTGAGGGTGAGCCAGGCCCCCCCAGACCATTGGTGGATGTGACCAAGGTGCTGAGTTGTCCCTGCAGACACTGAGCTACCTTGTGCCAGGGGTGCTCAGTGGAGGAGCAGGGGCAGAGATGGCACTGGGAGAGCAGCAGGGAGGTGACAAAGTGTCCTTCAAGCTTGGCCCTTCCCTGGAGGGAAGCCCTGGTTGCTGCCTGCCCCTTTCCAACGCTGAGCAGTGACCTACATGGGGGGGGGGCTGCCTGGGGGGGCTGAGAGCTGCTTTGTGGAGCCTTGGGCAGGGTGCAGGCTTTGAGGCTGGAGGTGAGGTTGCTGTCACCAGGTGCAGAGCCTCTCCTCTGAAGCAGCAGTCAGTGCCCTTTGGCACTGGCCCTGAGGCTCCCCAGGAGAGCTTGGGCCTTGCAGACCTGGCTGAGGTGCAGAAGCTGAGTCAGTTCTGCTGTGCTTGATGCTGCAGGTTCCTCACCTCCCTGCTGCCTTCGTGGCTGATTCTCAGAGAACCACAGAAGTGTTTGGCTTGAGAAAGCCTCCTAAGGCCAGGCAGTCCAACCAGCCACCTACCACCCCTGCCCCATGGCCCCCAGTGCCAGGGCTGTCTGGTTTTGCACACCTCCAGGCAGGGTGACTCCACCTGGGCAGCCTCTTCCAGTCCCTGACCACCCTTGCAGTGAAGAAAGTTCCTAATATCCATGGGGAAAACCCTGCACTGAGGAAGATGAAGGTCTGAGGGCAGCAGGTCACAGCCCTGTCCCCCCCATGCTGAGCTCAGAATCCTGGAGTCACAGCATTGCTCCTTTAGGGTCACTGAGTCCAACCATTGATGGGGGGGAGTGGGGCAGCTGCTCCAGGCGAGGCTGGGAGGCCCCAACCTGAGCAGGAGCTCCTCAGCAACTCCTCTGCTAGAGCCCAGCTGGGGTGAAGCTGCTCCCAGCCTGGGACTGCTGCAGAGTGCTGAGGGCAAGGAGCTGGAGCTGAGCCTCCTGCCTGCTCCCAGCCTCAGGCACATCCCTGCCCCCTCCTGCCTTCCCTTCCCTGCCCCCTCCTGCCTTCTCTTCCCTGCCCCCTCCTGCCTTCCCTTCCCTGCCCCCTCCTGCCTTCCCTTCCCTGCCCCCTCCTGCCTTCCCTTCCCTGCCCCCTCCTGCCTTCCCTTCCCTGCCCCCTCCTGCCTTCCCTTCCCTGCCCCCTCCTGCCTTCCCTTCCCTGCCCCCAGCTTCTGCACAGAGTGCTGAAAGCCACAGTGGCCACCCTCAAGAGGGGCTCAGCGTGGGGAGGGAGCCTGTGGCACTCAGCCTTCCCAGCAGCTCAGCCTGATGCTTTCAGGTGCCTTAGACCTGCAGAGCTGTCACCGAGGGCTCCACAGGCCTGGGAGGCCAAGGGAGGAGGGGCAGGGGAGCCAGGAGGAGCTGCTTGGAAAAGAGGAGGGTCCGTGGGAAGGGGACACACAGGGTCAGGGGTCCCTGAGGGGCCAGGGGGAGGGGATGGGTGCTGGAATCATCCTTTCCTTGGGTTCATCGAGGCTGTGGAGAGGAGGAGGAGAGGAGATGTGGGGAGTCCCTCCCTGGGTGCTGGCTGGAACCTGAGCAGAGACAGCTCAGGGGGGCTTGGGCTGGAGAGGTGGTGCAAAAGCTTGGAGTGTGGGATGAGTGCTCCTGGAGCAGGGTGAGGGATGGGAGCTGGGGGTTGGGATTCTGGGGAGCAGTGTGGGGGTCACCCCCAGCTCGAGCACAGGCAGGGACTGCCCATCAGCACCCATGGAGACACCAACACCCAGGGCCTGGCTGTGGCCACTGAGCAGTGCCTGGGGAGCAGGAGCTGGGGCTGCTCCAGAAGGTCTCCAGGATGATTGTCCTTGCACTGCTCAACTGACCATCACCTTGAGGCTCAGACCCCCCCAGTGCCCTCAGGATGGTCCCCCCATGGGGTGGGTGTCCACCCCCCACAGTGCTGGACCCCCCCACCCCACAGCTGAGCTATCAGGACACTGCTGGAGCTTCTATCCCCTCAAGAGCTGTCCCTTAGCCCCAGGTGAGGAACATGGCCTTGGAGCACCCCCTGAAGCTGGGGCACCCCAAGGTGGGGTCCCTGGTTCTGCTACTTCCTGAGGGTTAAGCCTGGCTGTGGGTGGAGACCCCTCAGCACCCACCCACCAGTGAAGGTCCAGGGCTGACCTACTTCCCCAGCTGCCAGCATCCCCAGTTCCAGTGTCCCCCAGATCCAGCCAGAGCTGGAGTCACACAGCCAGCACCAGCACTGACTGGGGACACTGGGCACAGGCTGGGGGGCTTCAATCCCAACTGGGGAGGCTCTGATGGTGCCTGAGGGTCCTGATAAGGGCTGGGAGTCCTGGTACAGGGTGGGGTTCAGCACCAGTTGGGAGCCTGATACCAGTTAGAAGCTCCAGTGCTGGCTGGAGGGCCTCCAGTGCTGGCCAGGGGCCAGTGAGAGACTTGGGACCAGATGGGAGCCTCAGTGAGAGGCTCTGGCACTGGCTGGGGGCTGGCACTGGCTGGGGGCTGGCACTGGCTGGGCAGTCCAGTCCTTGGTGGAGTCCAGTATTGACTGGGGGAGGTCCAGTACTGGTGGTTCTCTACTGACTGATACCGGCTGACCCACTCCAGTCCCAGCTGGGGGCTGGGGGCTGGATACTGAGGAGGGCTCCTGGATAGGGGGCCTGGTACTGGCTGGGGGGCAGCACCGGTGGGGAGGTGTCCCATAGTGCCTGGGGGGGCTGGTACTGGTTGGGATGGTCCAGTACCGACTGGGGAGGGTGTCTGGTGCTGGCTCATCCACTCCTGTCCCTGATGGGGGGCTGGGCGCTCGGGGGGGGGGGGAGGGAAATGTACTGATAGGAGCCCAGCATGGGTGTGGAGATCTCTTGTGCTGGCTGGGGGCGTCTGGGGCTGGCTGGGGGGCATCTGGGGCTGGCTGGGGGGAGTCTGGGGCTGGCTGGGGGGCGTCTGGGGCTGGCTGGGGGGAGTCTGGGGCTGGCTGGGGGGCGTCTGGGGCTGGCTGGGGGGAGTCTGGGGCTGGCTGGGGGGAGTCTGGGGCTGGCTGGGGGGCATCTGGGGCTGGCTGGGGGGTGTCTGGGGCTGGCTGGGGGGCATCTGGGGCTGGCTGGGGGGTGTCTGGGGCTGGCTGGGGGGAGTCTGGGGCTGGCTGGGGGGCGTCTGGGGCTGGCTGGGGGGTGTCTGGGGCTGGCTGGGGGGCATCTGGGGCTGTCTGGGGGGAGTCTGGGGCTGGCTGGGGGAAGTCTGGGATGGCTTCTCCATTCCAGTCCTAGCTGGGGACCGGGTACCGGTGGAGGCTTCGGTACCGGCTCGGGAAATGGTACTGGGAGCGGGGCGGTGGGTAGGGAGGAGGAGAGCAGGGGCTCCGGTACCGGGGGAGTGTGGGTGACACCGGCCCGGGGGCGATACCGGCCGGGCCCCGGTGCTGCAATGCCACGGGGGTGCCAGCGGCGCTGCGGCAGCCGGGGCTGGCGGGGGGGGGGGGGCGGCGGGAGCCGGGACCGGGGTTGGGTTGGGAGGGGGGCGGCGGGGCCGGGGCGGGGCGGCCCCGGGGCGGGGCGGGCGCTGCCGGTGCCGCTGCCGGCGCCGGTGCCGGTGGCGGGGGGCCCGGTGCCGTGCACGCGTGCAGGGGGGGCGGCGCTCCCGGGGCCCGGCGGCCGCTCCCTGCCCGGCCCGGGGCGGAGGGACCGGAGGGACCGGAGGGACGGGCAGGACGGTCCCCGGCTGCACGGGCCCGGCGCGGCCGCGCTCGGATTATGAGGGAGCCATGAGCCCGCTGCGGGGCTGGCTGCTGGCCGCGCTGCTCTCGCTCACCCCGCGGGCAGGTAGGTCCCGGGCCCGGGCCCCGCACGGCTCCGCGCCCGGCATCGCTCCGGCCCCCGCACCGCCGCTCCCCGCATCCCCCCGCTCCGCGCGTCCCCGCGGTCCCCGCGCCGCTCCGGCCCCGGCATCCCTCAGTTCCTGGCCCCGCTCCCCGCATCCCCCGGGTGCCCGCATGGCCCCGGCCCCGCTCCCCGGCCCCAGCGTCGCTGCCGGTGGCGGTGCCCGGCCCCGGTGCCCGCCGCCGCTGCGGTTTTTTCGCTGCATCGACACATTTTTCCGCAGCGCCGCCCCGCAGCGCCCCGGGAGGGGCCGGGCCCGCGCCCCCCCCCCGCAGCCATCCGGCCCCGCACCTGCCGCCCCCGCCGCCCCCACCGGCCCCGCAACCCCTGCCCCGCGCCGGCCCCGCGGGAGCGTCCCCGTGGCAGCCCTCCCTGCCCTCTCCGGAGGTGCCCCCATAGCGCTTCCCGCCGCGTCCCCCGGCTGTCCCCTCCGGGAGGTGTCCCCACGGCCGCCCCTCATGTCCCCCGTGGGAGGTGACCCCGAATCGACTGCCCTGTCCCCTGGCTGTCCCCCAGAAGGTCTTCCCACCGCGGCCCTCCGTGCCCTCTTGCGATGTGTCCCCATAGAAGCCCTCTGATGTCCCCTGGATGTCCCCTATGGAGGTGTCCCCATAGTGGCCCCCTCATGGTCCTTCCAGAAGTGTCCCCACAGCTGCTCTCCTGTGCCCTGGGTGTCCCCTCTGGAGGGGTGTCCCCACAGAGGCTCCCCATGTCCCCTCGGGAGGTGTTCCCCTACCAGCCCTCTGTGCCCTGTGTGTCCCCTCTGTGTCCCCTGCCGGAGGTGTCCCCATGCCGGCTCAGCATCTCCCACTGGGATGTGTCCCCAGCCCAGCCCTGCACATCCCCTCAGAAGTTGTCCTCATCCCAGCTCCCCTTGTCCCCTGGGTGTCCCCTCTGCCGTGCCCAGACCCAGTCCAGGTGCCATGGCATTCCTGGGGCCCTTCCACATCCCCCGGGTGACCCCCCCCGGGATGCATCCCATTACCAGCCCCCCGTGTCCCCTCAGTGCTCCCTCCAGGAGATGCCACTGAGGCCCTTTGAGTTTCCTCCCCCACCTGTGTCCCCATACCGGTCTCACATGTCCCCTGGGCACCCCCAAGCCTGTGCTCCCTGGGCACCCCCAAGCCTGTGCTCCTGGGGTGTCCCCTGCTGGACACAGCACCGGCCTGGGCGTCCCTCCCGTGTCTCCCAGCCACCCACCCTCAGGCGTGTCCCTGTACCCACCCCCATGCCCTCTGGGCATCCCACCCAGGACACAGGTGTCCCCTTGGGGATTCAGTGCCACACCTGAGTCACCCCCAGAGCAAGTCCCCATCCCTGTCCCTCTTTGTCCCCAGTCCCCTGTGTCCTCCACCCTCCTTGTCTTCAGCCTCAACACCCTGTGTCTCCAGCCTCTCACATCTTCAGCCTGCATGTGCTCAGCCTCCGGTGTTCCTCTTCATGCCCAGCCCCCCATGTCCCCAGCCCCCATGGCTCCAGCCCCCTGCTCCCCCCAGCCGCCCCTGGGCCGCCACCAGCAGCTGCCTTGCCCGCAGGTCCCGCGGCGCAGGCCAGCTTGCAGCGGAGGCTGCCCCGGGCCGGATGGCAGGACGGGCAGGGGGTGTCCCAGATCACCCACCCCAGCAGGCTGGTGGGGCAGAGCTCGGGAGGAGAGGTCCAGAGGCACCAGCTGGACACCAGGGTCAGGAATGATCCTGGAGGAGGAGGAGGAGGAAGAGGCTCTGTAAGTGAACCACAACCCCCCCGTCCTCCATTTCTGGGGTCCCCGGGGGGGTGGGCACGTCCCCAGCGAGCTGCCGGTGCCAGCTGCTCCGCACTCCAGCACGTGTGTGGCCACCAGCAGCCCAAACCGGGACCTTCACCCCCTGGGGACCGAGCGCTGCTGTCACCCCGCCCTCCCCCCGCCCCCAGCGGGGCACTGCTGTGTGCCACACGGTGCCATCGGGGCTGGGCGCTGGCGAGGCTCGTGTGGGCGATGAGAGACGGAATGGGAGCGGGCAGGGTGCGAGGGGCAGGGGGAGGCTGGCAGAGCTGCTGCGGAAGGGACGGACTCACGGCTCCAGTGCCGCGGAGGACAACCCCAGCCGCGTGGAGCAGCCCCACATGGTGCCACCCCCCCAGCCACCCCCTCCCTGCCTCAGCACTGCCCGGCGACCTTCCCCCGCGGCCGGTGCCCGGTGTGCTGGCATTGAGAGAGCCCAGGGGTGGCACCCTGTAGGGTGGGGGTCGGTGCTCAGAGCCAGGCGTGGCAGCCGCGGGGGCCGAGGCTCATCGACCCCTCCCCCCCCGGGCTCTCCAGGAGCAGTAACGAGCGGCAGCTGCTGCAAGGGTGATTGAAACCCCGGGCAGAGAAAAGCCGCCGGGCACCGGGAGGTGCCAGGGATGCCAGGGTGCTGCCGGCACCGGAGGGGCACTGGGGAGGTGCCAAGCCAGGGCACCACAGGGCGGTGGAGCCGCTGCGGATCTCAGGGCAGTCCCCTGAGGCTCTCCCGGCTGTGCTGCCTGACCTGGTGCCCACCGTCACGGCTGGGAGTGTGCCCTCCCAGGGCTGCTGGGCGGTGGCAGATGGGTCCTTGTCCTCATGTCACCACCCTGAGCTGCACCCAGAGTGTCAGCAAGGGGACGGGGCACCCCGAGGAAGAGTTGGCTTCCCCTGGCTGCCACCCGCCCCGGCGTGGAGCTGCTGGGCTGCCAAGGGACACACTGCTGGTGACAGACCCTCACCTGTGCTGAGAGGTTGTCAGGGCTCAGGCAGGAATTAGGTCAGGAGCAGCAGGCACCACAGGATGGGAGGGAGCTGGAGAGGCTCTGCCATGGCTGAGCTGGGCCCAGGGGGACTGGGGATGATGCTCCAGAAGCCCCCAGGCAAACACAGCTCCTGAGCAGGAGGGTGATGGGATGCAGCTGATGATGGGGTGCAGGTGATGGGGTGCAGGTGATGGGATGCAGCTGATGATGGGGTGCAGGTGATGGGATACAGGTGATGAGGTGCAGGTGATGGGATGCAGATGATGGGATATGAGTGAGAGGATGCAGGTGATGGGATATGAGTGATGGGATATGAGTGATGGGGTACAGGTGCTGGGGTACAGGTGATGGGGTACAGGTGCTGGGATGCAAGTGGTGCTGGGGTGCAGGTGCTGAGGTGCAGGTGATGGGATATGAGTGAGAGGATGCAGGTGATGGGGTGCAGGTGATGGGATATGAGTGATGGGATATGAGTGATGGGGTACAGGTGCTGGGGTGCAGGTGCTGAGGTGCAGGTGATGGGATGCAAGTGGTGCTGGGGTGCAGGTGCTGGGGTGCAAGTGGTGCTGGGGTGCAGGTGATGGGATGCAAGTGGTGCTGGGGTGCAGGTGCTGGGGTGCAGCTGCAATCCTGATGCTGCAGGAGTGAGGATGAGGAGCAAGATGCAGCTCCTGGCTTTGCATTGGGTTTTGGGGGGGAGGGGTTATAAACCGAGGGGCACTCCTGGGGGCTTTGCCCCGGGGGTTGTTATTTTAGTCCTCAACCCCCCCTGGGGGCTGCCGGCTCCGGCTCTCTCGCAGGGGCTGCACCTGGCGCGGGTGAGCTTCCTGGTGCAAGCCTTCGGCTCCGCCTTCACCCTCGACCTCCGGCTGAACCAGTGAGCGGCGGGGGGGGCGGGGGGCTGGGAACCCACCCTGGGGCTGGGAGCAGATGCTGTGTACCTGGGGGGCACCATCATGGGGCTGGGGGCACCTGCTGCAGGGTTTGGGGGCACCACCATGGGGCTGGGGGCACCATCATGGGGCTTGGGGGCACCACCATGGGGCTGGGGGCACCTGCTGGAGCTTGGGGGCACCACCATGGGGCTGGGGGCACCTGCTGGGGCTTGGGGGCTCCTGCTGTGGGGTTGGGGGCACCACCATGGGGCTGGGGGCACCTGCTGGGGCTTGGGGGCTCCTGCTGTGGGGTTGGGGGCACCACCATGGGGCTGGGGCACCTGCTGGGGCTTGGGGGCACCACCATGGGGCTGGGGGCACCTGCTGGAGCTTGGGGGCACCACCATGGGGCTGGGGGCACCTGCTGGGGCTTGGGGGCTGCTGCTGTGGGGTTGGGGGCACCTGCTGTGGGACTGCCACTGGCTCCTGGCTGGAGGGAGGCAGTGGAGCCGCTGGGGGTCCTGGGGGCAGGGGCTGGGCTGCAGGCTGTGGGAGCACCCGCGGGATGCCAGCACCCTCACCAACTGAGGGCCCCCATGCCAGGGCGATGCCACCTGCGTGGGTGGGGGGTGGGTGCACAATGAGGGTGCACGATGAGGATGCTGCCTCTCTCTCCTCCTCCTCCTCCTCCTCCTCTTCTTCCTCCTCCTGCCACTGTGACCTCTCAACCCCTGCCTGCTCCTGGCAGCCACCTCCTTGCATCCCACTACGAGGAGCGGCACGTTGGCACGGGCAGCAACGGCAGCCACAGCACGGTGAGTGCCATGCAGTGACACTGTGTGCCACCCTCTGCCAGTGTGCAGTGCCATGCAGTGACACTGTGCCACCCTCTGCCACGGTGTGCAGTGCCATGCAGTGACACAGTGTGCCACCCTCTGCCAGTGTGCAGTGCCATGCAGTGACACTGTGCCACCCTCTGCCAGTGTGCAGTGCCACGCAGTGACACAGTGTGCTACCCTCTGCCAGTGTGCAGTGCCATGCAGTGACACTGTGCCACCCTCTGCCAAGGTGTGCAGTGCCATGCAGTGACACAGTGTGCCACCCTCTGCCACGGTGTGCAGTGCCATGCAGTGACACTGTGCCACCCTCTGCCAAGGTGTGCAGTGCCACGCAGTGACACAGTGTGCCACCCTCTGCCACGGTGTGCAGTGCCATGCAGTGACACAGTGTGCCACCCTCTGCCAAGGTGTGCAGTGCCATGCAGTGACACTGTGCCACCCTCTGCCACGGTGTGCAGTGCCATGCAGTGACACTGTGCCACCCTCTGCCACGGTGTGCAGTGCCACGCAGTGACACAGTGTGCTACCCTCTGCCAGTGTGCAGTGCCATGCAGTGACACTGTGCCACCCTCTGCCACGGTGTGCAGTGCCATGCAGTGACACAGTGTGCCACCCTCTGCCAGTGTGCAGTGCCATGCAGTGACACTGTGCCACCCTCTGCCAGTGTGCAGTGCCACGCAGTGACACAGTGTGCTACCCTCTGCCAGTGTGCAGTGCCATGCAGTGACACAGTGTGCCACCCTCTGCCAAGGTGTGCAGTGCCATGCAGTGACACAGTGTGCCACCCTCTGCCAAGGTGTGCAGTGCCATGCAGTGACACTGTGCCACCCTCTGCCACGGTGTGCAGTGCCATGCAGTGACACTGTGCCACCCTCTGCCACGGTGTGCAGTGCCACGCAGTGACACAGTGTGCTACCCTCTGCCAGTGTGCAGTGCCATGCAGTGACACTGTGCCACCCTCTGCCACGGTGTGCAGTGCCATGCAGTGACACAGTGTGCCACCCTCTGCCAGTGTGCAGTGCCATGCAGTGACACTGTGCCACCCTCTGCCAAGGTGTGCAGTGCCATGCAGTGACACTGTGCCACCCTCTGCCACGGTGTGCAGTGCCATGCAGTGACACAGTGTGCCACCCTCTGCCAAGGTGTGCAGTGCCACGCAGTGACACAGTGTGCTACCCTCTGCCAGTGTGCAGTGCCATGCAGTGACACTGTGCCACCCTCTGCCACGGTGTGCAGTGCCATGCTGTGCCATGCAGTGACACTGTGTGCCACCCTCTGCCACAGTGTGCAGTGCCATGCTGTGCCATGCAGTGACACTGTGTGCCACCCTCTGCCACAGTGTGCAGTGCCATGCTGTGCCATGCAGTGATACAGTGTGCCACCCTCTGCCACAGTGTGCAGTGCCATGCTGTGCCATGCAGTGACACAGTGTGCCACCCTCTGCCACAGTGTGCAGTGCCATGCTGTGCCATGCAGTGACACAGTGTGCCACCCTCTGCCACGGTGTGCAGTGCCATGCTGTGCCATGCAGTGACACAGTGTGCCACCCTCTGCCACGGTGTGCAGTGCCATGCCATGCCAGGCTGTGCCATGCCAGCTCTGGAGTCATGGTAGCAGATTTCTAAGCCCAGAAGTTCAGGGGTGGCCACCAGCAGCTCAGGATCTCCACCTGGGTGCCCTCGTGGTGCCCTCACCCCCGGGGTGCCCAGCCCATGCATCAGGGTGGGTGCAGAGGGCAGGGCCTCCCTCCCGTGGGTGCTGGCACGACTGGTGATCCCCAAGGTGCTTTGGCACAGACTGCCAGCCTGTGCTGGGTGCCCACTTGGGTGCCATGGGCAGCAAGGGCACCCCAGGGGTGACAGTGAGTGAACCCCAGTGACTGGTGAACCCCAGAGCCCCCAGCCCAGGGGCTCCTGGGGCTGCCAGCAAAGGGGCAGCTGCCTGCACAGCACCGGGCAGGATGGGACTCGGGGCCCGGGCCCGGCAGGCTCAGCTGCCCCTCCCCGCCCCGGCAGGGTGCAGGGGAGCACTGCTACTACCAGGGCCGGATCCGGGGGCAGCCTCGCTCCTTCGTGGCTCTCTCCAGCTGCCAGGGCCTGCGGTGAGTACCCAGGGCGGGCCGGAAGGGGGCGGGGGGGCTGCACCCCCCTGTCCCCTGTCACCACATCTCTCCGTGCCAGGGGGGTCTTCTCGGACGGCCGAGCCACCTACCTGATCGAGCCCCGGGTGGGCACTGAGCACAGGCAGGTGAGCGACGGCACCGGGACCCCGCTGCGTGCCTGCCTCAGTTTCCCCCCCGCAGCCTTGCGGGGCTGGCTGCGGCTCAGGGGCGGCCCGGGGGACGCGGGGACGCGGCTGTCCCCACCCCGCGCTGCCGCCTGCCTGAGCCCTGACACTCAGCTCCCCGCGGCAGGGCCTCCGACCGCACATCGTGCAGCGAGTCCCCAGCTGCACCCAGCCGGGTGAGCCTTCGCGCCGGGCCAGCCCTCGGCACTGACGACGCTGCCGGTGGCCCCGGTGGCCCCGGAGGCGCCACGTCCTCCTGCACCTCGCCAGCTCTGTCCCTTCCCTGCAGGCTGCCTCTTCCCTGCACTGCACCGGGACCTCTCGGGCGGCTTACCGAAGCTGCGGCGGCGGCGGCAGGTTGGTGGGGGGCAGGGGGGGGACAGGGGGGGGACAGGAGGCAGGGGACAGAGGTTGCAGGCAGGGGACAAGGATGTTTGGACACGGGTTGGCCTCCAGCTGCCAGATCAGCTTCAGCAGGGTGGCCACTTGCACATGGCACAGCTCTGCCAGGGGGGCAGCCAGGCTCACCTGAGGTGCTGGGGCCGTGTCTGCAGGGTGCTGGGGCCGTGTCTGCAGGGTGCTGGGGCTATATCTGTAGGGTATTGCTCTTGCCCAGGCCCGGGGATGCCCTGGGGACCCACCAGCCCGAGGGGAACCATCCCCAAGCCCACCCAGTCAGCTTCTCCACTCCGTGCACCCCAAGCATCCCTCACAGACAGACACCAAAGGGAGAGCTCCAGCAAGGTCCTTGGTGGCTCTCGCCGGGGGGCTCGGGCTGGGCTCTCGCCGGGGGGCTCGGGCTGGGCTCTTGCCGGGGGGCTCGGGCTGGGCTCTCACCTCGGGCTCGGGCTGGGCTCTCGCCGGGGGGCTCAGGCTGGGCTCTTGCCGCAGGTTCGCCGAGCCCAGCACACGGTGCACAGCGAGACCAAGTACATCGAGCTGGCCGTGGTGAACGACCATCAGCTGGTAACCTGGGAGGGTCCCAGGGCTGGCGGGGTGGGGTCTTGGAGTGCCCCCTCCCGGCCCAACCTGGCCCCTGGTGTCCCCCCAGTTCCTGCAGCTCCGCAAGTCCGTGGTTCTCACCAGCAACTTCGCCAAGTCTGTGGTCAACCTGGCTGACATGGTGAGAGGGGTGGCCCTGTGCCCAGGGGCCCTGTGCCCCGGTCAGGACTCGTCCCTGGTGGGGTTGGTCCCCGGGGGAGTCAGTTCCTGGCACCTGGTGGGTTTGTCTCTGGGGGGCTCACTCCCAGCACGTGTCCCTGGTGGGCGTCTCTGGGCAGAGGGCATTGTCCCTAGTGCCTGCTGGGTTTGTCCCCACTGGGTTTGTCTCCTGGTGGGAGTTTGTTCCCAGAGGGGTGGTCTCCAGTGGGCTTGTCCCTGGGAGGGATTGTCCCCAGGGAGCTTGTCCCCATCACCTGGTGGGGTTGTCCCCGGGAGGATTGGCCTCTGGAGCTGTGTCCCACTGGTGGTTTGTCCTTGAGGGGACAACTGCAGCTGCTGGTCCTTGGCACCTGCCGGGTTGGCCCCAGGGGGCTTGGTCCACACCCAGAGCGTTGGGCTTCAGCACCTGGGGGGTTGGTCCCTTAGGGGTTGTCCCCTGGAGGATTGTCCCACAGGGTCTGTTCCTTGGCAGCTTACTGCTCTGTCCCCAGGGGGGCTGGCTGGCAGCACCTGGTGGGTTTGTCCCACTGGTGGTTTGTCCCTGGGGGATTGTCCCTGGAGAGGGTTGTGCCCAGGTCCTGCAGGATTTGTTCCCAGAGGGGTTCACCCCTGGTGCCTGGAGGGTTTGTCCTGGGGAGAGAGATTGTCCTGGGGAGAGAGATTGTCCGGGGGAGGGTGGTCCTGGGGAGGGTGGTCCTGGGGAGGGTGGTCCCGGGGAGCGATTCCATTGGCAGTGCTGTCCCTTCACCCTCCCAGATCTACAAGGAGCAGCTCAACACCCGCATCGTGCTGGTGGCCATGGAGACCTGGGCGCTGGAGGACAGGATCCGGATGGGGCAAGACTCCCTGGAGACGCTGAACGAGTTCGCCAAGTACCGGCGGGAGGGGGCGGCGGAGCACAGCGACACCGTCCACCTCTTCTCGTAAGCGCCGCGGCCGCGACCCCTCCCGGGGGCCCTGGAGCCACCACCCCCACCCCTACCACCATCCTCTTCCTCGCAGGGGTCGGACGTTTCAGAGCAGCCGCAGCGGCACCGCCTTCGTGGGGGGCATCTGCTCGCCCACCCGCGCCGGGGGTGTCAACGAGGTGGGTGTGGGGAGCCCTCCCCTATCCACGGGAGCAGGCTGGGACTGGGGGGGTCCCCGTGGTGAGCCCCTGTCCCTCCCGTGCAGTACGGCAACGTGGCAGCCATGGCCGTGACGCTGGCGCAGACCCTGGGGCAGAACGTGGGCATGATGTGGAACAAGCACCGGGCGGCTGCAGGTACCTGCCCCCCCCGGGAGGGGCACGGGCACAGCGGGGGGACACTGCGGTGCCACCAGGCGGGTGGCAAGGCAGCAGGCACCCCCAGCCTGGCTCCTCTCCTCCCAGGGGACTGCCGCTGTCCGGACTCGTGGCTGGGCTGTATCATGGAGGACACAGGGTGGGTGCCCGCTTGGGGTGGCACTGCCACAGACACCGCCCGCGCCCCACGTCACCGCGGGTGGCAGGGGCATCCCCTGCCTGGTCGTGAAGTGACCAGGGTGCCAGGTGACGGCAGCTGGGCGGCAGGGGGGTGACGGTGCTCCCCTCCGCCCCGCAGGTACTACCTGCCGCGGAAGTTCTCTCGCTGCAGCATCGATGAGTACAACCAGTTCCTGCAGGACGGGGGCGGCAGCTGCCTCTTCAACAAGCCCCTGAAGGTACCGCCCCGGCCCGACCCTCCCCTGGCCCCGGCTGGCTGTCCGGAGCGGGCACAATGCCCCAGGGAAAGCTCCCAGCGCCTCCTGATCTGCCCCTGCCACATCCGAGCCAATGACCTTGGCATTGCACCCGCGGTGCCCAGCGGGGCACACGGCTGGAGCCTGGGGCAAAGCAAACAGCTCGGGGGTCCCTTTGGGGGCGGGGCTTGTGGCAGCATCCAGGACCCTCCCCCCCGTCAGAAGCTCCTCCCCCACTCCATCTCTGTCTTGGCAGCTCCTGGACCCTCCGGAGTGTGGCAATGGCTTCGTGGAGGCCGGAGAGGAATGCGACTGCGGCTCGCTGGCGGTGAGCAGGGCCTGGGGGCTGCTGGCAGTGCCATGCAGGCTCTTGTCTCCCTGGTGCCACTGCCAGCTGGCTCACAGTGCCATGCTGGCTGCTGTCCCCGTGGTGGCATTGCCTGGTGGCTGGCAGTGCCATGCTGGCTGCTGTCCCCGTGGTGGCATTGCCTGGTGGCTGGCAGTGCCATGCTGGCTGCTGTCCCCGTGGTGGCATCGCCTGGTGGCTGGCAGTGCCATGCTGGCTGCTGTCCCCGTGGTGCCTGGTGGCTGGCAGTGCCATGCTGGCTGCTGTCCCCGTGGTGGCATCGCCTGGTGGCTGGCAGTGCCATGCTGGCTGCTGTCCCCGTGGTGGCATCACCTGGTGGCTGGCAGTGCCATGCTGGCTGCTGTCCCCGTGGTGGCATTGCCTGGTGGCTGGCAGTGCCATGCTGGCTGCTGTCCCCATGGTGGCATCACCTGGTGGCTGGCAGTGCCATGCAGGCTGTTGTCCCCATGGTGCCACTGCCAGGTGGCTCACAGTGCCATGCTGGCTGCTGTCCCCGTGGTGGCATCACCTGGTGGCTGGCAGTGCCATGCTGGCTGCTGTCCCTGCAGGAGTGTGCCAAGAGTGGGGGCAACTGCTGCAAGAAGTGCACCCTGACCCACGATGCCATGTGCAGCGACGGGCTCTGCTGCAAAGGCTGCAAGGTGAGGGGCTGGGGGGCACAGCTGGTGTCCCAGGTGGGCACCAGAGCTGCTGTGCCATGGGCTCCTGATGGCCTCCTGCCCCCTGCAGTACGAGCCCCGAGGTGTGTCGTGCCGGGAGGCTGTCAACGAGTGTGACATCCCCGAGAGCTGCACCGGCGACTCCAGCCAGGTCAGCCGGGCTGGGGGCATGCAGGGGGGCACATGGAGGGGCACACTGGGGGGCAATGGGGCATCACCTGTCCTCTTCCTGTCCCCACAGTGTCCCCCCAACCTCCACAAGCTGGATGGCTACTTCTGTGAGAACGAGCAGGTGAGGCCAGCCTGCACTGATGGCACATGGCCAGGGGGCCTGGGCACACCCCCATGGGCTGCAGCATGCCCCATGGCCTTGGGCACACCCCCATGGGCTGCAGCATGCCCCATGGCCTTGGGCACACCCCTATGGGCTGCAGCATGCCCCATGGCCTTGGGCACATCCCCATGGGCTGCAGCATGCCCCATGGCCTTGGGCACATCCCCATGGGCTGCAGCATGCCCCATGGCCTTGGGCACACCCCCATGGGCTGCAGCATGCCCCTTGGGCCTGGGCACACCCCCACGGGCTGCAGCATGCCCCATGGCCTTGGGCACATCCCCATGGGCTGCAGCATGCCCCTTGGGCCTGGGCACATCCCCACGGGCTGCAGCATGCCCCATGGCCTTGGGCACATCCCCATGGGCTGCAGCATGCCCCATGGCCTTGGGCACATCCCCATGGGCTGCAGCATGCCCCATGGCCTTGGGCACACCCCCATGGGCTGCAGCATGCCTCATGGCCTTGGGCACACCCCCATGGGCTGCAGCATGCCCCATGGCCTTGGGCACACCCCCATGGGCTGCAGCATGCCCCATGGCCTTGGGCACACCCCCATGGGTTCCAGCATGCCCCATGGCCTTGGGCACATCCCCACGGATTCCAGCATGTCCTTTTGGACCCAGACACATCCTGTGGGGCTCAGACACATTCACTGGGGCCTGGGCACACCCGATGGGGCTCAGGGGTGTGCCTCGTGGGCTCAGGCATGTGCCATGAGCTCAGGAACATCCTGTGGGGCTGTGACACATCCCGCGGGCTCCAGCATGTCCCCGGGGGCTCCAGCATGTCCCCGCGGGCTCCAGCACCCTGGAGCTCGGGCATGCTGTCCGGGGCCTCGCAGCACCTCGCTGGCCGTGCACACGCAGGCGCCAGCCCCTCGCCAGCCCCTCGCCAGCCCCTGAGCCCTCTCCTGCTCCCCAGGGACGGTGCTACGGAGGGCGCTGCAAGACCAGAGACCGGCAGTGCAATGCGCTGTGGGGCCGCGGTGAGTGCGGGGCCCTCAGCGGCTTTCTCAGGCCGGGGGGGGGCCCGCAGGGGACAAGCAGGGGACAAGCAGGTGACAGCAGTTTACTCCCAGGCTCGGCCGAGCGCTTCTGCTACGAGAAGCTCAATGTGGAGGGGACCGAGAGGGGCAACTGCGGGCGTGAGGGGCTGGGCTGGCTGCAGTGCAACAAGCAGTGAGTGAGCCCCGACCCCTGTGCCCCGTCCCGGGTGCCAGCTGCCGGCCCCGCTGATGCCACCGGCGCCTTGCAGGGACGTCCTCTGCGGCTTCCTCCTCTGCGCCAACATCTCCGGCGCGCCGCGGCTGGGGGAGCTCAGCGGCGAGATCGCCACCACCACCTTCTACCACCAAAACAGATACGTGGACTGCAGGTGGGGACGGGGGCGTCCCTGGGCGGGTGGGGGTGTCCCTGGGCAGATGGGGGTGTCCCTGGGCGGGTGAAGGTGTCCCTGGGCGGGTGGGGGTGTCCCTGGGCAGATGGGGGTGTCCCTGGGCGGGTGAAGGTGTCCCTGGGCGGGTGGGGGTGTCCCTGGGCAGATGGGGGTGTCCCTGAGCTGGTGGGGGTGTCCCTGGACTGTTGGGGGTGTCCCTGGGCAGAAGGGGGTGTCCCTGGGCGGGTGGGGGTGTCCCTGGGCAGGTGAAGGTGTCCCTGGGCAGATGGGGGTGTCCCTGAGCTGGTGGGGGTGTCCCTGAGCTGGTGGGGGTGTCCCTGGGCAGAAGGGGGTGTCCCTGGGCAGGTGAAGGTGTCCCTGAGCTGGTGGGGGTGTCCTTGGACTGTTGGGGGTGTCCCTGGGCAGGTGAAGGTGTCCCTGAGCGGGTGGGGGTGTCCCTGGGCAGATGGGGGTGTCCCTGGGCAGATGGGGGTGTCCCTGAGCTGGTGGGGGTGTCCCTGGACTGTTGGGGGTGTCCCTGGGCGGGTGAAGGTGTCCCTGGGCGGGTGGGGGTGTCCCTGGGCAGATGGGGGTGTCCCTGAGCTGGTGGGGGTGTCCCTGGACTGGTGGGGGTGTCCCTGGGCAGAAGGGGGTGTCCCGGTGTCACCTGTCCTGCCCGTCCTGGCGCAGGGGAGGCCATGTGCAGCTGGTGGACGGCTCGGACCTGAGCTACGTGGAGGATGGGACCCCCTGCGGCCCCGGCATGCTGTGTCTCGACCGCAAATGCCTTCCAGCCACGGCCTTTAACTTCAGCTCCTGCCCTGGCAGCTGGGACGGGAAGATCTGCTTCGACCACGGGGTGAGGGGCAGGGCGGGCGGGGGGCGGGCGGGGCCCGGGGGTGGGGGTCCGTGGCAGTGGGGGGGTGACGCCGTCCCCCCGCAGGTGTGCAGCAACGAGGGGAAGTGCATCTGCCGCAGCGAGTGGACGGGCAAGGACTGCAGCGTCTACGACCCCATCCCCGAGCCGAAGCCCACCGGGGAGACCGAGCGATACAAGGGTCCGTGCGCCCCGCCGGGTCCCCGTGTCCCTGCTCTCCCCCCTCCCCACGGCCTGGGATGTCCTGCTTCGTCCCCGGCCGCCCCAGGGAGTCCGCTGGCACCATCCCCCAACCCCGGTGCCACGGCTCGGCAGGGCACAGCTGGGTTTGTCCTTCACCTCAGGTCCCCACAGCGCTGGGGCTGCCCTGGGGTTGCGTCCCTGTGCGCCCCCGCCCCCCGCACTGACGTGTGTCCCTGTCCCCTCCTCCCTGTCCCCTCTGTCACAGGTCCCAGTGGCACCAATATCATTATCGGCTCCATCGCGGGGGCCGTGCTGGTGGCCGCCATCGTCCTGGGGGGCACAGGCTGGGGATTTAAGTAAGCAGCCGCCGCATGGCTCAGCCCTTCCCACTGCCGCCACCGGCCACACCCCGCCAGGCCCCGCCCATCTGGGGACACCCTGGGCACCCCTGGGTGGGGACGCCCCCAGTCCCCCCCCAGCTGGGCATCTCCTGCAGTGTGGTCTCCTGGGGCCTGGGGATGCTGGGTCCCCATTGTCCCTGCCTGGTCCCCATTGTCCCTGCCTGGTCCCCATTGTCCCTGCCTGGTCCCCGTGTCCCTGCCTGGTCCCCGTGTCCCTGCCTGGTCCCCATTGTCCCTGCCTGGTCCCCGTGCCCCTGCCTGGTCCCCATGCCCCTGCCTGGTCCCCATTGTCCCTGCCTGGTCCCATGTTCCCTGCCTGGTCCCCTTCTCCCTGCCTGGTCCCCATGTTCCCTGCCCGGTCCCTTGTCTCAACCCCTCCCTGGTCCCCTTCCTGTAGCCCTGGGGGGGTCGCTGTCACCCTGACCCTTGCTCAGTCCTGGCTGTGTCTCTCCCCAAGCACTGGGGGCTGTGTCGGTGGCCCCCGTGTGTGTGCTCCTGGCTGGCACGGGGACACATGTGCCGCCGGTGGGACCAGGGACACTGTGGGGGGGGACACACTGAGGGGGTCCGTGGGACCGGGGAGGTGGCACTAACCCTCCTCTCCTCTCCCCTCCCCCCGCCGCCCCCCAAGGAACATCCGCCGAGGAAGGTACGACCCGGCGCAGCAGGGAGTGTAACCGTGTCCCCCCCATCGTCTCCTCCTCGTCACCGTCACTGTCACCGTCACCGTCCGGCAGCCTGACGGCGTGGGAGCCCCCCCGGGCCCGTCTGTGCCCCCCGGGCCGTCTGTCCGTGTGCTGTGTGTCCGGCCGTGCTGTCTCCATCTCTGTGCCCCCCGCAGCTGAAAAGAGACGGCGGATGGAGGGAGGGGCTTGGCAGCAGCCCCCCGCCCCCACCCTAGTGCTGGCTCTTACCAGCTCAGTGTCCCCCTCCCCCGTGTGTCCCCCCCGTGTCACTGCCCCACACTAAACGCAGCCCACTTCTGTGTTGCAGGTCCGGGGGATCCTGAGCGGAGCCGCTCTGCCCCAACCCCCCCCCGAGTGCCCGGCCGAGGAGGAGAGCGGGGGAGGGGGGGGCACTCTGGACCCCTCCCCCGCCCCGCCCCTCACCACACCTCCACGAATGTAGGGGCCCCCTCTGGCCCCCGCCCCGGGGCTGGTGGCACTCCCGGCACCGCCATGAATGTACCCGCAGGGGCGGGCAGGGACCCCCCATGGCACAGCCCCCCCTCTGCCCCCATCAGCATCTTCCAGCTTTGGGGCCTGGGGCTCCAGATGGCAGCCAGTGTACCCCAGGATCAGGCCAGTATAGCCCAGTACCAGGCCAACCCCCCACTCCAGTGCAGGGCCTGGGAGTCATGTGCCCCCCACCCCAGCTGCCAGCTCTGGTGTGGGGTCCACTGGGGCCAGATCTGCACCCCAAGATGTGTCCCCTCACTCCAAAGCATCTCTGCAGTCCCCCATGTGGGGTATGTTCCCCCCCCCCAAGCCCTCCCAAAGTCATGGCTGCACACCCCAGCCATGGGGTCCCAAGGTCATGGCACCCATGGGTGCTATGCTGTCCCTTGAAGGCAGGGATTGTGTCCTGTCCTGGCCCTCTCCCTCCCCCAGCTCAGGCAGGCAAACCCCAGACTGGTGGCACTCAGGCTGGGGGGCAGGAGGTGACAGCAGGGCTCACCCTGGGGCTGGGGGTAGAGGGTGAGCCCTGGGCTGGTGGCACATGGGGTGGCACATGTCACCTCAGCCCCATGGCAGGCTGGTGGCACCTGTATGCCCACAGGCCGGGTGGGGGGACAGCACCTGCTGGATGTCCCTCATCATCGTGGCAGGTGAGTGGGATGTGCCACCCTGTCCCCATGGCACACGTCACCCTGCATGGGGTGGCTCCTTAGGGCCACCCACCCCACAGCACCACAAAGCACTGGGGACCCACACTGGTCCCTTCGACCACTGGTGACACTCAGCACTGCGGGAGGGGACACTCAGACCCCCTGGGGACACTCGGTGTGTGTGTGGACACTCCTGGTGACACTCGACGGGAGGACAGCATCGGATGACAACCTCATGCCCATAGCGGTGTGGGCACGGCTCCTTCACATCCTCCCCTGCCCACCACTGGGCCCTTTTGCCACGGTGGCAGAAGGGGACCAAGGGTGTCCCCAAGCCCAGCCATGGTCAAGGTGCGCAGTGCCCCCCGGTGTTGTGTGACAGCCCAGCCGGGGGCCTGCAGCGCCCACGGCCGCCTCGGCTGTGCTGGCACTGGGCAGAGGGCAGGACGCTGCCATGCCAGGGCGTTGGGAGGTGACAGCAGCATGAGGGGTGGCTGGGCACCCCCAGGCTTGAATTCGGTGGTGACTCCTCGCATGGGGTGTCAGTGGTGGGCTGGGGGACGTGAGGACCAGGAGCCAGCCCGGGAAGGGGGCGTCTGGACTTAGCGCCCCCATCTCTGTCCTTTGTCACCACGGGGTCCCCACAGCTGCCACAGCCACAGGGCGCTGCCCGCGGCGAGGGGCCGGCCCTGCTTCAGAGCAAGAAGCCACCGTTGTCACTGGGGTTGGGGACATTAATATACATATATAAATAGTGGAGTTTTTCTTAATGATTTTAACGCTGCAAGGTCAGCCGGTGCCGCCGGTGCCGCCCGTGCCGCCCGTGCCGCCGGTGCCTCGGCAGGGAGGGAACGGGGGGGTGGGGGGGGGTGCACACCCGGTGCTTCCAGAGCCAAGAGAGCAAAACACCCCCCAGCCCCTCGCCCCAGCAGGCCGAGCCGCAGGGCCCCGTCCCGGCAGGCGGCAGGGGACAAGCACACCGGGGCGGCGGCACCGCTCCCTCACCTCACCGCTGCCGCCGCACCGCCATCCCGCACCACCTCGCTCCGCGCTACGTCCGCAGCCGGGCCGGGCCGGGGCCGCGGGGTCGGGGCTGTACCGAGCCCCCTCCCCCCCGGCCCCGCCCGCCCCCGCCCCGCCCCGCGCTCCCGCTTTGCACGCGCTGGGGAGCCGCCGCCGCCGGGGCCGCCGCCGCCGGGGCCGCCGCCGCCGGCGGGGATGCTGCGCGCTCCTCGCTCGGCCCCGGCCCCCGGCGGGCTCCTGCCATGCCGCAGACTTGATTTACAATAAAGATTTGGAAAACGGCGCCGGTTTGCTTCCTGCCGGGGCCGAGCGCGGGCGGCGCGGGGCGGCGGGCAGCAGCCTCCCCCCGCCTCAGTGCCGAGCATGCTCCGGGCCCTGGTCCCCCCTGCCTCAGCCCGCGGACCTCCTCCCCGTGTCTTACACTCCACCCTGGTCCCTCCCCAAGGGCTGGGACTGCCCTGACCTTCGTGTCTGCCTCAGGGGTCCCCTCACACGCAGGCAATGGCACACGGGGAGTGACACCGAGCTCCTGCCCGGCTGGGGACCCTGCAGCACCACGGGGACCTGTGGGTGGCCCTCATCCCACCGCGGCACTGCTCAGTCCTGCACCTGTCCCAGTGCAAGGACGCAGCTCCGTCACTGTCCCACCGTGGCACTGTGCCAGTCTGGGCACCAGGCCCTTGCCCAGCTGTGGAATGCACCATCCCATTGCAGGCACGAAGGGCAGGCTCCCATCCCCTTCCAGGAGCCAAACCCTGCAGAGAGGGCTCTGGGAATGGGTTCCCAAATGCAGAGAGAGCCAGGAGGGTCAGACAATGGTTTGGGTCGGGAGGGATCTTCAAGAGCATCCAGTTGCAGCCCCCTGCCCATGGCAGGGACACCTCTTGGTGGTCAAGACCTCATCCAACCTCGTCTCAAATACTTCCAGGGATGAGGCATCCACAGCCTCCCTGGGCAACCTGTGCCAAGTGTCTCTCCACCCTCACTCTAACGAATTTCTTCCTCAGTCTCCCCTCTCCCAGCTCAAAGCCATTGTTCCTCATCCTGCCACTCCCAGCCCTTGTCCAGAGTCCCTCCCCAGCTCTCCTGGAGCCCTTCAGGCACTGCAAGGCTGCTCTGAGGTCTCCCTGCAGCCTTCTCTTCTCCAGGCTGCACAGCCCCAACTCCCTCAGCCTGGCCCCACAGGGGAGGTTCTCCAGCCTCTGATCATCTCTGTGGCCTCCTCTGGAGCCTCTCCATCAGCTCCAGGTCCTTCTTGTGCTGGGGGCCCCAGAGCTGGAGGCAGTGCTGCAGGTGGGGGCTGAGCAGAGCAGGGCAGAGGGCAGAATCCCTTCCCTTGACCTCTGGCCATGCTGCTCTTAATGCAGCCCAGGACAAGGCTGTCAGCAGTGCACACTGCTGGCTCATGTTAAGAGTCTCATCAACCAGCACCCCCAGGCCTGCTGCTCTCCAGCCACTCCTCACCCAGCCTGGGCTTGTGCTTGGAATGGCTCCGACCCAGCTGCAAGGCCTTGAGCTTGGCCTTATTGAGCTTCCTGAAGTTGGCTTGGGCCCAGCTCTGCAGCCTGTCCAGTTCCCTCTGGATGGATCCTTCACACCACACAGCTTGGTGTCATCTGCTGGCTTGCTGAGGGTCCCTCTGCCCACAGACAGCACTGCTTCCAGCACCAGCCCCTGAGGGACTCCACTTGCCACTGGTGTCCCTTTGGACACTGAGCTGTTGCCCACAAGTCTTAGAGGGTGGCCCTGCAGCCAATGCCTGATGCCCCAAGCTGTCCCTCTGTCAAGCCCTTGTCCTTCCAGGTTAGAGATGGAGCATCCTCCTACAGGACCAGTCCTGGTGGTGCTCAGCTGGTGCTGGGCTGGCAAAGTTCAGCACAGATGGACTGACAGGCACACCCAGCCTGATGGGCACAGTGGGGCTGATGGGCATGGCCAGGCTGATGGGCATAGCCAGGCTGATGGGCACAGCCAGGCTGACTGGCACAGCGGAGCTGATGGGCATAGCCAGGCTGATGGGCATGGCCAGGCTGATGTGCACAGCTAGCCTGATGGGCACAGTGGGGCTGATGGGCATAGCCAGGCTGATGGGCACAGCCAGCCTGATGGGCACAGTGGGGCTGATGGGCATAGCCAGGCTGATGGGCATAGCCAGACTGATGGGCATAGCCAGACTGATGGGCACAGTGGGGCTGTTTGGCACGGCCAGGATGATGGGCACAGCCAGACTGACAGACACAGTCAGCCTGTTTGGCACAACGGGGCTGATGGGCACAGCCGGGTTGTTGGGCACAGGGGGGCCGATGGCACAGCCGGATTGCTTGGCACAGCGGGGCCGATGGGCACCGCCAGCCTGCTGTGCCAGCCGGGTTGCTTGGCACCGCTCAGCAGATCCACCAGGAGAGGGCTCCCCCAGCCCAGGCACGCCAGGACGGACGGGAGCGGGGGAGCGCAGGGGAGGCTCGGCGGATGGTTTGGGTCGGAAGGGAGCTCGCAGCTCTCGCAGTGCAACCCCCTGCGGCCAGCAGGGACAGCCCCAAGCAGAGCAGGTTGCTCGCAGCCCCAAACTGCCTCACCTGGCCCGGCCCCGGGGCTGCGGCAGCTCCCCACCGCTCTGGGTGCCCCGGGCCAGGCTCCCTGCTCAGCAGCTTCTGTGCCAACATCGTTCAGAGGAGAGATCTGAGGGGGGAGCTGGCTCCTTCTGGGGGTTCTTTTGTGTTTGGAGTGGGACAGGAGAGAGGCAACTCTGGGGACACTGAGGAAGGGAGTGAGAGATGCACACCCCCCACCCCCCCCCCCGCCCTTTGGCCCGTGGTGGACAGCAGGCTGAGCCCCTGCAGCCCACGGAGGGTGGAGCAGAATCCAGCAAGCAGCCCCTGGAGGGTCCCACCCTGGAGCAGGTGACTGCTCCTGAGGAAGCCAGGACCCTGGGTGGATTGCACCAGTGGAAGAGACCCTCTCTGGCAGGAGAAGTCCGTGGGGGACTGTCTGCCGTGGGAGGAACACGACCCTGCCACGGGGGGGGGGGGTGATGAGGAGTTCTCCCCCCGAGGAGGGATGAGAGGAAGAAACAAGGTGGGAGGGACTGGGGGGGACTGGGAGGGTCTGCAACCTCCATTCCCCATCCCCCTGCGCTGCTGGAGGGGAGGAGGTGGAGGCTGGGGAGCAGAGATGGGCTGGGGAAGAGGGGAAGGGGGGAAGTGGCTTTGAGATGCAGTTGTGCTGCTCCCTCTCCAGCTGGTACTGGGTTTGCTCTCTCAGTTCCATGGATTTGGTGGCCCAAGGTGGAGTCTCTTTGTGCCCATGATGGTACCAGGTGACTGTGCCCTCCCAGTGGGCTGAGCTGGCATCTTTGCTGTCTCTTGGGTCCACTTAGGACATCAAACCTGCTATGCAAGGGCAGGTGGGCATGCATTGGGCAGTCACACCTGCAGCACCAGGCAGGAACTTCTTGCCCATCACCTCCTGTCCTCCAAGGCACCACACTCAGAGGGTCAGAGAGGGGACAGGGAGTTCTCTATAGCAGGGCCTCTGCCCCCTTGCTGGGTTTCCATCTCCAAACATCTCTCTCACTCTCTTGCATTCTCTGATGACCCTCAAGCTGCTGACCTCCTCCCAGAGCTCCAGCACAGGAAGGGCATGGAACTGTTGGAATGGGTCCAGAAGAGGCCAGGAAGATGATCAGAGGGCTGAGGAACCTCTCCTGTGGGGACAGGTTGGGAGAGTTGGGGCTGTTCAGCCTGGAGAAGAAAAGGCTCTGGGGAGACCTCAGAGCAGCCTTCCAGTACCTGAAGGGCTCCAGGAGAGCTGGGGAGGGACCTGGGACAAGGGCTGGGAGTGCCAGGAGGAGGAACAATGGCTTTGAGCTGGGAGAGAAGAGACTGAGAGTGGAGAGGAGGAAGAAACTCTTGAGAGAGAGGCTGGGGAGACTCTGGCACAGGCTGCCCAGGGAGGCTGTGGCTGTGCCCTGCCTGGGGGTGTTCAGGGCCAGGCTGGATGAGGCCCTGAGCAGCCTGGGCTGGGGGAGGGGTCCCTGCCCATGTCTGGGGGTTGGAACTGGATGCTCCTGAAGGTCCCTTCCAACCCAACCCATTCTGTGACCCTAATGTTCATGTGGGCAGCTCAAGCTGAGTTCCTCACAAGTATTTTGGGGGGGTTTGTTTGTTTTCATGTAGATAAATCATTGGAGCACCATGAGCTGGATTGCTCTGACCCCTGCTAGAGGAGATCCACAGCCCCTGGAGCTGGGTGATCTGTAAGGTCCCTTCCAACCCACCCCATCCTGTGAGTCTATCACCACTCAGCAGAGGAGCTTCTCTACCTGGGCACCCCTCCCACAGGTCTGCTCACTGCTGCCACCCACCACTGCCAGAGGAGCCCCAGACACCCTCCCCTGCAATGGTGCCAGGGATGGGGCATCCCTCAGCTCCCTTGGGCAGCCTGGGCCAGGAGCTCACCACATTCACAGTGAAGAATTTTTTGCCTTGTATCTAATCAAAATCCACCCTGGTGCAGTTTGAAACCATCACCTCCTCTCCTGTCACCACTCTGCTGGGGGCAGGAGTTGAGCTGTTAGAGGGTAGGAGAGCTCTGCAGAGGGACCTTGGCAGGCTGGGCAGAGGGGCAGAGGCCAAGGGCAGGAGACTGAACACAGCCAAGTGCCAGGGGCTGCACTTTGGCCACAGCAACCCCAGGCAGTGCTGCAGGCTGGGGGCAGAGTGGCTGAGAGCAGCCAGGCAGAGAGGGACCTGGGGGGAGTGGTGGACAGCAGCTGAACAGGAGCCTGCAGTGTGCCCAGGGGGCCAAGAAGGCCAAGGGCATCCTGGCCTGGAGCAGGAAGAGTGTGGCCAGCAGGAGCAGGGAAGTCCTTGTGCCCTGTGCTCAGCACTGCTGAGGCCACACCTGGAGTCCTGTGTCCAGCTCTGGGCTCCTCAGGTTAGGAAAGAGGTTGAGCTGCTGGAAGGTGTCCAGAGAAGGGCAACAGAGCTGGGGAGGGGTCTGGGGCACAGCCCTGGGAGGAGAGGCTGAGGGAGCTGGGGTTGCTTAGCCTGCAGAAGAGGAGGCTCAGGGGAGACCTTCTTGCTCTCTGCAACTCCCTGCAAGGAGGCTGTAGCCAGGTGGGGGTTGGGCTCTTCTCCCAGGCAAGCAGCACCAGAACAAGAGGACACAGTCTCAAGCTGTGCCAGGGGAGGTTTAGGCTGGAGGTGAGGAGAAAGTTCTTCCCAGCAAGAGAGATTGGCCACTGGGATGTGCTGCCCAGGGAGGTGGTGCAGTCCCCATCCCTGGAGGTGTTGAGGAAGAGCCTGGATGAGGCCCTTGGTGCCATGGGTTAGTTGCTCAGATGGTGCTGGGGGAGAGGTTGGACTGGATGATCTCAAAAGTCTTTTCCAACCTGGTTAATTCTATTCTATTCTATTCTATTCTATTCTATTCTATTCTATTCTATTCTATTCTATTCTATTCTATTCTATTCTATTCTATTCCATTCCATTCCATTCCATTCCATTCCATTCCATTCCATTCCATTCCATTCCATAAGGTCTCCCCTGAGCCTCCTCTCCTCCAGGCTCTGGGAAGCCTCTGCAGAGGCTGTCTCTGCCCTGGCATTGCCTTGGGCACAAGGTGATTCCATGTGAGGCAACGACCCTGAAATTGTGCCAGGGGAGGGTTAGGCTGGAGATTAAGAAAGATTTCTATGCTGCAAGAGTGGTCAGGGGCTGGCAGAGGCTGCCCAGGGAGCTGGTGGAGTCCCCATGCCTGGAGGTGCTCAGGAAGTGTGTGGCCATGGCACTTTGGGGCATGGTTTGGTGGCCAGGGTGGGGTTGGACTGGGTGATCTTAGAGGGCTTTGCCAACCCAAACAATTCTGTGATTGTTGAGCTGGAGGCTGCTGGGAAGCTGTGGCATGAGCCCAGCCTTCTCCTGAGCAGTGTCTTGGCTGGGCAGTGCCCAGGCACTGGGCAGAGGGGAAGGAAGTGGGGTGGGGGCAGCTGGGGCTGCTGTGGGCAGGGCAGCTGCCAGCGCTGTGGGGAGATGCCCAGGGCCTGCCCCGAGGAAGCAGTGAGCTGCTGTGAGGACCCACTGGGAGCTGATCAGGGCCCCTGCACAGCTGTGCCCTGTGCCTGCTTCCCAGGGCTCCTGGATGCTGACGATCCAGGGCCAGCCCCCAGGATGGGCACCGCTGCCATGCGCTGAGCCCTGGGCCGGAGCCCACAGCTCCTCCTGCAGGCAGGAACTCAGGAGAGTCCTGCCCAGGGCTGCTGCTGCCAGCAGCTCAGCCTGCCACAGGGGCTGGGGGCAGGGCTGTTAGGGTGAGGGTCAGGGTTAGGGTGAGGGTCAGGATTAGGGTCAGTCTTAGGGTTAGGGTTAGGTTCAGGATTAGGGTAAAGGTTAGGGTCAGGGTTAGGTTCAGGATTAGGGTAAGGGTTTGGTTCAGGATTAGGGTCAATCTTAGGCTCAGGGTGAGGCTTATGGTCAGGATTAGGATCGAGGTTAGGGTTAGGGTGAGTGTTAGGTTTAGGGTCAGGGTTAGGCTCAGGGTGAGGGTCAGGGTGAGGACCCTAAGCTGCACCCACAGCAGCTTGCCCAGGAGCACAATGCCCAGGGGGAGTTGGAAGCTCTCTGCACAAGGAGACTCCACAGCCTCTCTGGGCAGCCTGCTCCAGGCCTCCAGCACCCTCACAACAAAGAAGTTTCTCCTCCTCTTCAGATGGAACCTCCTGGGTTCCAGTTTGTGTCCATTGCCCCTTGTGCTGTCCCTGGGCAGCACTGAGCAGAGCCTGGCCCCAGCCTCTTGCCCCCCAGGCTTTAGCTCTTGCTGAGCATTGCTCAGCTGCCCTCTGGGGCTGCTCTTCTGCAGGCTCTCAGCCCCAGGGCTCTCAGCCCCAGGGCTCTCAGCCTTTGCTCTTCACAGAGCTGCTCCAGGCCCCTCAGCAGCCTCAGAGCCTCCCCTGGGCTCTCTCCAGCAGTTCCCTGTCTCTCAAGCCAGAGTCCATCAGCTGTGTGCCTGCAGAATTGCTCCATGGTAAGGAAGAGCTGAGTTGCCCTGAAGCCTCCACGCAAAGGAGAGCCTTGGCTCAGCCCTGCTCCTGCTCTGTCCCAGCCACCCCTCGTGCTGGGGGAGAGCCAGAGCAGGCTCTGCGCTTCTCATCTCCCTCTCCAGACCTCAGTTTCCCAGCAGGAACCAGAGCTGACACAGCCCGAAGCAGTCTTGCTGTCCTCCAGCACCGCCAGCAGAAGGCTCCGGTCCTGTGGCTGCGGCTGCGTGAGCGGAGCGCTGCCGTCGGGGCAGGGACAGCAGGGACAGACGGACGGCTGCGGGGCCGTGAGGCTGTGTCAGCCTTCAGAGACCTCCCCAGCTGCACACCCTGAGTCTGTGGGGGGAGTTCAGTCTGGGTTCTTCCTTTCCTTGCATGAAAAAACAGGCTGTGGGGGTTTGGCTGCATTGTGAGCCCAGGGTTTGATCTGTTGCTGTCTCTGCCCTGTGATTTATCCCCGAAGAAAGAACATCTCCCCATTGCCCTCACCCAGCAGCCCTGCCCCTGCCCAGCTGCCATCTCCCCATTGCCCTCACCCAGCAGCCCTGCCCCTGCCCAGCTGCCATCTCCCCATTGCCCTCACCCAGCAGCCCTGCCCCTGCCCAGCTGCCATCTCCCCATTGCCCTCACCCAGCAGCCCTGTCCCTGCCCAGCTGCCATCTCCCCATTGCCCTCACCCAGCAGCCCTGTCCCTGCCCAGCTGCCATCTCCCCATTACCCTCACCCAGCAGCCCTGTCCCTGCCCAGCTGCCATCTCCCCATTGCCCTCACCCAGCTGCCATCTCCCCATTGCCCTCACCCAGCAGCCCTGGCCCTGCCCAGCTGCCATCTCCCCATTGCCCTCACCCAGCAGCCCTGTCCCTGCCCAGCTGCCATCTCCCCATTGCCCTCACCCAGCAGCCCTGCCCCTGCCCAGCTGCCATCTCCCCATTGCCCTCACCCAGCAGCCCTGCCCCTGCCCAGCTGCCATCTCCCCATTGCCCTCACCCAGCAGCCCTGTCCCTGCCCAGCTGCCATCTCCCCATTGCCCTCACCCAGCAGCCCTGTCCCTGCCCAGCTGCCATCTCCCCATTGCCCTCACCCAGCAGCCCTGCCCCTGCCCAGCTGCCATCTCCCCATTGCCCTCACCCAGCAGCCCTGTCCCTGCCCAGCTGCCATCTCCCTCTGCTCTCAAGAGAGTGGCCAAACCATCTCAGCTTTCTCCTGAGCCCAGGAGCTGAGGCCCACAGCCTCCTCCTGCTCTCGTGGCAGCCCCCAGGCAGTGCCTCCACCGTGGGCAGATTCCTGGGGAGCCCTTCAGGATTGTCCTCCTTGTGTGCAGCCTGAAAGCAACTTCTGCCTCCTTGGATCATCGTTGGAAACCCACAGCCAGATGGTCAGACATCAGCTTCAGCAGCCACAGAACCATGCAGGGATTTTAGGTTCAAGGGTTTGCCCTTATGTAAGGGCACAGCCAGAGAGGCAGCTCTGGGGGAGCTGCTCTCTGATGTCCTTGGGTTAACTGATAAGGAGGGATTTGTTGACTAATTGCAAGGGATTTGTTAACTAACAATGAGGGATTTGTTAGCCTGGAGAAGAGGAAGCTGAGGGGAGACCTCCTTGCTCTCTACAAGGCTCTGAAAGGTTGGAGCCAGGTGGGATTGGTCTCTCCTCCCAAGGAACCAGGGATAGGACAGGAGGGAATGGCCTCAGGCTGCCCCAGGGGAGGTTTAGGTTGGACATGAGGAACAATTTCTTCCTCTTGAGGGTTGTCAAGGCCTGGCCCAGGCTGCCCAGGGCAGTGGTGGAGTCCCCATCCCTGGAGGGGTTTAGGAAGAGCCTGGATGAGGCCCTTGGTGCCGTGGTTGAGTTGATCAGATGGTGCTGGGTGAGAGGTTGGACTGGATGACCTTGAAGGTCTCTTTCAACCTGGTTAATTCTACTCTATTCTATTCTATTCTATTCTATTCTATTCTATTCTATTCTATTCTATTCTATTCTATTCTATTCTATTCCATTCCATTCCATTCCATTCCATTCCATTCCATTCCATTCCATTCCATTCCATTCATAGAATCATAGAATGGTTTGGAAGGGACCTCAAAGGTCATCCAGTTCCAACCCCCTGCCATGGGCAGGGACACTTCACACCAGCCCAGGTTGCTCAAGGCCTCATCCAGCCTGGCCTTGAACCCCTCCAGGGTGGAGGCTCTCTCCATAGAGAAGGGAGAAACATTTGGCACTGAGGGTGGGGAGAGCAGGGGAGTGCTGGACTGAATCTCTGGAGGTCTCTTCCAACCCCTACCAGTCTGTGATTCCTTGGGGAGAGCCTGGCCCAGGCTGCCCAGAGAGCTGGGAGCTGCCCCATGCCTGGCACCAGTGCAGGGGTGATTGTTTGGGGCTGTGAGCAGCCTGCTCTGCCTGGGGCTGTCCTTGCTGGCTGCAGGGCTTGGGCTGGGTGAGCTTCACAGATCCCTTCCCACCCAAACCATCCTCTGATGATTCTGATTCCAAGCTAGAAAGGGTCAGGAGAAGTTTCTGATGGAGAGAAGTGGCAGCCTGGCCCATCAAGCACCTCTGGGTACTAGATCCTGCTGCTCTCTTAATTTTGGTGGTCCTGGGGAGCTGGCCAAGGAGCATCTCCCTTGTGGCAGCTGTGGCCAGCCCCACTGCAGCAGCCTCCCAGCCTCCCCCTCCCCGGCACAGGCAGCGGTGCCGGTGGGCAGCACCCTGCGGGGCTGCAGCGAGGAGCTGGGCTGACTTCAAGCCCTGTGTTTGTGCCCTGCTGACCCTGAAGGCCCCAAATAACTGAAGATTCAGAAACAGTCTGTTCAGCTGGTGTATTTCTGGCTCACTCATCGCCCTGGTATCCAGGCACCAGCCCAGAATAGCTCCTCTCTGAGACAGGCTCAGGCATGGCCGGCAGCAAAGGGGCAGCTCAGCTCCTCCCGGGCTAGCAGGGAGGCTGTGTGGTGGCCTCACCCTGCTGGCTGCTCCAGCCCTGCCCAGCCAGGGGCCAGGCTCTCAGGCAGTGAGGGTGGGGAGGTGGCTCCTGGCACAGCCCTCCTGGCTCAGCTGAGAGCCTGCCCCTCACAGCCTGCCATGGACAAAGGCTTCTGCAATGTCTTCCTCACCCCTCCCCATCTCCGGGGAGCTGGGGGGCACAGAGCAGGCAGATGATGGTCACTGCTTCAATTGGATGAACCAGGAGAGAGGCCCCAGGAGAGAAGCCCCTGCCTGGGGCTGGGCAGCACCCCAAGGAGCACCCTGGCAGCACCCCAAGGCACCCCCACACTGCCAATGGGGCAGAGCTGGCAGCAAACCTCATCTGGGACCCTGACCACTGAGCCCTGGTGCTTGGTGCCAGGTGCTGATTCCAGGTGTGGCTTTGTGCCACACACACAGGACAGCAGAGCCTGCTACAAATGCTCTGGCCAGAGAGCAGCCAGGCAGAGAGGGACCTGGGGGTAGTGGTGGACAGCAGCTGAACAGGAGCCAGCAGTGTGCCCAGGTAGCCAAGAAGGCCAAGGCCATCCTGGCCTGCAGCAGGCAGAGTGTGGCCAGCAGGAGCAGGGAAGTCCTTGTGCCCTGTGCTCAGCACTGCTGAGGCCACACCTGGAGTCCTGTGTCCAGCTCTGGGCTCCTCAGGTCAGGAAAGAGGTTGAGCTGCTGGAAGGTGTCCAGAGAAGGGCAACAAAGCTGGGGAGGGGTCTGGGGCACAGCCCTGGGAGGAGAGGCTGAGGGAGCTGGGGTTGCTTAGCCTGCAGAAGAGGAGGCTCAGGAGAGACCTTCTTGCTCTCTGCAACTCCCTGCAGGGAGGTTGGAGCCAGGTGGGGGTTGGGCTCTTCTGCCAGGCAAGCAGCAGCAGAACAAGAGGACACAGTCTCAAGCTGTGCCAGGGGAGGTTTAGGCTGGAGGGGAGGAAGAAATTCTTCCCAGCAAGAGAGATTGGCCACTGGGATGTGCTGCCCAGGGAGGTGGTGGAGTCCCCAGCCCTGGAGGTGTTTAGGAGGAGGAGGAGGCACCGTGCTTGGTGCCATGGTTGAGTTGATCAGAAGGTGCTGGGGCAGAGGTTGGACTGGATGATCTCTGAGGTCTCTTCCAACCTGGTTAATTCTATTCTATTCTATTCTATTCTATTCTATTCTATTCTATTCTATTCTATTCTATTCTATTCTATTCTATATCAAGCCCAGCAGCTCCAGCAGCCCTGGCACAACTGCCCAGACAGCCCTGGCACTGGCTTGGCATGGCCACTCACCCTCCCACCACTGGCTTCCCACCTCTCTGGGGCTCCCCTCCCCCTCCCCACTTGCTGGGCCTTGCCCAGTGCCACCCTTGTCCCCAGTCACCTGGCATTCTGCTCACACTGGCAGCCCACAGCTCCACATCCCAGCCCTGGAACAACTTTGCCACACACCAAGCAGAGGGCACAGCACAGAGGGCACAGGTTCTGCTGGTCCAGCTGCTGGCACTGGCTGGTTTCCATGGAGCAACCAAAGACCTCTCCTTGGGTTCCAAAGGCAGAAACCAAGGTGCAAAGCAGAGCCTGCAGCCTCAGGGACTGATGGCAGCATTTAGTCAGCAAGGGATGGGGGATGAGCTCCTGAGGAAGATGTTTTGCCAGGCAGGGACCAGGCTGTGAGGTCAGCTCTGTGATGTTCATCTCTCCACACCACTCAGGATGGCAGCAGGAAGCTCCCACAGCATTCAGGAGCTCTCAGGTTGCCATTCAAGGCACTTTGCCCTCCAGGTAGCTCTTCAACACCAAAGATGAAAGCACAGAGCAGACCCTCAGCCAGCTTGCTGATGACTCCACACTGGGAGGAGTGGCTGGCACCTGCCAGGCTGTGCTGGTAGGCAGGGAGACCTGGCCAGCCTGGAGAGCTGGGCAGAGAGGACCTCATCAAGTTCACCAAGGACAAGTGCAGGGTCCTGCCCCTGGGGAGGAACAATCCCTGCAGCAGGACAGGTGAGGGGGGACCTGCCAGGGAGCAGCTCCAAGGAGAAGGAGCTGGGAGTGCTGGGGGACAAGAGCCACCCAGAATAGAATCACAGAATCAACCAGGTTGGAAAAGACCTCAGAGATCATCAAGTCCAACCTCACCCAACACCTCCTGACAACTCAACCATGGCACCAAGGGCCTCATCCAGGCTCTTCTTAGACACCTCCAGGATGGGGACTCCACCAGCCCCCTGGGCAGCACATCCCAGTGGCCAATCTCTCTTGATGGGAAGAACTTTCTCCTCACCTCCAGCCTAAACCTCCCCTGGCACAGCTTGAGACTGTGTCCTCTTGTTCTGCTGCTGCTTGCCTGGCAGAAGAGCCCAACCCCCACCTGGCTCCAACCTCCCTGCAGGGAGTTGCAGAGAGCAAGAAGGTCTCCCCTGAGCCTCCTCTTCTGCAGGCTAAGCAACCCCAGCTCCCTCAGCCTCTCCTCCCAGGGCTGTGCTCCAGGCCTCTCACCACCATGAGCCAGCAAGGTGCCCTGGTGGGCAAGAAGGCCAATGGGGTCCTGGGATTCATCAAGCAGAGTGTGGCCAGCAGGTCGAGGGAGGTTCTCCTCCCCCTCTGCTCTGCCCTGGTGAGGCCACTTCTGGAGTGTTGTGTCCAGTTCTGGGCTCCACAGTTCAAGAGATAGGGAACTGCTGGAGAGAGTCCAGAGCAGGCTACAGGGATGGGGGAGTGGAGCATCCCTCACCAGAGAGGCTGCAAGACCTGGGGCTGTCGAGCCTGGGGAAGTGTAGCCCCAGAGGAGATCTCCATGAGTATCTACAGGGGGGAGGCCATGAGGATGGGGCTGTGGAGGCCATGAGGATGGGGCTGTGGAGGCCATCAGGATGGGGTTGTGGAGGCTATGAGGATGGGGCTGTGGAGGCCATCAGGATGGGGTTGTGGAGGCTATGAGGATGGGGCTGTGGAGGCTATGAGGATGGGGTTGTGGAGGCCATGAGGATGGGGTTGTGGAGGCCATGAGGATGGGGCTGTGGAGGCTATGAGGATGATGTTGTGGAGGCTATGAGGATGATGTTGTGGAGGCCATGAGGATGGGGTTGTGGTGGCCATGAGGATGGGGTTGTGGAGGCCATGAGGATGGGGCTGTGGTGGCCATGAGGATGATGTTGTGGTGGCCATGAGGATGGGGTTGTGGTGGCCATGAGGATGGGGCTGTGGAGGCCTTGAGGATGGGGTTGTGGAGGCCAGGAGTATGGGGCTGTGGAGGCCATGAGGATGGGGCTGTGGAGGCCATGAGGTTGGGGTTGTGGAGGCCAGGAGGATGGGGCTGTGGAGGCCATGAGGTTGGGGTTGTGGAGGCCAGGAGGATGGGGCTGTGGAGGCCTTGAGGATGGGGTTGTGGAGGCCATGAGGATGGGGTTGTGGAGGCCAGGAGGATGGGGTTGTGGAGGCCAGGAGGTTGGGGCTGTGGAGGCCATGAGGTTGGGGCTGTGGAGGCCTTGAGGATGGGGCTGTGGTGGCCATGAGGATGGGGTTGTGGTGGCCATGAGGATGGGGCTGTGGTGGCCATGAGGATGGGGTTGTGGAGGCCATGAGGATGGGGCTGTGGAGGCCATGAGGATGGGGCTGTGGAGGCCATGAGGTTGGGGCTGTGGAGGCCTTGAGGATGGGGCTGTGGTGGCCATGAGGATGGGGTTGTGGTGGCCATGAGGATGGGGCTGTGGAGGCCTTGAGGATGGGGTTGTGGAGGCCATGAGGTTGGGGTTGTGGAGGCCAGGAGGTTGGGGCTGTGGAGGCCTTGAGGATGGGGCTGTGGAGGCCATGAGGATGGGGCTGTGGAGGCCATGAGGATGGGGCTGTGGAGGCTATGAGGATGGGGCTGTGGAGGCCATGAGGATGGGGCTGTGGAGGCCATGAGGATGGGGCTGTGGTGGCTATGAGGATGGGGTTGTGGTGGCCATGAGGATGGGGCTGTGGTGGCCATGAGGATGGGGCTGTGGAGGCCATGAGGATGGGGCTGTGGAGGCTATGAGGATGATGTTGTGGAGGCTATGAGGATGGGGCTGTGGAGGCCATGAGGATGGGGTTGTGGAGGCCATGAGGATGGGGCTGTGGAGGCTATGAGGATGATGTTGTGGAGGCTATGAGGATGGGGTTGTGGTGGCCATGAGGATGGGGCTGTGGTGGCCATGAGGATGGGGTTGTGGTGGCCATGAGGATGGGGCTGTGGAGGCCTTGAGGATGGGGTTGTGGAGGCCTTGAGGATGGGGCTGTGGAGGCCATGAGGTTGGGGTTGTGGAGGCCAGGAGGATGGGGCTGTGGAGGCCTTGAGGATGGGGTTGTGGAGGCCATGAGGATGGGGTTGTGGAGGCCAGGAGGATGGGGTTGTGGAGGCCATGAGGTTGGGGTTGTGGAGGCCAGGAGGATGGGGCTGTGGAGGCCTTGAGGATGGGGCTGTGGAGGCCATGAGGATGGGGTTGTGGTGGCCATGAGGATGGGGTTGTGGAGGCCAGGAGGTTGGGGCTGTGGAGGCCATGAGGTTGGGGCTGTGGAGGCCTTGAGGATGGGGCTGTGGTGGCCATGAGGATGGGGTTGTGGAGGCCATGAGGATGGGGCTGTGGAGGCTATGAGGATGGGGTTGTGGTGGCCATGAGGATGGGGCTGTGGTGGCCATGAGGATGGGGCTGTGGAGGCTATGAGGATGATGTTGTGGAGGCTATGAGGATGGGGCTGTGGAGGCCATGAGGATGGGGCTGTGGAGGCCATGAGGATGGGGTTGTGGAGGCCATGAGGATGATGTTGTGGAGGCCATTAGGATGGGGCTGTGGAGGCCATGAGGATATGGCTGTGGAAGCCAGGAGGTTGGGGCTGTGGAGGCCATGAGGATGGGGTTGTGGAGGCTATGAGGATGGGGCTGTGGAGGCCAGGAGGTTGGGGCTGTGGTGGCCATGAGGATGGGGCTGTGGAGGCTATGAGGATGATGTTGTGGAGGCCATGAGGTTGGGGCTGTGGTGGCCATGAGGATGGGGCTGTGGAGGCTATGAGGATGATGTTGTGGAGGCCATGAGGTTGGGGCTGTGGTGGCCATGAGGATGGGGCTGTGGAGGCCATGAGGATGGGGCTGTGGAGGCCATGAGGTTGGGGCTGTGGTGGCCATGAGGATGGGGCTGTGGTGGCCATGAGGTTGGGGCTGTGGTGGCCATGAGGATGGGGTTGTGGAGGCCATTAGGATGGGGCTGTGGAGGCCATGAGGATGGGGTTGTGGAGGCCATGAGGATGATGTTGTGGAGGCCATTAGGATGGGGCTGTGGAGGCCATGAGGATATGGCTGTGGAAGCCAGGAGGTTGGGGCTGTGGAGGCCATGAGGATGGGGTTGTGGAGGCTATGAGGATGGGGCTGTGGAGGCCAGGAGGTTGGGGCTGTGGTGGCCATGAGGATGGGGCTGTGGAGGCTATGAGGATGATGTTGTGGAGGCCATGAGGTTGGGGCTGTGGTGGCCATGAGGATGGGGCTGTGGAGGCTATGAGGATGATGTTGTGGAGGCCATGAGGTTGGGGCTGTGGTGGCCATGAGGATGGGGCTGTGGAGGCCATGAGGATGGGGCTGTGGAGGCCATGAGGTTGGGGCTGTGGTGGCCATGAGGATGGGGCTGTGGTGGCCATGAGGTTGGGGCTGTGGTGGCCATGAGGATGGGGCTGTGGAGGCCATGAGGATGGGGCTGTGGAGGCCATGAGGATGGGGTTGTGGAGTCTCCTTCTCTGGAGGCATTCAAAACCTGCCTGAAAGTGACCCTGGGCGACCCTAGGAAGGCAAATCTGCTTCAGCAGGGGAGTGCTGGACTCAGTCTCTGGAGGTCCCTTCCAACCCCTACCAGTCTGTGAGTCCTTGGGGAGAGCCTGGCCCAGGCTGCCCAGAGAGCTGGGAGCTGCCCCATGCCTGGCAGCACTGCAGGGGAGGCTGTGTGGGGCTGTGAGCAGCTCTGGCTGGGGCTGTCCCTGCTGGCTGCAGGGGGGGCTGGAGGAGCCTTAAGGCCCCTTCCAACCCAATCCATTCCATGGTTCTACCATTCTGTGTTGCTTCCCCACCCCAGAGGGCACCAAGCCCAGCACCCAGAACCAGTGACCCTGTGACATCAGGGCCAGGGGCACCAAGGCAACCTGAGCCCCGTGGGCACTGTGCTGGCTGTGGCTCTGGTGGCAGTGAGCCTTTGCCTCTTGCAGCTGACCCCTGGCAGTGGCCATGGAGACTCTGCTGCCCCTGCTCGTGCTGCTGGCCCTGTGCTGGCCTGCACTCAGCTCCTGGGACAATCATGGGTAGGGAGAAGGAGCCTGTGGGAGGGAGCATGGGAACCCTGAGGGCCTGCACTGCATAACCCTGAGCTAAGCCTAACTCAAACTCTGACCCTAACCCTGGTCCAAACCATAACCCCAAACCTAATGCAGACCCTGACCCTAAACTTGACTCTAACCCTGACCCTAAACCTAACCCTAACCTTGACCCTAATCCTGACCATAACCCTCACTCTAACCCTGACTCTAACCCTCACCCTGACCTTAAGCTTGACCCTAATCCTGATCCTAACCCTGACCCTGACCCTAAACCTAACACTCACCATAACCAGAACCTTGACCCTAATCCTGACCTTAACCCTAACCCTAACCCTCACCCTAACCCTAACCTTAACCCTAACCCTAACCCTCACCCTAACCCTAACCTTAACCCTAACCCTATCCTTGACCCTAACCCTGACCCTAACCAGGGGGTCGGTCTGGGTGATCTCCAGAGGTCCCTTCCAACCCCTCCCTGCTGGGGCTGCAGGATTCTGTCAGTGGTCAGAGGCAGGAAGCACACTTCAGGTACCAGCAGACCCCAGCACTGTCTCCCCTCTGAGGGGAGTTTTGCTCTTTAGGCTTCCTCTGGAAGCAAAAGCAGCTCAGTGCCCAGCAAAGAGGCAGCTCAGGGGAAAGCAGCAGCACATCAGAGCAGCCCCTGACCCCTGGGCCTTGCACAGCCCTGCCAGTCCCTGTGCCAGTCCCTGTGGCAGTCCCTGTGGCACCCAGCAGCTGAGCAGGAGCCAGGCCTGCTGGGGGTAGGGGGGCAGCAGCAGCTCCAGCCACTGAGGGTCCTGTGAGCAGGATGTGTCTGTGGGAGCCTGGGAGGAGCAGGAGGCCCTGGGCAGGCTGAGCTGGAATGGGTCACAGCAGAGGCTCCTGGGCATTCTGGCACCTGCTTGGCACAGCTTGGCAAACACAACAGGCATAGAACCACAGAATGCTCTGGGCTGGAAGGGAGCTCCAAAGCTCATCCAGTCCAACCCCCTGCACTCAGCAGGGACATCCCCCTCTGGGTCAGGTTGCCCAGAGCCCTGTCCAGCCTCAGCTTGAGTATATCCTCAGCCCCCTGCCTGGGCAACCTGCTGCAGTGTTCCAGCAGCCTCCTGCTGCAGAACTTGTTCCTCACATCCAATCTCAATCTGCTCTGCTCTGGTTTGAAGCCATTGCCCCTGGGCCTGTCCCTGCAGGCCTCTGGGAACAGTCTCTCTGCAGCATTCTTGTAGGGACTGGAAGGTTGTTACTAGGTCTCCCCAGAGCCTTCTCTTCTTGTGCTCCCCTCAAAGGCCTTCTCCCACTGGCTGCCCTGAGGAGCTGTTTGTGGTGATGGACACATGGGGCTGGAAGAGTTCTGTGAGGGAAAGCTGGAATCACAAAGACCTCAGTGCTGAAACCTTCTGCAGACCACTTGGAGACAGCATCCTAAGGGCAACCAGGGACCCTCCCCCTCAGCAGCAGAGATGAAGGACAGGAGCAAAACCCCAGCCCCCCTAGGCCTGCAGAGAAAGCAGACACAGCTCAGAGTCTCTTTTCAATCACCATGGAATCACAGAGTCACAGAATCATGTTGGAAGGACCCCAGGGATCATCTGGCCTGACCTTTGCTGGCAAAAGCCAAGCCTAGACAAGCTGGCCCAGCTCCTGCCCAGCTGATCTCCAGTGCTGGGGACTGTGCCACATCCCTGGCAGATGATTCCATGGCTGCCTGCTCTCACTGTGAGCAAGTTTTGTCTTGGGGCCAAGGGGGATCTCCTCAGCAGTACCTTGTCCCCCAGCTCATCTTTGCCATGGGGCTCCTTGGCAAGAGGAAGTCTCCACCTCCTTTGCAGCCACCCTTTAAACACTGCAGCATGAGGCCTGGAGCACAGCCCTGGGAGGAGAGGCTGAGGGAGCTGGGGTTGCTTAGCCTGCAGAAGAGGAGGCTCAGGGGAGACCTTCTTGCTCTCTGCAACTCCCTGCAGGGAGGTTGGAGCCAGGTGGGGGTTGGGCTCTTCTCCCAGGCACCCAGCAGCAGAACAAGAGGACACAGTCTCAAGATGTGCCAAGGGAGGCTTAGGCTGGAGGTGAGGAGAAAGTTCTTCCCAGCAAGAGAGATTGGCCCTGGGGATGTGCTGCCCAGGGAGGTGGTGGAGTCCCCATCCCTGGAGGTGTTCAGGAGGGGATTGGATGTGGCACTTGGAGCCAGGGTTTAGTCATGGGGTTTGTGGGGACAGGTTGGGCTTGATGATCTTTGAGGTCTCTTCCAACCTTGGTGATGCTGTGTGTGATTCTTTACTCCAGGTTGAACCAACTCAGCTCTCAGCCTTTCCTCACATGGCCACTTCCAGTTCCTGGCTCATCTCTGAAGCTCCTCTCTGGGCCCTCTCCAGCCTGCCCACAGCTTTTTTTTTTGTGCAGCAGAGAGGTCACTTTAGACAGAATTAGAAGAATTCTTGGAGGGTTAACAGCTGCAGGTAGAGGAAGCTCCCACAGGCTGCTGGCCCTGGTCCAGCCACAGGCACCCTGAGGCCCTCCCTACTGTGCAATAGCTCTGAACCCTCAGAGACAGGAAATCATGGAATTGGTTTAGTTGGAAGAGACCTCAAAGATCATCCAGTCCAAGCCTTACCCCAGCACTGCCAGGGCACCTCCAACCCATGGCCCTCAGCACCACATCTCAAAGGTCTTTTCCAACCTGGCTAATTCTCTTCCCCTCCCCTCCCCTCCCCTCCCCTCCCCTCCCCTCCCCTCCCCTCCCCTCCCCTCCCCTCCCCTCCCCTCCCCTCCCCTCCCCTCCCCTCCCCCCCCCTCCCCTCCCCTCCCCCCCCCTCCCCTCCCCTCCCCTCCCCTCCCCCCCCCTCCCCCCCCCTCCCCCCCCCCCCCCTCCCCTCCCCTCTCCTCCCCTCTCCTCTCCTCTCCTCCCCTCTCCTCTCCTCTCCTCTCCTCTCCTCTCCTCTCCTCTCCTCTCCTCTCCTCTCCTCTCCTCTCCTCTCCTCTCCTCTCCTCTCCTCTCCTCTCCTCTCCTCTCCTCTCCTCTCCTCTCCTCTCCTCTCCTCTCCTCTCCTCTCCTCTCCTCTCCTCTCCTCTCCTCTCCTCTCCCCTCCCCTCCCCTCCCCTCCCCCTCCCCTCCCCTTCCCCTCCTCCTCTCCTCTCCCTCTCCTCTCCCTCTCCTCTCCTCTCCCTCTCCTCTCCCTCTCCTCTCCCTCCCCTCCCCTCCCCTCCCCTCCCCTCCATTCCCCTCCCCTCCCCTCCCCTCCCCTCCCCTCCCCTCCCCTCCCCTCCCCTCCCCTCCCCTCCCCAACCCTTCCAGGGATGGAGACTCCACCACTGCCCTGGGCAGGCTTTTGAGGAAGGAATTGTTCCTCATGTCCAACCTGAACCTCCCCCGGGCCAGCTAGAGACCATTTCCTCTGAAGTCAGGCAAGAAAAGCAGAGCTGAGCCCCCAGGGGCAGCCCAGGACCTGGAGTGACAAAGCAGAGCAGCCCCACGGCAGGGGATGCAGGAGCCCAGGGCAGGAGCAGGAGCCGGAGCTGCCAGCAGGCAGCTGGGGGAGGGAGCAGCTTGTGTCCGAGTGTGGCCGCCTCGGGAGCTGCTTGTGAGGCTCACGGGCTGGGGGCAGCGAGCAGCCTCGGCCCACGGAGAGCGGGGCAGGATTTCTGCTGGCCCAGAGCCAGTCGGTGGCCTGGGGACGCAGCGGGAGGCTTCGGTGCGCTTCAGCCTCTGCTGCGCGGGGCGGGGAGGCTGCGAAGCCCCTGCGGGAGATGAGGGAAACCCAAAGCCCGGAGCCGGCCGCGTCCAGAACCATTCCCAAGCGCCCTTCAAGGAGCAGTCTCTGCCGGCCGGGCCGCTGCCTGCATCGCCTTGCGGCTCTGCTCCAGCTCAGAGCCTGTGCCACAGGCGGGGGGCAGCCTCCCGCAGCGCAGCGCTCGAGTTCACATCTCCGCCCGCAGCGGTAACCCGAGAGCAGCACAGGCAGCGCCGCACCAGGGCGGCAGGGCTGGCACGCAGGAGAGGGGCAGGCTGGCATAAAGGAGAGGGGCAGGCTGGCATAAAGGAGAGGGGCAGGCTGGCACACAGGAGAGGAGCAGGCTGGCATAAAGGAGAGGGGCAGGCTGGCATAAAGGAGAGGGGCAGGATGGCATAAAGGAGAGGGGCAGGATGGCACACAGGAGAGGAGCAGGCTGGCATAAAGGAGAGGGGCAGGCTGGCATAAAGGAGAGGGGCAGGCTGGCACGCAGGAGAGGAGCAGGCTGGCATAAAGGAGAGGGGCAGGCTGGCATAAAGGAGAGGGGCAGGCTGGCACACAGGAGAGGAGCAGGCTGGCATAAAGGAGAGGGGCAGGCTGGCATAAAGGAGAGGGGCAGGCTGGCACGCAGGAGAGGAGCAGGCTGGCATAAAGGAGAGGGGCAGGCTGGCATAAAGGAGAGGGGCAGGCTGGCACACAGGAGAGGAGCAGGCTGGCATAAAGGAGAGGGGCAGGCTGGCATAAAGGAGAGGGGCAGGCTGGCACGCAGGAGAGGAGCAGGCTGGCATAAAGGAGAGGGGCAGGCTGGCATAAAGGAGAGGGGCAGGCTGGCACACAGGAGAGGAGCAGGCTGGCATAAAGGAGAGGGGCAGGCTGGCATAAAGGAGAGGGGCAGGCTGGCACACAGGAGAGGAGCAGGCTGGCATAAAGGAGAGGGGCAGGCTGGCATAAAGGAGAGGGGCAGGCTGGCACGCAGGAGAGGGGCAGGATGGCATAAAGGAGAGGGGCAGGATGGCATGCAGGAGAGGGGCAGGATGGCATAAAGGAGAGGGGCAGGATGGCATGAAGGAGAGGGGCAGGATGGCACACAGGGGAGGGGCAGGCTGGCACACAGGAGAGGGGCAGGTTGGCATGCAGGAGAGGGGCAGGATGGCATAAAGGAGAGGGGCAGGATGGCATGCAGGAGAGGGGCAGGATGGCACACAGGAGAGGGGCAGGATGGCACGCAGGAGAGGGGCAGGTTGGCATGCAGGAGAGGGGCAGGCTGGCACACAGGAGAGGGGCAGGTTGGCATGCAGGAGAGGGGCAGGTTGGCATGCAGGAGAGGGGCAGGATGGCATAAAGGAGAGGGGCAGGATGGCACACAGGAGAGGGGCAGGATGGCATGCAGGAGAGGGGCAGGCTGGCACACAGGAGAGGGGCAGGATGGCACACAGGAGAGGGGCAGGTTGGCATGCAGGAGAGCGGCAGGCTGGCATGCAGGAGAGGGGCAGGATGGCATAAAGGAGGGGGGCAGGCTGGCACACAGGAGAGGGGCAGGGTGGCATGAAGGAGAGGGGCAGGATGGCACACAGGAGAGGGACAGGCTGGCATGAAGGAGGGGGGCAGGCTGGCACACAGGAGAGGGGCAGGCTGGCATAAAGGAGAGGGGCAGGATGGCACACAGGAGAGGGACAGGCTGGCATGAAGGAGGGGGGCAGGCTGGCACACACGAGAGGGGCAGGCTGGCATGAAGGAGGGGGGCAGGATGGCACACAGGAGAGGAGCAGGCTGGCACGCAGGACAGGGGCAGGCTGGCATGAAGGAGAGGGGCAGGCTGGCACACAGGAGAGGGGCAGGCTGGCACGCAAGAGAGGGGCAGGCTGGCATGCAGGAGAGGCGCAGGCTGGCATGAAAGAGGGGCAGGCTGGCACACAGGAGAGGGGCAGGATGGCACACAGGAGAGGGGCAGGCTGGCATGCAGGAGTGGGGCAGGCTGGCATGCAGGAGAGGGACAGGATGGCATGCAGGAGAGGGGCAGGCTGGCATGAAAGAGGGGCAGGATGGCACACAGGAGAGGGGCAGGATGGCACACAGGAGAGGGGCAGGCTGGCATGCAGGAGAGGGGCAGGCTGGCACGCAGGAGAGGGGCAGGATGGCATGCAGGAGAGGGGCAGGCTGGCATGAAAGAGGGGCAGGCTGGCACACAGGAGAGGGGCAGGCTGGCATGCAGGAGAGGGGCAGGCTGGCACGCAGGAGAGGGGCAGGCTGGCATGCAGGAGAGGGGCAGGCTGGCATGAAAGAGGGGCAGGCTGGCACACAGGAGAGGGGCAGGCTGGCATGCAGGAGAGGGGCAGGCTGGCACACAGGAGAGGGTCAGGATGGCATGCAGGAGAAGGGCAGGATGGCACACAGGAGAAGGGCAGGATGGCACACAGGAGAGGGGCAGGCTGGCACACAGGAGAGGGGCAGGCTGGCATGCAGGAGAGGGGCAGGCTGGCATGAAAGAGGGGCAGGCTGGCACACAGGAGAGGGGCAGGCTGGCATGCAGGAGAGGGGCAGGCTGGCATGCAGGAGAGGGGCAGGCTGGCATGAAAGAGGGGCAGGCTGGCACACAGGAGAGGGGCAGGCTGGCATGAAAGAGGGGCAGGTTGGCACACAGGAGAGGGGCAGCCTCCTTCCAGGGAGCTGTGGAGACAATGAAGTCTCTCCTCAGCCTCCACCAAACCCCCCCAGCTCCCTCAGCTGCTCCTCCCCAGCCCTGCTCTCCAGACCCTTCCCCAGCTCTGTTGCCCTTCCCTGGCCCTCCTGCAGTTCCCCAATGTCCTGCTTGGAGTCAGGGACCCAAACTGAACCCAGGATGAAGGTGCAGCCTCCCCAGTGCCCAGCCCAGGGGCACAATCCCTGCCCTGCTCCTGCTGCCCACAGCATTGCTGCCCCAGCCCAGGCTGCTGGAGGCCTCCTTGGCCCCCTGGGCACTGCTGCCTCAGCTCCAGCTGCTGGCACCCAGCACCCCCAGGGCCTTTTCTGCTGGGCAGTTCCCATCCCCTCTGCCCCAGCCTGAAGCCTTCCTGGGGTTGTTGTGACCCAACTGCAGCTCTTGGCCTTGTTGGTTGAATCTCATACAATTGGCTTCAGCTCATGGATCCATCCTGGCCAGGTCCCTCTGCAGACCCTTCCTACTCTCCAGCAGATCCCCACTGCCACCCAGCTTGGTGTCATCTGCAGACTCACTGGGGGTGCCCTGATCCCCCTGTCCAAATCACTGATAAAGACATCAAACAGACCTGGGCCAGCTCTGAGCCCTGGGGGATGCCACTGCTGACCAACCTGCAATCGGCTTTAACTCCACTCTCCAGCACCCCCTGGGCCTGCAGCAAAGCTCTCAGCAAAGCTAAAAGCCATCACTGCTGCTCTCCTGACTCAGGAGAACTCACTCATCACAGGACTGGGAACTCACCTTCCACCTGCACATGGAGACCAAGCTCCTGGCACAGAGTGTCACAGATCACAGAATCACCAAGGTTGGAAGAGACCTCAAAGATCATCAAGTCCAAACTGTCACCACAGACCTCCTGACTAAACCATGGCACCAAGTGCCACATCCAGTGCCCTCTTGAACACCTCCAGGGCTGGGGACTCCACCACCTCCCTGGGCAGCACATCCCAGTGGCCAATCTCTCTTGCTGGGAAGAACTTTCTCCTCACCTCCAGCCTAAGCCTCCCCTGGCACAGCTAGAGACTGTGTCCTCTTGTTCTGCTGCTGGGGGCCTGGCAGAAGAGCCCAACCCCCACCTGGCTCCAACCTCCCTGCAGGGAGTTGCAGAGAGCAATGAGGTCTCCCCTGAGCCTCCTCTTCTGCAGGCTAAGCAACCCCAGCTCCCTCAGCCTCTCCTCCCAGGGCTGTGCTCCAGACCCCTCCCCAGCTCTGTTGCCCTTCTCTGGACACCTTCCAGCAGCTCAACCTCTTTCCTGAGCTGAGGAGCCCAGAGCTGGACACAGGACTCCAGGGGTGGCCTCAGCAGTGCTGAGCACAGGGCACAAGGACTTCCCTGCTCCTGCTGCCCACACTATGCTTGCAGGCTCCATGCCACAGCCACGCTGGTGCCTGAGCCCTGGCACAGGCTGTGGCCATCCCTGGAGCTGAGCTGAGTGTGCAGCTGCTGCTCAGCCAAACATCATCTCCATGCAGAGGAGACCCAGGCCATGAAGCAGCAGGACTCACAAGGCTATGAAGGTCCCAAGGCACAGCCCAGCATTTGGCCACAGCTGCAGGGACCACAGAGCTCTGCTCCTGGAGGAGCTGCAGGCTCAGGTCCAGCCACAGGCAACACATCCCCTGCCAGAGGGTCACCAGAGTGTCCTGATCACTGCAAAACCGAGGGAGGAGGACAGCAAAGTCTGCCCCATGCAGCACCCATCCCACAGCAGCGAGGAGCAGACTGGGTGCCTTTAAAGCCTCCTCCTGGGGCGTTTTTGCCAGGCTTTCAGCACAGCATTTACACAGCAGCCAGAATGTCAGGCTGCAGAAAGCAAAATGTCATCTTCCCAGCCGTGATCAGCTGAGAGCTGGAGTCTCCTCTGACACAGAATGGCAATCCCTGCAGGAGCAGGGGGCCCTGAGCTCCCTCCCACGCTGCTGCAGAGCGGTGGGGGCCTCCCAGCTCCCCCGTTTAGAGGAAGGCTGAGTCCACCCCTTGCAAGCATCTCTCAGGACCTGCTGCAGGCACCTGCACCATGTGCACAGCACAGCAGGAGTGATCCACAGGAGCCAGGCACATCACAACCCCCCAACAGCAAACAGCTCAGCAAACAGCTCAGCAAACAGCTCCCCTCCAAAGGAACCTCCTGGCTGGCAATTTGTGTGCAGGGATAAAGGATTCCTGAATTATTAACAACCCACCAAGGAGAGTGGAGGAGCAGCTATGGGACTGGAGCTAGGCTCCAGGCAGGAACACTGCATGCTGAGGGCATTAAACCCCAAAGCTGCTCTGGCAGGAGAGTGACTCCCCTGGCAGGATACCACTTGCAGTACCTGGTGGGAAATCAGCTGTGCTGCCACAGAGTTGTTTGGGTTGGAAGAGGCCTTTCAGCTCATCAAGTCCAAGCACTGCCAGGGCACCACTAAACCGTGGCCCTCAGCACCACATCTCCACAGCTCTGGAACCCCTCCAGGGATGGAGAGTCCACCACTGCCCTGGGCAGCCTGGGCCAGGCCTTGACAACCCTCAAGGGGAAGAAATTGTTCCTCATGCCCAACCTGAACGTCCCCTGGGGCAACTTGAGACTCTTTCCTATTGCTTATTCCCTGGGAGCAAAGACCAACCCCCACCTGGCTGCAGCCTCCTCTCAGGGAGCTGCAGAGAGCAATGAGGTCTCCCCCAGCCTCCTCTTCTCCAGGCTAAACACCCCCAGCTCCCTCAGCTGCTCTTCCCCAGCCCTGGTCTCCAGACCCTTCCCCAGCTCTGTTGCCCTTCTCTGGCCCTGCTCCAGCCTCTCAATGTCTTTCTTGCAGTGGAAGCCCAAAACTGAATGCAAGGCGTGGCCTCCCCAGTGCCAAGTCCAGGGGGACAATCCCTGCCCTATCCTCCCTCTGCAGGCAAGGCAAACAAGGTGGAGCTGTGGCTGCCTGCCCAGTGACACGAAGAATCAGTTGTATCATGTCGTGATGCTGTCAGGGGGGGACCCGCAGCGTCTGTGCAGGGCTGGCAGATGTGTCAGGGTCCCTGGGGGACGTCTGCCCTCGGAGCAGCAGCTGGAGGCCACAAACACCCAGGGGCACCTCCAGCAGCACCGAGCGAGCGTCTGCAGGGAGCGACCGAACCGCGCCGGGGGTGAGCCCCGCACGGCCCCAGCCGCGACCTCGGCACTCTCTGCTCCCAGCCTGGTTCTGAGCGCAGGAGCAGACACAGCCAGCACCTGGCGGCTCTGGGAGGTGGCTTCCCAAGGAGCGAGCGGCAGGCGAGCAGCGCCGCAGCCGTCCCCATCCTTGCCAGCTCCGGCTGGGCACCGCAGCCCGCGGCGCCGGGCGGGGATCCGCTGGGAGCTGAGCTGAAGGCTTCTGCGCTCCCAGACACTCAGCACAGGCTGGGCCGGCTGCCTGCCGCGGCTCATGGCCAGACCAGCACATGCCTGCAGGCAGCGGCGAGGTCGAGCGTCCGGCAGCAGCGGAGGGGACGCGGCAGGAACCGAGCCCCGCGGCACCCCCTGGCTCTCCGGGCACTCGAACCCGAGCCCCGCGGCACCCCCTGGCTCTCCGGGCACTCGAACCCGAGCCCCGCGGCACCCCCTGGCTCTCCGGGCACTCGAACCCGAGCCCCGCGGCACCCCCTGGCTCTCCGGGCACTCGAACCCGAGCCCCGCGGCACCCCCTGGCTCTCCGGGCACTCGAACCCGAGCCCCGCGGCACCCCCTGGCTCTCCGGGCACTCGAACCCGAGCCCCGCGGCACCCCCTGGCTCTCCGGCACTCGAACCCGAGCCCCGCGGCACCCCCTGGCTCTCCGGGCACTCGAACCCGAGCCCTGCGGCACCCCCTGGCTCTCCGGGCACTCGAACCCGAGCCCCGCGGCACCCCCTGGCTCTCCGGGCACTCGAACCCGAGCCCTGAGGCTCTTTCAGCGCTGCCCTGCCTGGGCAGGGGGCTGGCAGCTGCCGCGGGGCGCTGCCCTGCGTTTCCCTGACTGTGCAGGCAGTGGGACGCTCAGGTAACTTGAGAGATGAAGACACAGACACAGGATTGTCACCGATTGTCACCTCGGTGACTGCCGCCGGTTCCCGGCGCTGAGGCTCGGGGACGCCCTGCTCGGGGAGCCCCTGCTCGGGGAGCCCCTGCTCGGGGAGCAGGAGCAGCGCTGCCCCTGTCCATGCTTTTGGCTGTAACTCCACCCAAACAGCTCTTTATTCCAAGCCCACCCCGCTGAACCCATCTCACTTCTCCCTTCCTTGCAGCTGCAGGACCACACACCACTGACTGCCCCCTCAGGATGGTGAGGACTGGAAGGCACCTCTGGAGATCATCCAGAGCCAAAGCAGGCTCACCTAGAGCAGGTCACACAGAACACATCCAGGTGGGTTTTGGACACCTCCAGAGCTGGAGACTCTGCCATTTCTCTGGGCAGCCTGCCCCAGGGCTCTGTCACCCTTCAACTAAAGAAGTTCCTCCTCATGTTTGGGTGGAACTCCTTATGTTCAAGTTTGTGCCACTTGTCCTGCCCCTGAGCATCCCTGAACAAAGCCTGGCACCCACCCTGCAAGTACTGATCAGCACTGAGATCCCCCCTCATGCTGCTCTGTCCAGACTAAAAACACCAAACAACCCCTGCTCTGAGGCCAAATTGGTGGTGAGGGGCAGCAGGGGATGGGCACAAAAGCCACCTGTGGGTGAGGGTGGCACAGACAAGCATTGAGCTGGCCAGCAGCTCCCTGTGCTGCCCTGAACACCGCTGTGCTGGAGGCCAGCAGAGGCTGCACCCTGCCCTGGGCACTGCGCTCACAGGCACAGACACTGCTGCTCCCATGGCTTCCCAAGAGGCACCTCCTGAGCTCTGACCCTCAAGGGTTTGTTCCTAGAGATTCACAGATTGCACTGGGTTGGAAGGGACCCTCCAAGGTCATCCTGTCCAACCCCCTGCAGGCAGCAGGGACACCTCCACTAGATCAGGCTGCCCAGGCCCACACTGAGTCCGAAGTTGAATGCCTCCAGGGATGGAGCCTCCACCACCTCCCTGGGCAGCCTGTGCCAGTGTCTATGCAGAACTTCCTCCTGCTGGCCTACCTAAATCTGCCCTGCTCCAGTTTCAAAGCATTGCCCCTTTGCCACCCAAGAGCAATGGACACGTGGAGGGGCAGGGTTAGTTTCTAAGCAACTCTTTATTATGCTAAACAAGGTCAAAGAGAACAAAATTCCAAGTCGTGGCTCTAAGACAAAACATCCAAACATCCCTCTCCCCCCCCCCTCACACTTTGTATTGCTGGAAGAAGCAGCCTCTCATCACTCAGGCTGCAGCAATCCACTGGGATTTCACAGATGATTATTGAACTGATTTTTTCCCCAGGCCAGAGAACACCACCACAAACCTGAGTGCCCTGCAGTACTTCTTTCTTCAGTTCTGGAGTGGCCTGCATGGAGCCAAAGCAAAGAGCACTGGAAGTGCAGGAATTGGTTCTGAGGAAGGAAAACCTGACCCCCCTGCTCTGAAACCAAACAGCCATGGGCAGGGTTGTGTGGAGCTTCACCAGACACCCACCACCACCACCGAGGGGCACCCAGCTCCAAAGCAAACCTGCAGGTCACACCCCGGTGAGACGGCAACAAAACACCAGGAGCAGAACCCAGCCCCACTGCTGTGCTCTGGGAATGGATTTGGGCTGGGCTGGGGATGCTCTGCACACGCTGCTGACTGATGGGGCATGGTTGGGTAGGGGGACAGCTCACAGGGCTGGCCCAGGACAGCAGCTCCAGGTGGGCAATGGTTTGGTCATCGCCTCAGAAGGGTCAATGCAAATGAGGGGGGAGGCAGCTGTCAGGAACCAGCCTTTAAGCTGTTAACACAGAATCGTGGAGAGCAGCAAGGGGAAAGGATTTCCAGTCCTTGCCATTCAGCTGGGGAAAGGCTGTGCTGAACCCTCCACCAAGGGTTAAAAGCAACACAACCCTTGTTGGAAGCTGAGAACAGCCCAGCCACAGTGTCAGGATAATGAGGGCATTGCAGGCACCATCCCTGCTTATCTCCAGGCTCCAAATGTCTTTCCCTCCTACTTTCAGACAAGATGCTTTCCACCCAGCTTCTCCAGCACCCTGCTGGCAAAGCCCCTCTGCCCATCTTGAGGCAGCAAGCTCCTCTCCAGTCCCCTCTTTAATTAGAGGAGCACTGTTAATGAGCTCCCTCCTGTCCCACACAGCTCCTCCTGTCTCACTGGCTCCTGCCCCAGCCCGCAGCTCCACTCAGGCTTTCAAAGCTGCTGCATTCTTGCTGCGTTGCTTCCTTACAGCCATCACCCTGAAACTCCTCAGCACAAACTCAGGGGTTGCTCCTCTCCTGGAGCAGCAGCCAGGGGTCACAGCTCCACAAAAAGCCACACAGCAAGTTCCTTCCAAAGGTCCCTGCAGGAGCCGAGCTGGAGCAGCTCTCACTGAGCACTGGCTCGGGGCAGGCTTCCGCCTGGCTGCCATGGAGCTGAGGGCTAGCTGGGATCTGTGCCTGGAATGCTTGGTGTCCCGGAGAGAAAGAGACCAAAACCAGTCAGCAAAACACCCGCTGCCTGGGGAGAGAGGAACTGCAGGCTCTGCTGCAGTTGAAGCTGAAGGCAGAGCCTAAGCTTGGGTGCTCCGTGGGACAGGGCACTAAGGACGGAGGTAGCCTCAAAACAGAGCAGCCCTGCGTGGAAACAGGCCCCCAGAATGCATGAAAACCTAACAAACCAAAAGGAAAAACGCGAGAGAGAGCAGAGCGAGGTCCTGAACCCAGCAGAAATAGTAGCAAAGAGCAGCTCCGTTTGTCAGCGCGGCGAGGAGCAGCTCCGAGCCCTGCCAGGAAGACAGCGCCCAGGGCAGGGCCGGCCCCGCGCTCGCCTGCTGCTCATTAGAGATTCAAGTGCGAGGCCAAAGCCACCCAGCGCCAGCCCGGGCTGGGCTCCCGAGCAGGCACCCACGGCACGCACACGGCCCTGTCTGAACAGAGAGCCTCAGCCACGGGGGGCGGGGAGGGGGAGAGGGCTAAGGCAGCGTCGTTGATATTCGGAGCCTTGCGGAACGCCGGCAGACAGCTCCTGCGCCCCGCCGCGGGGAGGGGGGGAGGGAGGGAGGGAGGTTTGCTCCTCGCAGGGAGAAGCAGAATCGCCACGACTCCATCCAACCCAATTACTTTGGAAAAGACAGAAATCTCCTCCAAAAGGTATGGTAACGACCTCGTGCCCCGGAGGAGGGGGCATTATGTAAGCACAGAGCTCACACCCATCCGTTCCTATAGCTATCACACAGCCACCCGCAGCTACCCAGGCCATCGCCTCCCCTCGGCAGGGCTTACAAGGGGTTGCATAAAGCCTGGAGGGAGGTCTGAGCCCTCCCCCCTGTTAGGGCTGGCACTCTGGCTCCCAACACAAGAACTCACACACAGGGCCATTCCTCTGAGTAATTTTCCACGGGGAGGGGGAAGAAGCCCTGCAGCCCACGGTAGCTCCAGCTGAGGAGCAGCCCTCAGTCACCCTCGGAAAGGACAGAGTCAAGAGCACCACTGACAGATGTTCCCCAAGCCTGTCCCTGCTCTGCTGCCTGGAGAAGCAGAGGCTCCTCTGTGCTGTCTGCACGTTGAAGGCACTTTGGGAACGCAGCATTGAGAGTTTTGACGGTGAGGAGGAGGAGGAGGAGGAGGAGGAGGAAGAACGACGACGAAACCGCAGCCAGCGACCTGGCGAAGCACTCAGGGCTCCCCCACTGCCTTCTCCTTGGGCACGTAGAAAACAGGAGGGAGGGCAGAGATCCAGTGTACAGGTACAAAAGATTGTGCATAAGAAGTGTACCAGAGGACTGTACATACAGCATAAACCCTTCCATGAGAACGATTTAAACAGACCCCAGGGGTCTCCTGACTGGGAAGACAGAAGAAGGAAGTCCTCTAAGCCCTGGGGTCTGAGTCCAGAGCCCTCCGGAGGGGGCTGAATCACGAGCCAACGGTATCCCTGAAGATCAGCAGAGTCCAAAGCTCACTGAATGGAAGCCATTATTCGAGGGGGTGCTGGTTATGATAAACTAGGAGAGAAAACAGCGCTGCCCAAACCCCGTCAGATCCAGACGGAGCTCTTCCCGTCCCCTGACTTGCTGCTGGCGCTGCTCTTGTTGGAGCCTGCTTTGGCTTTCTTCTCCCGGGCACCGCTGGGGTTGTTTTGGTTGTTGTAAGCCTGGATGGCCAGGTCCAGGCGCTCCTGAGCCACTTTGATTTCCCTCTGCAGGTTCTCCAGGTCGGCAGGGATGTTCTCCTCGTTGCTGCCGTACTGCTGCTCCTGGGCGATGTTGGCCTTGTTCTGCTTGTAAGCCATCTTGGCGTTGGACAGCTCCGTGTACTGCAGCTGCTCCGGCTTCACCGCGATGTTGTAGCCGGGGGGCGCCGACGGCGTGTTCCAGGTGAAGGGGTAGCTGTAGGGGCCGGAGTCCTCCAGCTCCCTCCTCTTGTTGTGCAGGGTGTCCCGGATGGTGCCGAAGCCCAAGTGCAGCATCTCCCAGACGTTGAGCAGCAAGCACATGCAGCTGACCCCGTACATGATCAGCAGGAAGATGGTCTTCTCGGTGGGCCTGGAGATGAAGCAGTCGATCTTGTGCGGGCAGGGGGTCCTGCTGCAGACGAAGATGGAGCTGACCTCGAAGCCGTACAGGAAGTACTGCCCCACCAGGAAGCCGACCTCGAAGGCGGTCCTGGCCAGCAGCTGCAGGACGTAGATCTTCATCAGCCCGTCCTCCCGGATCCGCCGCCGGCCGTCGTGCTTAGCCTTGGCGGGGGGCTGCGGCTGCTCCTTGTTCTCCCGTTCGCTCTCCAGCTCCATCTCGGGGTACATCATGGGGTCCTCCTCGTGGTCCTCCTCGGCCTCCTCCAAGCCCCGGTGCTGCTTCCAGCGCGTGGGGAAGCTCTTGCCGCGGAGCCTCCTGTCGGCCTCGCCGTGCTCCACCATCCGCGCGATCTTGTGAATGGCGTAGCCCAGGTACATGACGGAGGGGGTGGCGACCAGGATGATCTGGAAGACCCAGAACCTGACGTGGGACAGAGGAGCAAAGGCGTCGTAGCAGACGTTCTCGCAGCCCGGCTGCTCCGTGTTGCACACGAACTTGCTCTGCTCGTCGTAGTAAATGGACTCCCCGCCCACCGCCGTCAGCACGATGCGGAACACGATCAGCGCCGTCAGCCAGATCTTGCCCACGAAGGTCGAGTGGTTGTGGATCTCCTCGAGCAGACGGGTCAGGAAGCTCCAACTCATGGTGCTCAAATGGTTCTACCTGGATGGAAACAAACACCCCCCCCAAATACTTAGGAGGTGACCAGCTGGAGCCTACGCAATGCGAACGTTAGGGTCGCAGAATGGGTTGGCTGGGAAGGGACCTTCAAGAGCATCCAGTTCCAGCCCCCTGCCATGGGCAGGGACACCTCCCACCAGCCCAGGTTGCTTCAAGGCTTCATCCAACCTGGCCTTGAACACCTCCAGGGAGGGGACAGCCACAGCCTCCCTGGGCAGCCTGTGCCAGAGCCTCCCCAGCCTCACTCTCAACACTTTCTTCCTCCTCTCCAGTCTCAGTCTCTTCTCTTCCAGCTCAAAACCATTTCCCTCATCCTGGCACTCCCAGCCCTTGTCAAAAGTCCCTCCCCAGCTCTTCTGGAGCCCTTCAGGTACTGGAAGGCTGCTCCAGGTCTCCCTAAGACTGCTCTTCATCTCCAGGCTGAACAGCCCCAACTCTCCCAGCCTGTCCCCACAGAGGAGCTTCTCAGCCCTCTGATCATCTTTGTGGCCTCCTCTGGACGCTCCTCAGCATCTCCAGGTCCCTCTTGTGCTGGGGACACCAGAGCTGGAGGCAGTGCTGCAGGTGGGCTCTGAGCAGAGCAGAGCAGAGGGCAGAATCCCCTCCCTGTGCTGCTGCTCTCCCTGCTCTGGATGCAGCTCAGCACAGGGCTGGCTCTGGGCTGCCAGGGACCATTGCTGGCTCCTGGGGAGTTTGTCACCAACTGACCCCCCCAAGGCCTTCTCCTGCAGAATGCTCTGGAGCCACTCCTCGCCCAGCCTGGATTTGTGCTTGGGATTGGCCCATGGATAGAGTCAGAAAGCTCTGGAATTGTACAAGCAGCCACACCTGGAGCCTCACCTGCTATGGGGAATCTCCAGCAGCCAGAATTTGCTTGAAGATCCTACGTCTCCTCCGCAGGCTTCTGAGAGGTCTGTGACAAAAGAGAGGAGCAGTTCACTGCCATTTCAGGAACCAAATGTCCTGAGCAGAAGGGAGAGATGTGGCTGCTCTGCATTCTCAGTGTTAAAACCATCCACACCGAAGCTGAAGCCTCCAAAGCACAGCAGATGGAAAGCTAAGCTCCTGTGAAATCTTATGGCCACTGCTGGCTGCATCCCACTGCCAGCAGGGAGATTCACTTTGACTGCACAGAGGTGGCCAAGCCCTGTTCAAGCCTGCACCAGCCATGGTCCAGAGAGGAAATGTTCCCTCCATGGGGCAACACCCACTGCCTGGAGACAGAAATGAGTCCCCCAGCCCCATCCTGAGCAGCAAACAACTGCTGTTAGCTTTGACTCCAAGGCAGGAGAACCTGAGCGACCCAAGGTGCCCTGCAGGTCTCACCTGGAGACAGGGCTTGACCAAAGGGATCACAGAATTATTTCAGTTAGAAATGACCTCCAAGATCACCCAATCCAACCCTCAACCCAACCCCACCATGGCCATCAAACCATGTCCCTAAGTGCCATGGCCACAGGTTGCTTGAACACCGCCAGGGCAGGGGACTCCACCACCTCCCTGGGCAGCCTGTGCCAATCCCTGACCGTCTGACTTCCCAGCTGATGCTCCAACTCTTCTGTGGGTTTGGGTTCAGGGAGGCTAAAAATCCCCTTCCAGGGCCAGAACAGACTTCTGTATCTATTCTGTGATGGCTTTTCATAGAATCATAGAATCAACAAGGTTGGAAAAGACCTCAAAGATCATCAAGTCCAACCTGTAAAATTAGTAGTCCCTGTTTGGGTTTGCAGCTCACTGAGTCCCCCATCAAACCAGACATGTTGGGAGAGCAAAGGGAATTTGCAATCCTAACAGTAAAACCAAGCAATAAACAGCAAATCCAAACAGTAAACTAGCAGTGGAAACTCAGGGCTGGCACCACTGTGAGGTGTCCCAAGGAGTAAAACTAGAAATTGTGTCCTGGGCTGCAGCAAGAGAAGTGTGGCCAGCAGGGCAGGGAGGGGATTCTGCCCCTCTGCTCCACTCTGCTGAGACCACAGCTGCAGCTCTGGGGCCAGCTCTGGAGCCTCTGTGCCAGGAAGGCTCTGGAGGGGCTGGAAGGTGTCCAGAGCAGGGCCACAAGGAGGAACAGAGGGCTGGAGCTGCTCTGCTGTGAGCACAGCCTGAGGGAGTTGGGGTTGTGCAGGCTGGAGAGGAGAAGGCTCCCAGGAGACTTCATTGTGGCCTTGCAGGATCTGCAGGGGGCTGCAGGAAAGCTGGGGAGGGACTTTTGAGGGTGTCAGGGAGGGATAGGACTGGGGGGATGGAGCAGAAGTAGAAGTGGGGAGACTGAGATTGGCTGTGAGGAAGAAGTTGTTCCCCAGGAGGGTGGTGAGAGCCTGGCACAGGCTGCCCAGGGAGGTGGTGGAAGCCTCCTGCCTGGAGGTGTTTGCAGCCAGGCTGGAGGTGGCTGTGAGCAACCTGCTGTGGTGTGAGGTGTCCCTGCCCATGGCAGGGGGTTGGGGCTGGCTGAGCCTTGAGGTCCAACCCTTCCAACCCTAACAATTCTCTGATTCCAATGTTCCTCCTGGTGCTCTAAAGAGTGAAACTGGTAAAATACTGAGCACAGGCAGGAGGTGTGGCACTGCCACAGCACGGGGGACAAGCCACCTCTCACCCTCTGACGCTGTGCCCATCAGTTTCTCAAGCACTGCTAAGAGAATTTTCCCACAGCACAACCTCCATTTGCTGGGAAGAGCCTGAAAGCAGAACTGGAGGGGTCCCTGGTGCTCTGATCTGAGAAGTGATTTAATTCTTAAGCCAGAGAAATTTCAGGAGCCTGGAAGAAAACTGCATTTGCAACTCTTCAGCTTCTTCCACCTATCTAACAAAAGCAATTTAATGCAAAGGGATAATGAGAAAATAATGCAATTGGGGGGGGGGTGATGAATGCAGAGTTAAAGGCTACCAAGGTAATTCCTGCCCCCCCCCTTCCTGGGGCCATTCAATGCTTCTTGGGCAAGGCAACAGCACAGACATGTGGAGGGGCTGTGAGGGACAGCTGATTTATTACCTCATGACAGTGTGAGGAAAAAAAAGTAGCATGAGAGAGGATTAAAAAAGCCCAAATTAGGTGGATTAAAGTAACAAAGATCTTGACAGATGATTCCCACATTAGAACCGAGATCAATTGCAGGTAATTACAGCAAGTTCTGCAGAGCCCAGGAACAGGCCTGCAAATGAGGTTGTGTTTTCCCAGGCTCAACCAGAAAATGGCTGCTGTCAGATCTGCAAATGGCACAGAAGTTTGCAGGCTGACAGACACAGAGGAGAGTTACCAGTGAAGCAGAAAGACTCTCCAGATTGCTGGAGAGGCTGAGGCCACCCAAGCAAACCCACTGCTGGAAACCAGCAAAGGCAGGCAGCTAAAGCAAGCCCAGCAGGGTGCTTTAAAGGAGAGAGCAGCTCCTGTGGAGATGAGCTACTGGGGAAGGGAGTGAGGGTCCTGAGGGATGAGCATCTCATCCCTCTGCAGCTGGGGGTCCACAGCTGCTGCTGGGGATCTGCAGCTGGGGGTCCATAGAGGTGGTTAATGTGAGCTGTGTCCTGGCCAGACCGCAGCCAGGAGGCTGGCCCTTACCTCCTTGTTAGCAAGGCAGCACTCAGTGCCTGTGTCTGCATCCTTCAGGAGTTGCTTAAACATCAGGGAGGGAGTATGCAGGTCTTGAAATCAGCTGAAGATCAGGGAAGATGCCTAGAAGTGAGAGATTTAGGAAGTTCAATTTGTGTAGCTGGGAAATTTGGGAAGGAAATGATGGATTCTCAGTGGATCAGTCTAGTGGCTGCCAGCTGTGCAGGCAGCCAACCCAAGGCTTACAGAGCTTTGCTCTCCATGCACCCACACCAGGACTGGCAGAAAGAACCCATTTCTAACAGGCAGAAAGCCCAGAGGGTTCCAGTTCCCATGCAGGGCCTTACTGCAGCAGGAGCTTCACAGTCTGAACCCCACTGCAGGAAGGCAGCAGAGTGCAGCTCTGCCAATGGGGCAAGACAGTGCCCCCCACACCTGCCTGTTCAGCATGTCCCAGCAGCTCACTCCAAGTGCATGGCAGAGCAAGTCTGGAGGTTTTCTGGGTGCCTGAAGTCTCCAGGACACTGGAGAGAAAGGGCAGCCCCACATCTGGAGCTGGGGGTCACAGAGGCAAGAGCCACAGCACCCCCACTGCCATCAGCCAGCCCAGCCGCCCGGCGTGGGCACCGACAGGACACAGGTGTGGCCAGCCGGCACGCCTGAGGCGCCTCTGCAAACAGCACCAAGCCCAAAGGAGGTGAAGAAAGGGTTAATTTTCACTTATGAAAATAACTCTGGGGCCAAACTCTTTTCTGCATGTCAACTACTAAGTAAATCTGAAAGTAATTAATCCTGCTGCCAGGGTGGATCTGGAGCCGAGGCAGGAGGCAGCCTTCCCGCGCGCAGAGGCTGTCGATGCTTGTTCCTCAGCAGCCACCCCCCAGCTTTGACATCGGTGCTGGGTGCACTGTCACAGGGGACATTGAATATGCACTTCGAGATCAGCTTCTACCTCACCAGCTAAGCAACCCTTCTGAGGTGTTTCTCAGCTTCTCACAGCAGCTGCCCACCTGCAGAGCCCAGGTCTGCAGAGCCCAGGTCTGCAGGCGCTGGAGTCCTACCTCAGCAGCTCTGGGGTCAGGGTGGGTGGATCTCCCCCCAGCTCCCTGCCAGCCAGCTGCTGGAGGGCACAGCCTGGCTTCAGAACTTCCTTCAGCACATTCCAATGCTTACATAAACAAAGAGTGGGACAAACCCACAGCCACTGGCCACAGGCTCACACACCCAGGAGGCAGGAGGTGGTTGCCAGCCACGTGTTGAACACCCACGGCCGCTGCCAGTCGGAGAGCAGCGATGGGAAGCTGCTGAGGAGCTCTGATCCCTTCAACAAGGAAGTGACACTCCTTCCACATTTAGCCTTAGTCTAGAGCACAGCTACTGACACAAACAGGAGAGGATCCACCAGCAGGCAGAGCTCTCTCATCTTTAAGGAGACATCTCTGTTCAAGCCAGATGGCCTCTCATGAACTCCTCCTTCACCAGACGCATTCAGCCCATCCAAACTGAACACTACCAAGGCACAACAGTCACAGAGTGCACTGGGCTGGAAGAGACCCTCCAAGGGCATCTTCTCCAACCCCCCAGCACTCAGCAGGGACACCTCCAGCTAGAGCAGGCTGCCCAGGGCCACATCAAGGCTGATCCTGAATGCCTGCAGGGATGGAGGCTCCACCACAGCCCTGGGCAGCCTGTCCCAGTGTCTCACCACCCTCCCTGTGCAGAGCTTCCTCCTGATGGCCAACCTAAATCTCCCCTGCTCCAGTTTCAAGCCAGTGCCTCTCATCCTGTTCCCACAGGCCCTTCTGAACAGTCCCTCCCCAACCCTCCTGTAGGTCCCCTGCAGATACTGAAATGCAGCTCTAAGGTCTCTCTAGAGCCTTCTCTCCTCCAGGCTGCACAGGCTCTCCCAGCCTGTCCCCACAGCAGAGGTTCTCCAGCCCTCTGATCATCTTGGTGGCCTCCTCTGGACCTGATCCATGAGGTTCATGTCTCTCTTGTGTTAGGGGTCCCACAGCTGGACCCAGCACTGCAGGTGAGGTCCCCCTAGAGCAGAGGGGCAGGATCCTCTCTCTCCAGCTCTGGCCAAGATGCTTTGGATGCAGCCCAGGCTGCCCTTGGCCTTTTGTGCTGCCAGTGCCCATTGCTGGCTCCTGCCCAGCTTCTCCCCCACCAGCAGCCCCAAGTCCTTTTGTGCAGAGCTGCTCTGGCAGGATTATGGCCTTGGAAATGGAAACCCTTCAGTTCCATGGCACTGGCCAAGGTTAGAGGCCTGTTTCTGCCTCACCACCACGGGCACTGCTGTCCCCAGCCCTGTGGCAGTAACCTTCAGCTCCCGGACACTTGGTGCCTCCCAGAAGTGTTGCTCTGCAAACATTTAACTCAATACTCTTCCACTCTCTGAAAGAAAAGGCAATGGACACTGACACACAGCTGCAAAAGGCAAACTGTCAGCAGATTTAGCTCATTTAAGTCACGCCAGGAAGTGCAATGGAGAGAGACTTTCATCTCTTGTCTTTGTCATCAGCTCATCCCAGCACTTCCAGCAGAGCTTCTCCACAGCGCTCATCCCCGACAGAGCTGCAGACTCTGACACCCTGAAAGAGCAGAGAGGGACTTGGAGAAGCTACAGTGGCAAAGGAAAGCAGCTTTAGGTGAAGGACTGACTGCAGGGAAGCTCTGGGGTTATGCTATGTTCTGGGCCCCTCAGTTTAGGAAGGAGGTTGACTTGCTGGAACAAGTCCAGAGAAGAGCAACAAAGTTGGTGAGGGGTTTGGAACATAAGCCCTACGAGGAGAGGCTGAGGGAGCTGGGGTTGCTTAGCCTGGAGAGGAGGAGACTCAGCGGTGACCTTATTGCTCTCTACAACTACCTGAAGGGAGGCTGTAGACAGATGGATGTTGGTCTCTTCTCCCAGGCAACCAGCAGCAGAACAAGAGAACACAGTCTCAAGCTGCACCAGGGGAGGTTTAGGCTGGAGGTGAGGAAGAAGTTCTACACAGAGAGAGAGATTGGCCATTGGAATGGGCTGCCTGGGGAGGTGGTGGAGTCCCCATCCCTGGAGGTGTTCGGGAGGAGACTTGCTGGGGTGCTTGGTGCCATGGGTTAGTTGTTTAGGTGGTGTTGGATTGGTTGATGGGTTGGATGTGATGATCTTGAAGGTCTCTTCCCACCTGGTTTATTCTATGTATTCTATTCTAACACCACTGCTGCTGCTGGCATGCAGACACGCTGCAAAGGGGCTCCTCTTGAGGAGCTCCATCCAGCCCATGAGCAGCACTGGACATGAGGGTCAGGAGGCTCTACAGAGGGACCTGGCCAGGCTGCAGCCAGGGGTTGAGGTCAGCATGATGAGATTCAGTAAGGGCAAGTGCTGGTCAGGCCACCCAGCTTGACCTCAGTGCCAGGGAAAGTGATGGAGCAGATTATCCTGGGGAGAGGCCTTGAGCACAGCCCTGGGAGGAGAGGCTGAGGGAGCTGGGGTTGCTTAGCCTGCAGAAGAGGAGGCTCAGGGGAGACCTTGCTCTCTCCAACTCCCTGCAGGGAGGTTGTAGCCAGGTGGGGGTTGGTCTCTTCTGCCAGGTAAGCAGCAGCAGAACAAGAGGACACAGTCTCAAGCTGTGCCAGGGGAGGTTTAGACTCGAGGTGAGGAGAAAGTTCTTCACTGAGTGAGTCGTTCGTCATTGGGATGTGCTGCCCAGGGAGGTGGTGGAGTCCCCATCCCTGGAGGTGTTCAAGAGGGGATTGGATGTGGCACTTGGTGCCATGGTTTAGTCAAGAGGTCTGTGGGGACAGGTTGGACTTGATGATCTTTGAGGTCTCTTCCAGCCTTGGTGATACTCTGACACTGTGATACTGCAGGTGCTGCACTTGGGTGACAAGAACCTTCCTGCAATGCATCAGGCTTGGGGCAGAGTGGCTGGAAAGTGCCCAGCAGAAAAGGACCTGGGGGTGCTGGGGCCAGCTCTCTGGGATGTCTGTCAGTGATCTGGAGGAGGGGATCAGGGCACCCCCAGTGAGTTTGCAGGTGACACCAAGTTCAGCAGGAGTGTTGGTCTGCTGGAGGCCCTGCAGAGAAACCTGGCCAGGCTGGATCCAGGGGCTGAGGAGGATGGGATGAGGTTCAACAGGGCCAGGAGCTGGCTCCTGCACTTGGGTCACAACCACCCCAGGAACACTTCAGGCTTGGGGCAGTGTGGCTGGAAAGGGCCCAGCAGAAAAGGCCCTGGGGGTGCTGGGTGCCAGCAGCTGGAGCTGAGACAGCAGTGCCCAGGGGGCCAAAAGGCCTCCAGCAGCCTGGGCTGGAGCAGCAATGGTGTGGACAGCAGGGGCAGGGCAGGGATTGTGCCCCTGGGCTGGGCACTGGGGAGGCCACAGCTTGAGTTCTGGGTTCAGTTTTGGGCCTCTCCCTGCAAGAAGGACATTGAGAGGCTGGAGCAGGGCCAGAGAAGGGCAACAAGGGGCTGGGAGAAGCAGCTGAGGGAGCTGGGGGTGTTCAGTGTGGGGAAGAAGAGGCTGAGGGGAGACCTCATTGCCCTCTACAGCTCCCTGAGAGGAGGCTGCAGTGAGGTGGAGGTCAATGTCCCCTATGATGCAGGATACTGGAGGCTGAAGAACCAGGCATGGGCTGATGTGACTCTATCCTGGGCTGCAACAAGAGAAGGGTCCAGCAGGTGGAGGGAGCTGATGCTCCACTTGTAGCCTGTTCAGTCACACCTGGAACAGTGTCCAGTCTGAGGTCCTCAGTACAAAGAAAGGACATGGACCTGCTGGAGTAGGCCCAAAGGAGGCCACAAAAATGGCCAGAGGGCTGGAAGCCCTCTGCTGTGAGGCCAGGCTGAGAGCTGGGCTCATTCATCCTGGAGGAGGCTCCAGTGAGACCTTCTGGTGGCCTTGCAGTGCTTCACATGGGCAGTGCAGAGAGACAGAGAAACACCTACCAGGAGCTGTTGTGACAGGACCAGGGCTGATGGTTTGCAGCTGACAGAGGGAGGCTTACATTGACTATAAGAGAGAAATTTTACACTGATAGTGGTGAGACCCTGGCCCAGGCTGCCCAGAGAGCTGGGAGCTGCCCCATGCCTGGCACCACTGCAGGGGAGGTTGGTTGGGGCTGTGAGCAGCCTGCTGGGGCTGTCCCTGCTGGCTGCAGGGGGTGGACTGGAGGAGCTTTAAAGGTCCCTTCCCACCCAACCCATTCAGTGATTCTGACTGAAAGGACTCCACAACTGACCTCTCCTCCATGGCTGGCAGCACTCAGAGCACCACAGCTCAGCTCACCTTTCCCACCCCACCTCATCATCCTGACACAGCTGAGCACCCCCTCCCCTGGCTCAGTGCACAGCAGGCTGTGGCCCCCAGCTGCCCACTGAGCTGTCCCTGGCACAGAGGAGCTGCACAGGGGCAGCAGCAACTGCTGCAGCTCTGAGAGCTGGAGCTGGGGGCCACTCTGAATGCCACCAGCACCTCCTCAGACAAAGTTCATCCTCAGACAAGGTTCGTCATCACATGCAGGAGGAAGGTTTTGTAGCCCAAAAGCAGTCACTAAGGGGAATGCATCCAGAGGATGCCTTCCCCTCCCCCCCTTTATGACCCTCCCTCCTGGGTCATGCTAATGAAATTTGATTAATTTATTAATGATTTATTGGTTTTGTTTTGGGTTTGAGCAGCTTAAAAGGACTTGTGCTGAGCACTAAGAGCAGCAAGGCCAAGCACATGGCAGCACTGCTGATAATCCAGAGAGGTTTCATGCTGCATGAAAGTAAAATTGGGCCCAGAGGCTAATTAGAAGAGGATTTGAATTAGGATGAATGAATAATTAGCATTATTCATTCAAATCTCATTTACATTGAGATGTAAGAACTTGTTTGAGGTACAGTTGCCTCTGAGGAGGCACAGGGTGAGACTCCACTGCTGAAGGAAAGGAGGAAGTGGTGGCCAGGCCCAGCACCAGCAAGGTCCCAGCATGGCACAGATCCTGCTGGTGCCACCTTCCTGCCCCAAGCAGATGCTCCTCTGCTCATCCTCCTGGGCAACAAGAGGGGAAGGACATGGGATCTGCTCTGCTCACCTGCAGAGGACAACAGCTCAGCTCACCCTCCCCATCCCACCTCACCATCCTGGTAAGCACCACCAGCTGAGCACCCCCTCCCCTGGCTCAGTGCACAGCAGGCTGTGGCCTCCAGCTCCCCACTGAGCTGTCCTTGGCACAGAGGAGATGCACAGAGCACATCCAGCTATGGCACCCCCAAGACAAGAGGGACATGGACCTGATGGAGCAGGTGCAGAGGTTCATGGAGATGATCAGAGGCTGGAGAACCTCTGCTATGGGGACAGGCTGGGAGAGTTGGGGCTGCTCAGCCTGGAGTAGAGAAGGCTCCAGAGAGCCCTCAGAGTTGCAGAGGAGCTACAGAAGGCTGGGGAGGGACTGTTCAGAAGGGCCATCAGGGACAGGATGAGAGGCAATGGTTTCAAACTGGAGCAGGGCAGAGTTAGGTTGGACATCAGGAGGAAGTTCTGCACCGGGAGGCTGGGGAGACCCTGGAACAGGTTGCCCAGGGCTGTGGTGGAGCCTCCATCCCTGGAGACATTCGAGATCAGACTCAATGTGGCCCTGGGCATGCCTGATCTAGTGGAGGTGCTCTTGCTGAGTGCAGGGGGGTTGGACAAGATGAGCTTGGAGGGTCCCTTCCAGTGTAATGCAATCTGTGAATCTCTTGGGAGAGGCTGACTCACTGCCTCCACCACTCGTGATGGCTCAACCAACAACTTCACTCCCATGCTTTTCAGGGGTGTTCACAGCCCTGAGAAGCTGCAAAGAGTGAAACCCCAACTGTCCTGACTTCTCTCCTTCAGAGAATGGCTCAGGCTGGAAGGGACCTCAGAGCTCATCTACGCCAGCCTCCCACCATGGGCAGGGACACCTCTCAACTAGGCTCAGCTGCTCCAGGCCTCATCCAGCCTGGCCTTCAACACCTCCAGGCAGGAGGCAGCCACAGCCTCCCTGGGCAGCCTGTGCCAGGGTCTCACCACCCTCACGCTGAAGAACCCCTTCCTCAGCTCCAGTCTGACCCTGCTCTGCCTCAGCTCCCAGGTCGTGCCCCCTCTCTTCGGGGGTGGTAACGCCGGGGCCCTTCTGGAGGGCACACAGCTCCCTTCCCAGCAAATCCTCACTCCTCTGGCAGGTCTCACGTGGCAAAGAGCAGGGTTTGGAGGAAGCCACAGCATCAATGTCAATTTGGAAACCATTTCTGAAGAGTGCCTCTGAGTCCCAGGCGTGCTAACGAGGCTCTGCTGCTCCCCAGAGCCCCAGCAGCCCTGGGTGAGTCATGAGGCCGCCGACCCCGCGCCGGATATAAATAGGACTCCGCAGCAGGGGTAAGAGGTAGGGGCCAGAACAAGAGCCTTGTGCTGTCAGAAAAATAAACCATGTCAAACCTGGGCCTCCCTGAAAGCCAGCAGACACACACACAGGCCCACCCAGCAGCCAGCTGAAGAGGAACGGGGACGTGGAGCCGGGAGCCGGAGCCCGCAGGTAAGGCCGGCACGGGAAGCCGAGCGCCAGCTTTAGCAACGCTCCCCCCGCAGGGACACGGCTCAGATGGCATCAGGACGTGTGCCAGCCCGGCCCGAGCCGGCCACAACTGCCCCTGCGGCAGGCTTCGCCGCCGGGCCAGGCACCCCCAGCGCCCAGACCCCGCCGCTGGGGCAGCCGTGGCCGTCGGGGCGGCAGCACGAGGCCAGGAGGAGCTGGGAGCCTGACTGCAGTTCACTTGAGAGCAGAAGCCTGCAGCCACCACAGGCTGCACTGGAAATGGAAGCTGGGCTCCAGAGGCTCTTATCTCAGCAGAACCGAGGAGCAGCGAGTCAGCAAGTGTGCAATGACACCAGGCTGAGCGGTGCTGCCCATGCAGCAGAGGGCCAGCAGGGCATCCAGAGGGACCTGGGCAGGCTGGAGAGGTGGTGCCCAGGTGAACCTCAGGAGGCTCAACAAGAGCAAGTACAGGGTCCTGAACCTGGGCTGGAACAACTCTCACTGTCAATACAGACTGGGGGAGGAGGGGATAGAAAGCAGCCCTGCAGAAAAGGACTTGGGGGTGCTGGTGGATGAGAAGCTGGCCAGGAGCAGGCAGGGTGAGCCTGCTGCACAGAAGGCAAATCCCAGCCTGGGCTGCATCAGAAGCAGCATTGCCAGAGACCCAGAGAGGTGATTCTGCCACTTTGCTCTGCTCTGGTGAGACCTCACCTGCAGTGCTGTGTGCAGGGCTGGAACCTTCAGTATAGGAAGGACCTGGACCTGATGGAGCAGGTCCAGAGGAGGGCCATGACAATGCTCAGGGGGTTGGAGCAGCTCTGCTATGAGGACAGGCCCAGGGAGCTGGGGGTGTCCAGCCTGGAGAAGGCTCCAGGGAGACCTAACAGCAGCCTGCCAGTACCTGAAGGGGGGCTACAGGAAGCATGGAGAGAGACTGTTTGCAAAGGCCTACAGGGACAGGACCAGGGGCAATCAATGGCTTTAGGCTGGAGAAGAGCAGATACAGATTAGATGCTAGGAACAAGTTCTTTACTATGAGGGTGGTGGAGCACTGGAACAGGTTGCCCAGGGAGGTGATTGAGGCCCCATCCCTGGAGATATTCAAGGTAACACTCAATGAGGCTCTGGGCAACCTGATCTAGTGGAGGATAGAATAGAATAGAATAGAATAGAATAGAATAGAATAGAATAGAATAGAATAGAATAGAATAGAATAGAATAGACCAGGTTGGAAGAGACCTCCAATATCATCACATCCAACACCACCTAATCAACTAACCCACGGCACCAAGCACCCCATCAAGTCTCCTCCTAAACACCTCCAATGATGGCAACTCCACCACCTCCCTGGGCAGCACATCCCAATGGTAAATCACTCTCTCTATGAAGAATTTCTTCCTCACCTCCAGCCTAAACCTCCCCTGGCACAGCTTGAGACTGTGGCCTCTTGTTCTGCTGCTGCTCGCCTGGGAGAAGAGCCCAACCCCCACCTGGCTCCAACCTCCCTGCAGGGAGTTGCAGAGAGCAAGAAGGTCTCCCCTGAGCCTCCTCTTCTGCAGGCTAAGCAACCCCAGCTCCCTCAGCCTCTCCTCCCAGGGCTGTGCCCCAGACCCCTCCCCAGCTTTGTTGCCCTTCTCTGGACACCTTCCAGCAGCTCAACCTCTTTCCTAACCTGAGGAGCCCAGAGCTGGACACAGGACTCCAGGTGTGGCCTGAGCAGTGCAGTGTACAGGGGCAGAATGACCTCCCTGCTCCTGCTGGCCACACTATTCCTGATGCAGGCCAGGCTGCCCTTGGCCCTCTTGGCCACCTGGGCACACTGCAGGCTCATGTTCAGCCTACCATCAACCACTACCCCCAGGATGTCCCTGCTGACTTCGGGGAGGTTGGACTGGCTGAGCTTTGCAGGTCTTTTCCAGCCTGGCCCATTCTAGGATTCTAATGCTGGAGACCTCTCTTGGGGTCTGTCAGCCCAAATCCCTTTCTGCAAGCTCAGCAGTGGGTGTCCCTGCCAGGCCGTGGGAATGAGCAGCACCAGCTCGCAGCGTGGCACAGCCAGCTCCCGGGGCTGGCGCTGCTGGAGCAGCTCAGGACAGAGCTGTCAGACGCTGAGCAAACCTGAGCAGGCTGCTCCTCAGCTGCGTCCTCCAGAGCAGAGGGATCAGGAAGCAGAAGGCAGCCCCGGGTGACTCCTGCACCCTGGTGACGGGGAGCGCAGTAATGGAGAAAATGAGCAGGCGGCAGATGGGCAGCGAGGCAGCGCGCCGGGCACCGGGCAGCACGCCGGGCACCGCGCCGGGCACCGGGCACCGCGCCGGGGTCCGGGCACCGCACCGGGCACCGGGCACCGCACCGGGCACCGGGCACCGGGCCAGGCACCAGGCACCGCGCCGGGCACCGCGCCGGGCACCGCGCCGGGCACCGCACCGGGCACCGGGCAGCGCGCCGGGCACCGGGCACCGCGCTGGGCACCGCGCCGGGCACCGCGCCGGGCACCGCGCCGGGCACCGGGCACCGCGACGGGCACCGGGTCGGGCACCGCGCCGGCCCCGCAGCCTGCACTCAACCCTGCCTCCTGGGGGCACCAAGCCACAGCCACACCACCATGGCACTGCATCACAGGCTCACAGGATGTTAGGGGTTGGAAGGGACCTCCAAAGGCCATCGAGTCCACCCCCCCTGCCAGAGCGAAGAACCCAGCACAGGCCCCACAGGAACACATCCAGATGGGGCTGCAAAGGCTCCAGAGCAGGAGACTCCACAACCTCTCTGGGCAGCCTGCTCCAGGGCTCTGGGACCCTCACAGGCAAGAAGTTCCTCCTCATGTTGAGGCAGAATCTCCTGTGCTGGAGTTTATATCCATTACCTCTCATCCTATCCCAGGGCACAGTGAGCAGAGCCTGTCCCTGTCCCCCCCCTCTTGCCCCCCAGCCCTCAGCTATTTATAAACACTTATTAAATGCCTTTTCAGTCCTCTCCTCCCCAGACTAACCACCCCCAGGGCTCTCAGCCTCTCCTCACTGTGCCAGGCCTGGCTCACACCAGCAGAGCACCAGGGTGAGCAGCCCCTCTCCCTTCTCGGGCACAACCCCACCGGTGAAGAGCTGCTGCACCCCAGCTCAAATCCCACCTGGGGGTTAACCCTGCCCAGCTCCCCAGGGCTCCCCCTCTCCCCTCACACACTTCAAAGCCTTCCTCTGTGGTTTAGCCCTGCTGAGCCCAGGTGGGTTTGAGCAGCTCCTACACAATCCAGCCTTGTGCACCACTCACTGCCCCAGGCCCTGCTCTGCTCTTGGCCTCAGGGTCCCTGTGCTTGGTCCTCACTATGCAGGAGCTGGTAGCAGGCAGCAGAACTCCCTCCCTGGGTAATTTACTTGGACATTGAAAGCAGGGAACTACAGAGTAGGTAAAAGGGCAGTTTTATTCCTTTTTGTCAGGCTCTGAGCATGAAGCTCAAGCCATGCTCAGAAAACACCAACCACTGCTGCCCTGAGACCAAGGGCAAGCATTCAACCAAACCTGAGCTGCTGCACCACCAGCCCAGGCTGCCTGCAGACAGCACGGCCAAGGGGCTGCTATCTCCACCCTTTACATCCACAGCTCAGGAGGATATCCCCCAGAAGGACTGCTCCTACCAACTAAAATGACCCTCAGAGTGGGGAGTGTGGTCTCAGACCTACAAAACACTCCAGCTGTCAGCCTCTGTTCTCCTGCACCCAGTGGATCCTGCAGGTCCTTCCAGGAGGTGACCTTGTATGCAGAGCACTCAGCTGCCCAGGACCAGGGAGTCCTCTCCAGGAGCTGTTCCCAAACTCAGTATCTCTCAGGTAAGTTAACTCAGGGCTGCCAAACCCTAGTTAAGATGCAAGAAATGTTACCACCTGCCAAAGTCCTTCAAAGACACCAAATGCCACCAAGTTTGATGCTGTGGCAGCTTCTGTGCCACCCAACACAGCCACCTCTGCACTCCAGTCACCTGCTTGTACTTTGGAGGTGCTTCCCCTCCAGGTTCCCTTGCTCCCCACACACACTACCCTGAGAAATGTCTAACATTCCACCCACTGGCACTTTCAGCCACCAACTCTGGCTCCCAGAGCAGGTTGGCAGGTCCCCAGGTGTGAACAAGCTTGAGGCTAGAGAGTCCACAGGCTCACAGGGCTGCTGGAGCCCACAGCTGACCAGACCTGCACAAAAATTCCTCTTCTTACTTGGAGTGGAATTTCCTGAGTGTGAGTCTGTGCCCATCACCATTCCCTGGGTGCCACTGAGAGGAGGCTGGGACCAAGGCAGCAAAGCAGTTTCTGCTGTAAGGATGAACATCATGGAGCAGGGGCAAGTCTCAGGGGCTTGAGATACACTAGAGTGTGACACTGTGACCCAAGAGCCTCCCTGTTCAGTGCAGGGTAACTGCCCAACCACCGAAGCCCAGCGTGGTGAGGCACCAAGCAGGTGCCAGAATGCCCAGGAGCCTCTGCTGTGACCCATTCCAGCTCAGCCTGCCCAGGGCCTCCTGCTCCTCCCAGGCTCCAGTGGCCTCCCCCACAGACACATCCTGCTCACAGGACCCTCAGTGGCTGGAGCTGCTGCTGCCCCCCTACCCCCAGCAGGCCTGGCTCCTGCTCAGCTGCTGGGTGCCACAGGGACTGGCACAGGGACTGGCACAGGGACTGGCAGGGCTGTGCAAGGCCCAGGGGTCAGGGGCTGCTCTGATGTGCTGCTGCTTCCCCCTGAGCTGCCTCTTTGCTGGGCACTGAGCTGCTTTTGCTTCCAGAGGAAGCCTAAAGAGCAAAACTCCCCTCAGAGGGGAGACAGTGCTGGGGTCTGCTGGTACCTGAAGTGTGCTTCCTGCCTCTGACCACTGACAGAATCCTGCAGCCCCAGCAGGGAGGGGTTGGAAGGGACCTCTGGAGATCACCCACCCACAGCAGCCTGCCCAGGGGCACAATGCCCAGGGTGGGGGTTGGAAGCTCTCCACACAAGGACACTCCACAACCTCTCTGGGCAGCCTGCTCCAGGCCTCCAGCACCCTCACACCAAACAACTTTCTCCTCATGTTCAAATGGAACCTCCTGGGTTCCAGTTTGTGCCCCCTGCCCCTTGTGCTATTCCTGGGCACCACTGAGCAGAGCCTGGCCCCAGCCTCTCACCCCCTACCCTTTAGCTCTTGCTGAGCATTGCTCAGCTGCCCTCTGGGGCTGCTCTTCTGCAGGCTCTCAGCCCCAGGGCTCTCAGCCTTTGCTCCTCACAGAGCTGCTCCAGGGCCCTCAGCATCAGAGGGGGAGGATGACCCAACCCTAAGCAGCACTGGCACAACAGAATCACAGCAGGTTACTGCACCACCAGTCCTGCTGTACTGACCGCTCCCCACCTGCACCCAGCGGCACTGCAGGGTAGCTGGGAGGGGGACAATGACAAAGGGCAGCTACTGAGTGGCCAAGCCCACTCCAAGCTGTGTGAGGGGCAGGGGGCTGAGGGCACACAGCAACCAACAAATCCCAGATTCACCTCCTGTCAGGATGTGCTCCTCAGGCTGTAAACAGCAGAGGGAAGGAGGGCTCAGGACAGCCTCTCTCGTCTCAAACCTGGGTGGCCAGGCCGGGCACCGCCATGCAGGGGCAGAGCAGAGCCCAGGAGACACAGAACAACCTGAAGGAACCAGCAGTGTGATGTCCTGCCTGGCATTCCAGGCCCACAGCCTGGCACTGCCACACACAGACCCACAGCACTGCAGCAAGAGAGGAAGGAAAACAGAGCCAGAAGGTCTCTGCTCCAAACTGAGGAGCCCAGGAGCGTGGTGTGCCCCAGCCCCAGCCAGGGCACCGAGGGCTGCACGCTGCTGCAGAGCCTTGGGGCACTTACCTGGGTGCCCCTGTCCCTGGCAGCAAGGGCAGGGCAGGGCAGTGCCCTCCTCCCTGCGTGGTGCCAGGCAGGCAGCAGAGATTCCCCTGCCCCAACGCCAGCAGCCCCTGGACACCCACAGCACCCTGCTGACCGCTCCTGATCCACCCCGGCCTGCCCTGGCTGCCTCCTCCTCTGCGCTCAGAGGGATGAGTGGCACAGGAAAGTGACGTGCTGGAGGCAGCTGACCCAAATATCGCTCTCCTGGCCATGGCAGGGCAGGAGAGGGAAGGCAAAGGAGAGCAATGCTGTCTGCTCCTGTTCGTCAGAAGCCTCCTGCTCACCGAGCAGGGACGAGCAGCTCCGTCCCCGGCGCGGCCGTCAGCAGGAGCCACGGCAGAGCCGGCTGCGAGGGGAAGCCTCCAAACCGAGCATGAATGGCTTGTAAACAGCACAGCCAGCAGATAACCAAGACACAGCCTGACACAACAGCCCTGCTCTGCCATCCTGCAGCCTGCCACTTGCTTCACTGTGACCCAAATTCAAGGACTGTTGTTCCCAGCCTTGCCGCCCGGCCTGGCAGCGGCCGCCCCGCACCGAGGCCGAGCTCAGGCAGTGCCTTCAACAGCACCTTTGGGGGCTGGGAACAAAGGGCTGGAGGACACTCCCTGTGGGCAAGGATGTGTGGGTGCTGGTGGCTGAAAAGCTGGACAGGAGCTGGCACCAAGCACTGCCAGCCCAGCCCCAGCCCTGCCCTGGGCTGAGCCCCAGCAGGGTGGGCAGCAGGGGCAGGGAGGGGATTCTGCCCTCTGCTCTGCTCAGACCTCCCCTGCAGGGCTGGGGCAGCTCTGGAGCCCTCAGCACAGACAGGGAGCTGGGGGAGCAGGGCCAGAGGAGGCCACAGCAGTGCTGGCAGGGCTGGAAGCCCTCTGCTGGGAGCCAGGCTGAGAGAGTTGGCCTTGGGCAGCCTGCAGGAGAGAAGGCTCCAGGGAGACCTTCTGGTGGCCTTGCAGTGCTTCAAGGGCCCAGCAGAGAGCTGGGGACAGAGCTTTGAGCAGGGCCTGCTGGGACAGGACAAGGGGGGATGGTTGGAAAGGGCAAGAGGGAGCTTGAGAGTGGAGAGAAGGAGAAAGGTTTGGCACTGAGGGTGGGGAAGAGCCTGGCCCAGGCTGCCCAGAGAGCTGGGAGCTGCCCCATGCCTGGCACCACTGCAGGGGAGGTTGTGTGGGGCTGTGAGCAGCCTGGGGCATGTTGGGGATGTCCCTGCTGGCTGCAGGGGGTTGGACTGGATGAGCTTTGGGGGTCCCTTCCCACCTGAACCATTCTGTGACTCTATGTTCAGAAGGCAGACAAGGATGTTGCTCACCCTCACCACCAAGAGCTTTACCAGAATCCAGCACTCAGAGCAGCTCTGCTAAACCTGGGCAAAGCTTTCCTTCTGCAGATCCAGCAAGGACCAGAGAGCTCTGCAGACCCTACACCAATACAGCTCCAGAGGGGCACAGCACCAAGCTCAGGAGGGTGGTAGTCAGCCAGGCCAGGGGGTAACCTGCTCACCACTGGTTTCCTATACACCACAACAATCCATGAGGCTCTCCTGCCAAGGGCTGGCTGCTGCTTCAGCTTCTCCCAAGTGCTGCTCAAGTGCAGAAACAACTGAAGAGTTTCAGCTCAGGAAATTGGGTTTAAATGTGATTTGTTTGGAGCAAACGAGCACAGTAAATCAGAGCAGGCTCAGGGCTGGCACGAAACATTCCTGCAGCTGGAGTCCACCAGGAGCCACAGCAGCTTCAGCTTGCCAGAGATGAAATGCAGGATATAAACAAACAGAAAGTCACTCAGTGAGGGCTTTGGTGAGGGGAAAACAACTTCCTCCAGTGAAAGGAGAGACCCCAAAGCGTCACTTTCCGAAGGACTTCAGTGCCGGGAAGCACTGGGAAGAGCCCTGGGGCTGGGCTGCCTGCACTCCCTCACACCAGCTGGCACAACACACACCAGCTGGCCTTCCTCTTCCTGAGCATGGCCACAAAGCACTTTTCCAAGGGGGGTCTCAAAGCCTTTCCCCCACCGTGCCTCACGCCCCAGGAAGGCTGCACGTCTCCAGGAGCAGCGGGGCAGGAGGCTCAGCCTCTGCCACCCCAGTCAGGGGAGTGAGCAGCCAACTGCAGGCAGATCAGTGGGGCAGGAGGCTCAGCCTCTGCCACCCCAGTCAGGGGAGTGAGCAGCCAACTGCAGGCAGATCAGTGGGGCAGGAGGCTCAGCCTCTGCCACTCCAGTCAGGGGAGTGAGCAGCCAACTGCAGGCAGATCAGTGGGGCAGGAGGCTCAGCCTCTGCCACCCCACTGATCAGCCCCCAGTCAGGGGAGTGAGCAGCCAACTGCAGGCAGATCAGTGGGGCAGGAGGCTCAGCCTCTGCCACCCCAGTCAGGGGAGTGAGCAGCCAACTGCAGGCAGATCAGTGGGGCAGGAGACTCAGCCTCTGCCACTCCAGTCAGGGGAGTGAGCAGCCAACTGCAGGCAGATCAGTGGGGCAGGAGGCTCAGCCTCTGCCACTCCAGTCAGGGGAGTGAGCAGCCAACTGCAGGCAGATCAGTGGGGCAGGAGGCTCAGCCTCTGCCACCCCAGTCAGGGGAGTGAGCAGCCAACTGCAGGCAGATCAGTGGGGCAGGAGGCTCAGCCTCTGCCACCCCACTGATCAGCCCCCAGTCAAGGGAGTGAGCAGCCAACTGCAGGCAGATCAGCCCCAAACACGTGGCAGCTGCTCAAGCCAGGCAGGTGACGCCAGGCAGCTGGCTGAGGCTCTGGTGGATACAGCTGGAGGTGGGAAGAAGCAGCCTGAGACCCTCCGGGCACAACCGTGGGCAAGGTGGCAGTGCCAAAGCTGCCCTGGCTTCTTGTTCACAGAATCACCAAGGTTGGAAGAGACCTCAAAGGTCATCAAGTCCAACCTGGCACCACAGACCTCATGACTAAACCATGGCACCAAGTGCCACATCCAGTCCCCTCTTGAACACCTCCAGGGCTGGGGACTCCACCACCTCCCTGGGCAGCACATCCCAGTGGCCAATGACTCAGAATTACAGGGGTTGGAAAAGGCCTCCAAGAGCCTGGACAAGAGGCAGTGCTGCACACCACAGTGAATCCCTAGGCAGAGAGCAGGCAAAAGCTCAGGGAGGTTCTGACACCCTTCTCCTGTGCTTCTGCTGGGGCCTCACCTGGGCTGGTGTCAGAGACAGGACTCAGCCGAGGCTCAGCCTGACGCTGCCTGGAGAGTCACAGAATGTGAGGGGCTGGAAGTGGCCTCAAAAGTTCATCCAGTCCAACCCCTGCCAGAGCAGGGGCACCCAGGGCAGGGCACCCAGGAACACATCCAGGTGGGGCTTGGAAGTCTCTGGAGAAGGAGACTCCACAGCCTCTCTGGGCAGCCTGCTCCAGGCCTCCCTCACACCAAAGAAGCTTCTCCTCCTGTTGAGGTGGCACCTCCTGGGTTCCAGCTTGTCCCTGCTGCTCCTTTTCCTGTCCCTGGGCACCACTGAGCAGAGCCTGGCCCCTGCACCCTGACCCCCACCCCTCAGATATTGATAGACATTGAGCAGATCCCCTCTCAGCCTTCTCCTCTCCAGATTAAACAGCCCCAGGGCTCTCAGCCTCTCCTCACAGCAGAGATGTTCAAGCCCCCAAACCATCCTCCTAACCTCCACCAGATCCCTGTCCCTCTTGAACTAGGGAGCCCCAAAGTGGACCAGGTGCATGCCAGGTATGGTCTCAGCAGGGCAGAGTAGAGCAGGAAAACCTCCCTAGAGCTGCTGGAAGCTCACTGCCATGTGGAAGACTCCTGTGTGCCTCCTCCCAACCACTTCCACTCTGCTCTTTTAACACCCCAGGGATCACAGATTGCCCCACAAAAATCCTTCTCCACGAGGTGGTTGAGGCCCCAGCCCTGGAGGGCTTTAAGGCCAGGCTGGATGAGGCTCTGGCCAGGCTGATCCAGTGTGGGGTGTCCCTGCCCATGGCAGGGGGGTTGGAACTGGCTGATCCTTGTGCTCCCTTCCAGCCCTGACTGATTCTATGATACTTCCCAGCAGCTTGACTCCAGATTTGACCATCAGCTGAGTGAATGTGGGTCTGCTGTGCCTGGAACCCAGCCCTGCCCCAAGGACTTCCATGTGCTTACTGTGAAACGAGCAGCGTTCCAGGAGGGGCTGCAGCACACAGAGCAGCTCACATGAAGCACCCAAGGCAGGACACACATTAAGGACTTTCTCTATTTCATTTTCTTTACAGAATTATTGGGGTCAGAAAAGCTCTCTAAGATCCCTGAGTCCAACAGCCTGAGGCCAGCAACCCAACCCCACCGTGGCCACTAGACCCTGGCCCCAAGTGCCGTGGCCACAGGTTTCCTGAGCACCTCCAGGGCTGGGGACTCCACCACCTCCCTGGGCAGCCTCTGCCAGGCCCTGACCACTCCTGCAGCAAAGACATTTTTCCTAATCTCCAATTTTATGCCATTTTAAAGCACATTAAGAGCAGGGCTGAGCCCATGGGCACCATCTCCCACCCAGCCCCATGCCTGCCCACAGCCCTTCTCCAGCCTGCAGCCTTCCCAGCCACCACGTCCCAGAATCCCCAGCAGAGACTTCCAGGAGTTAACAAGGAGTCAGAAACGCACCCTGCAGGCAGCGTGGAGACATCTACACAAGACACACTTCACCCTCCCAGGCTCTCTGCTATTTTAAGCAGCAGAGAGATACAGAACTTCACAGACAAGGACTCATTCTGCCCAAGTCTGGCACTGCCAGGATGCCAGTGTGCCCTGATGCCACAAGCACCATCACTCACCCCCACAGGCCAGGCATGCCTCAGCAGAACCACAGCCAAAGCCAGGTTTAGCCCCAGGAATTGGGAGGTTCAGCCCCAGAAATCATTAGGTTCAGACTCCAAAGCTGTTGGGTTCAGACTCAGAAGCTGCTGGGTTCAACCCCAGAAGGCATTGGGGTTGGACCCAGAAGTCACAGTGTCCTAGTACCAGACAGGGTTGGAGGGAGCACAAGGATCATCCAGTTCCAACCCCCTGCCATGGGCAGGGACACCCCACACTGGATCAGCCTGGCCAGAGCCTCATCCAGCCTGGCCTTAAACACCTCCAGGGCTGGGGCCTCAACCACCTCCCTGGACAACCCATCCCAGGGCTTCACCACTCTCATGGGGAAGAACTTCCTCCTCACCTCCAGCCTCAATCTCCCCACCTCCAGCTTCATTCCATTCCCCCCAGTCCTATCACTACCTGAGAGCCTGAGCAGTCCCTCCCCAGCCTTCTTGCAGCCCCCTGCAGATCCTGGAAGGCCACAATGAGGTCACCTCAGAGCCTTCTCTTCTCCAGACTGAACAGCCCCAACTCCCTCAGGCTGTGCTCACAGCAGAGCAGCTCCAGCCCTCTGCTCATCCTCCTGGCCCTGCTCTGGACACCTTCCAGCCCCTCCAGATCCCTCTTGCAATAGGGGCTCCAGAGCTGGAGGCAGGACTCCAGGTGGGGTCTCCCCAGAGCTGAGCAGAGGGGCAGAATCCCCTCCCTGGCCCTGCTGGCCACACTTCTCTTGCTGCAGCCCAGGCTCTGCTTGGCTCTCTGGGCTGCAAGTGCACACTGAGAGCTCCTGCTGAGCTTCTCCTCCCCCAGCACCCCCAAGGCTCTCTCCTCAGGGCTGCTTTCCAGCCAGTCCCTGCCCAGCCTGCATTTGTGCCTGGCATTGCCTCCACCCAGCTGCAGGACCCTGCCCTTGCTCTGGTTGAACCTCCTGAGCTTGGCTTGTGCCCACCTCTCCAGCCTGCCCAGGGCCCTCTGGATGGATCCCTTCCCTCCAGCTGTCTGCTGCCCCACACAGCTTGGTGCCAGCAGCAACCCTGCTGAGGCTGCACTCAGTGCCACTGTCCCTGGCACCCACAGAGATGTTGAACAAGCCTGGTGCCAGGACTGATCCCTGAGGGCCTCTGCTTGTCCCTGGCCTCCCCTGGGCCATGGAGCCATGGACAGCCACTCTCTGGGTGCAGCCATCAAGCCAGTTCTGTATCCATCTGGTGGTCACCCATCACAGCCCTGTGTCAGCAGCCTGGAGCCCAGGCTGTGGTGGGGACAGTGTGGAAGGCTTTGCTCAGGCCCAGGGAAATGACATCAGTTGCTTGCCCCTCAGCTATTAAGTCATTGGATTTAGACCCAGAAGTCATTAGGTTCAGACTCAAGCTGTTAGGTTCAACCTCAGAAGGTGCTGGGGTTGGACCCAGAAGTCATTGGATTTAGACCCAGAAGCTGTTAGGTTCAGCCCCAGAAGCCATTTCTCTCCAGTCCACCATCAGCTTAGCTCCATCAGAAGGGCAAAGAGGACACAAGCAGCTGCACTCCTGGGGACACTCTCAGGAGAAGAAGTGCTGTGCACAGGGACCTACAGGTGAGTAACACCTGGGAAAGGAGATGAGGCTGAGCTGAGCAGGGCTGCAAACAGGAACTACAAAAGGCAGCTGTCAGCTGCTTCCTCAGCACCACAGAGGCATGGAGACCTTTCAGATCATCCAGTCCAAGCCTCACCCCAGCACTGCCAGGGCACCACCAACCCCTGGCCCCCAGCACCACATCTTCAGGGCTCTGAAACCCTTCCAGGGATGGAGACTCCACCACTGCCCTGAACAGCCTGGGCCAGGCCTTGACAATCTTCAAGGGGAAGAAATTGTTCCTCATGTCCAACCTGAACCTCTTCTGGGGCAGCTTGAGGCCTCCTCTCAGGGAGCTGCAGAGAGCAATGAGGTCTCCCTCAGCCTCCTCTGCTCCAGGCTCAACACCCCCAGCTCCCTCAGCTGCTCCTCCCCAGCCCTGTTCTCCAGACCCTTCCCCAGCCTCACTGTCCTTCTCTGGACCTGCTCCAGCCTCTCAATGTCCTTCCTCCAGTGAGGAGCTCAAAACTGATCCCAGGATTCAAGGAGTGGCTTCACCAGTGCCCAGCCCAGGGGCACAATCCCTGCCCTGCTCCTGCTGCCCACAGCATTGCTGCCCCAGCCCAGGCTGCTGGAGGCCTTCCTGGCCACTCCCTGGCTCACCTTCAGCTGCTGTTGACCAACACCCCCAGGGCCTTTTCTGCTGGGCCCTCTCCAGCCACACTGCCCCAAGCCTGAAGTGTTCCTGGGGCTGCTGTGACCCAAGTGCAGGAGCCAGCTCCTGGCCCTGTTGAACCTCATCCCATCCTCCTCAGCCCCTGGATCCAGCCTGGCCAGGTTTCTCTGCAGGGCCTCCAGCAGACCAACACTCCTGCTGAACTTGGTGTCACCTGCAAACTCACTGGGGGTGCCCTGATCCCCTCCTCCAGATCACTGACAGACATCCCAGAGAGCTGGCCCAGCACAGAGCCCTGGGACGCTGCCTGTGGCTGGCTGCCAGCTGGAGTGAGCTCTGCTCACATGTGACACTCCTGCTGAAGAGAGCAGTGGGCACAAGCTGCTGGCCAGCCATATGGATGTCTTCTCTTTGTACTTCAGCAGCCCCTCCAAGGAGGTCAGGGACACGCACTCACAACTGCCTGCTGACAAATTGGGAGCTAAAAAGGTGGAACTAACATCCCAGGAGCCCAGAGCTGGTACCCTGGCCTTATTTAGGCACAGAGCTGCCTGAGCCCAGGCACTGCCATCTGAGCAAGGCAATGAGGAGGAATCCTTCACCCCTGTGCAAGAGCCTAAGCAAATCCCAGGGCAGGGAGTCAGGAAAAGACTGCAAAGCTTGGAAGAAACCCTGCCCCTAACAGGGCAGCACACCTGAGCCAGGCCTGGCCTCCAGTACCTGGCTGAGCTGGAAGTGCCCAAGAGCCCCTGGAGAGGAGGCAGAGCCAGGCTGGTCTGGGCATTACCCACAGAGGGCTGAGCAGAGCTGCTGATACTAACGTGGGGGATGCTGCCTGTGTGTGTGCTGAAGCATCTGCTCAAGTTTAGGCACAGAAACCATTTTTCAGCCCAATGACTCCAGAGGGAAATGCCTCATACATCAGCTCATCTGACTCAATTTTTCCATCACATTTCCCCTCATACACTTTGCTCCAGAAATACACTATTTGGGTATCTTCCAAATATAGCTTTCTATTTATGGAGCCCCAAACCCTCCTGACCAGGGTTATTCCTTAAAGCCCTGCCTGGGTTCTCCTTGGAAATGCAGTCATTGAGGGGTTATGAGCCAGGGCTGGGGGGGGGATGAAGCTAAGCTCTTGAGGGCTGCAGGAGGAGAGGGAACTGCTTTTGGCTTTGATATTTACCCATCTCAGCACTTCCTTCACCACCACACACATCATGGATGTTTGTAAAGATGTGAAGGGCGAGAGGACAGAGCCAGGCTCTGCTCAGGGCTGGCCAAGGACAGCACAAGGGGGCAAGCTGGAGCAGAGGAGGTGCCAGGGGAACAGGAGGGGAAACTTTGTCCCTGGGAGGGTGCAGAGCCCTGGGGCAGGCTGCCCAGAGAGGTTGTGGAGTCTCCTGCTCTGGAGAGCTTCCAACCCCCCCTGGATGTGTTCCTGGGTGCCCTGCCCTGGGTGCCCCTGCCCTGGCAGGGGGCTGGGCTGGCTGAGCTCTAGAGCTCCCTTCCCACCCCTGGCATTCTGTGATTCTGTGGCAAGGTCCTGGCTGCCCAGCTGCACAAGGCCCTGTGTCCATTCAGCCCACAGCACAGCTGGGAATTTCCACCTTAAATCTCACTCACAGCTTGGTTTGGGATGGAAGGGGCCTTAAAAAACCCTCTAGTCCAACCCCCCTGCCATAGGCAGGGTCACCTGGTCCTAGCCTGTGTTGCTCAAGGTACCACCCAACCTGGCTCTGAACACTGCTTACAGGTGGGGAACCCAAAGCCTTTCTGGACAGCCTGTTCCAGTATCTCTTCCACCCTCATGGCAAAGGGAGCTCCAGAGAGCAATGAGGTCTCCCCACTCAACACCCCCAGGTCCCTCAGCTGCTCCTCACCAGCCCTGCTCTCCAGACCCTCCACCAGCTCTGTTGTCCTTCTCTGCACCTGCTCCAGCCCCTTAATGCTAGGGGCCCAAAAGTGACTCCAGGATTGGAGGTGTGGACAAAGGGTGGACAAAGGGTGATGGATTGAAACTAGAAGAGGGAGATTGAGACTGGAGAGAAGAAAGAAATATTTTACAGTGAGGGTGGGGAGAGGATGGCCAGAGAGGTGGGAGATGTCCCATCCCTGCAACCACTGCAGGTCAGGCTGTCTGGGGCTCTGAGCACCCTGCTTCAGCTGCAGATGTCCCTGCAGGGGGTTGGACTGTGTGACCTTGAAAGGTCCTTTCCAACCCATTCTATGATCTAATACAAATCTCCTCTCTGTCAGTATAAAGCCACTGCTCCTCCTCCCATCACTCCATGCCCTTGTGAAAAACATCCCTCTCCAGCCTTCCCTTAGCCCCCCTTGAAGCACTGAAAGGCCACCAGAAGGTCTCTCTGGAGCCTTCTCTTCTCCAGGCTGCACAATCCTGACTCCCAGCCTGCACAATCCTGACTCCCAGCCTGCACAATCCTGACTCCCAGCCTGCACAATCCTGACTCCCAGCCCGAACTCACACCAGAGGGCTTCCAGCCCTCAGATCATCTTCATGGCCCTGCTTTTACACCAAAGAAATTGTAATTACACCAAAGAAATTACAGGAGACTTGTGAAATGTTTCCCCAGCTCCCAGCTTGGGGAGCACCAGGCAGTGCTGCTCAGTGATCACCACTCACAGCCAAGCTATCAGCAGGACTCTAATAGTTCCTTCCTCCTCTCCAAGGAGCACTCTGGAGAGAAATTCATTTGTGTGGCTTTTAACCAGCAGCAGCCAGCCCCCCAAAGCCAGGAGAAAGAAGAGGGTGAGCAGGTGACTCAGACACCTTGAATCAGGAGGCTTTTCTGAGGCACAATTCAGACACCCAGCAGCACTGCACAGAGCCAGGTGAGAAGGTGCTGAGCAGAGCTCTCAGCCACAGCTCCAGTCCAAAAACCAGAGCTCTGGTCCATGGCACAGGCATGGGATGGTGGAATTCCACTCCTACTGCCCACAGACCAGCTGAAAAGAGGGATAAGGACACAGGGCTCTGCAGGCATCAGAGAGCACAGCAGAGAGGACCAGCACCCTGCAGCGAGGCAGCGAGCTCCAGGGACAGGGCTGCTGCTGCTGGGAGGGAACCTCCTTCCCTGCTCAGGTCAGCAGGGTTCAAGTGCAGTTCAGCACCAGGGAATATTCATTGACTCATAGAATGGGGTGGAAGGGATGGTGAACATCAGCCAGTTCCAGCCCCCTGCCATGGGCAGGGACACTTCCCACCAGCCCAGGTTGCTGCAGCTGGGCAGGGAGAGGGCATCCACTCCGACCTCCCTGGGCAACCTCTGCCAGTCTCTCCCCACCCTCACTCTAAACAATTTCTTCCTTATCTCCACTCTCAGTCTCTCCTCTCCCAGCTCAAAGCCATTGTCCCTCGTCCTGGCACTCCCAGCCCTTGCCAAGAGTCCCTCCCCAGCTCTCCTCGACCCCCTTCAGGTACTGGGAGGCTGCTCTAAGGTCTCCCTGGAGCCTACTTCTATTCAAGCTGAAGAGCCCCAACTCCCTCAGCCTGCAATTTCCTTCCTGTGAACCAGATCACAAATCAGCCAATCTGGGGCACAAGCTCCACACAGCACTTTGGGTGCCAGCACAAAGCCAAAAGCTGGAAGCAGGATGAAGAGGGATCACCTTCCTCCTAACGAGAGGGCAGCAGCGGCCGGGACCACAGAGCAGGCAGACAACAAAGAGAGCCATTATCTGCTGGGGATTCTACTCCAACTGCTTAATGACCGTTGGCACTGTCTGGGCTCCTGCTGCTCCCAGTCCTGCCAGAGCAGGAAGGCTGAGGCAGGAAGGGGGCACCTGACACAACCTGCTCTGTGGGGGAATTCTGAAGTGCTGCTAGCACAGAGCCGCAGAATTCCCAGCTTGGTGCCAACAGCACGGCCCCAGGCTGGCCCCATCCCCTCAATCCCAGCCACAAAGCCCCTCCAGGGTACAAATGCCCACGAGGGGGGCACTGGCAAAGCCCCAGCGCTCACCCCGGTGGGCACAGCCTGCCTGGGCTCCTGGCTTGCACCCACCTCGTGGTGTGCCAGCAGCTCCGGGGTGGAAGCTCTTCCTGCTGTGACTCCAGCACCGTGGCTTGGTCAGAAGGCAGTGTCAGCCATGGCATGAGAGCCTGCCAGCTCCAGAGCCCCCACAGCAGAGCCCAGGGCACCAGAGGGGCATGACCCAGCTCATATCCCACTCAAGGAGGCATAGGAGGGATAAAACCCAGCCCAAATCCCACTCAACAAGGCACAGGAGGAATAAAACCCAGCCCAAATCCCACCCAACAAGGCACAGGAGGGATAAAACCCAGCCCAAATCCCACCCAACAAGGCACAGGAGGGATAAAACCCAGCCCAAATCCCACACAACAAGGCACAGGAGGGATAAAACCCAGCCCAAATCCCACTCAACAAGGCACAGGAGGGGCATGACCCACCCCATATCCCACCCAATAAGGCACAGCAGGGATAGAACCCAGTCCACATCCCACCCAACAAGGCACCAGAGGGGCATGACCCAGCCCATATCCCCCTCAACGAGGCACAGGAGGGACAAAACCCAGCCCACATCCCACTCAAGGAGGCATAGGAGAGGCATGACCCAGCCCACATCTCACCCAGTGAGGCACAGCAGGGGTAAAACCCAGTCCATACCCCACCCAGTAAGGCCCAGGAGGGACAAAACCCCAGCCCCTATCCCACCCAACAAGACTCTCCCATGACTGAAGGGCCCCTGATGCCTGTTTCTAGGCTGCTCTGTTAGTCCCAGACAGCTGAATTGCACCCACCTACCAGCACAGGCACCAGCAGGGCACTGGACCTCACCCCCTGCCTGGCACAAGTGACATTTTAGGAGAGTTTGGGGATTTGGGGACTCACAGAACCCACAAACCTCTGTGTTAAAATTCATCACAGCCTCTCCACCAGCGATAAGGTTTCACAGCTGGGAAGAATTCTGCTCTTGAATCTTGCCTCTCTCAGCCATAAAGCCCCCACACAACCAGGAAGGATCTCTGAAGATGAAGTCCTGCCTAAGCAACACAGTTCCCAAACCTTCCCTTTGGAACCAGGCAGAACTCCTCAGTAGGAGGCTGTCTGTGATTCAGCCTTCTCAGTGCACAGCAAAACCTCTGCTAAACTCCTCGAGTCGGTCTGAGCTCGCCTAGAAGCTGGCAGCTGCCCTGCTGCACCTCTGTCCCCGCTCAAACTCTCCACAAGTTTGCTCTTAACCTCCCCTCAGCTGCTGGAAGCCCTCACGGTCAGCACCGCCTCCAGCCCTGCACCACCTCCTCCTTCCGAGCAGCCTCGGGGCTCTCAGTCCCTGCTGTCTGCCTCCCTTGCAAGTTATCTCTGAGGACCTGGATGCCTGCTTCCCAGGAACAGGCAAAAATAATCACAAGTGATAGAGTCACAGAATCGTTTCGCTTGGAAAAGACCTCTGGATTGATTCCAACCCTAAAGGAAGGGCTAAGAATGGGTCCTGGTGGGACCCCCCCCCCCAGGCACAGAGCCATTTCCTGGTGCTTCCTCAGGGCGTTCTGACCTGTGAATCGCTCCAAGCCCCTCTCCAACTCGCCAAGTGAGTGCACAGCTGAGAAAATACTTCATTAGTTTTGTTAATTACAGAGCTGTCGAGCAGCAAACTCCACCAGCCCCAAGCCCAACTCCCAGGCTCAGTGCTGGCTGCACTGGAGGCTGCCCTGCCGAGAAGGCTGCAGCCCCTCTCAGCCTTCCACAAACCGGACTGCTGCACTTCGAATCGCTTCTCACAGTTTCAGCTGATCCAAAACTTGCCAGAGAGAGTTTTAAAGGGCACAGCAAGGACAAGTGAAGCCAGGCAAGGACCACGAGGAGCCACCACAAAGAGTCTTGTAAAGGAAGGTTGAGGAGATGCGGGACAGGAAGCTTCCGAGGTGCCAGCGCTCGCTCACACGCGGTCCTCGCTCTGCTCTGCCCCATCCTTTGCCATTTCAACCCAGAAATGTCAGCCAAGTCACTGGTTTCTGAGAGAGGGACCACAAAGGGACCACAGAGGGACCATTGTCTCACAGGGAGCCACCAAAAGGCTCCCAGGGCAGCCACGCACACGGAGCACCCAACCCTGAGCACGCAGCCCCCGGCTCACCGGAGCCTTTGCCCCAAGTCCGCAGCTCGCAGCTCACCTCCTCCTTGCGCGCAGGGTCGGTCAGACACCTCTGGCTGCAGGGGATGCCCGGCTGTGCCGGCACGCAGGAAATCCCTGCGCTCAAACTCGCTCAGCTGCAACCCTGCGGAGCGTCTGCGGGCCGGGAGCCGCCGTGCCGAGCGGCAGGAGGCCGGGCGGCAGCAGCCGGCGCATCCGTCAGGCACAGCAGATCTGTCACGGAGCTGCACACCCACAGAGGCACCAGCCAGGGCAAACAAGCACCCTCCCTCCTGCCCTTCCGGAGCAGCACGAACATCCCAGTGGATTTAGGATTGGTGGAAGCAGTTGGATGGGAGAATAAGGGCAGGCACAAGGCAGCTGAACTGCCCAATGTGTCTCTTTAGGAGCTGTGACACATGGCACCTCCCAGCAGAGCTGCCTGCCCCCCTCAGGGAAGCACAAGGGGAACTTTGGAACAGCCTTGGAAACAACCAGCAGTAGAGAGCAGGGCACCTGCCGTGCTCCCCAGCAGGAGCCCTGACACAAACCAGCAGCCTTCCCTTCTCAGTGACCTGGAGGAAGGTGGGTTTGGGGAACTGGGCTGACAGGGGCTGTGAAACACATCCCTGACAGAATCCCAACACAAGGGGAAAGATCCTTTACCCTGGGGACTGTCCTTGACTCACAGGCAGCAAAGTCATAGAATCATTGAATTAACCAGGATGGAAAAGACCTCAGAGATCATCAAGTCCAACCTATGACCTAACACCTCCTGACAACTAAACCATGGCTCCAAGTGCCACATCCAGTCCCTTCCTAAGCACCTCCAGGGATGGAGACTCCACCACCTCCCTGGGCAGCACATTCCAATGGCCAATTACTCTTGCTGGGAAGAACTTTCTCCTCACCTCCAGCCTAAACCTCCCCTGGCACAGCTTGAGACTGTGTCCTCTTGTTCTGCTGCTGCTTGCCTGGAAGAAGAGCCCAACCCCCTCCTGGCTCCAACCTCCCTGCAGGGAGTTGCAGAGAGCAAGAAGGTCTCCCCTGAGCCTCCTCTTCTGCAGGCTAAGCAACCCCAGCTCCCTCAGCCTCTCCTCCCAGGGCTGTGCCCCAGACCCCTTCCCAGCTTTCTTGCCCTGCTCTGGACACCTTCAAGAGTCTCTCAATGTCCTTCTTAAATTGAGGAGGCCAGAACTGGACACAGGACTCAAGCTGTGGCCTAACCAGTGCTGAGCACAGGGCAGAATAACTTCCCTGCTCCTGCTGGCCACACTGCTCCTGATGCAGGCCAGGATGCCCTTGGCCTTCTTGGCCCCCCTGGGCACGCTCCTCACAGGGCTTGTGCTCGAAAAAGGCAAACAGCAGGAGGCATAAGCAGTGGTCTGTCACACACCAGGGTTTTGCTCTCCCTCTGCTCCCCAGCCACCAAGCGCAGCCCCAGCGCAAGGGCTGGCCGCGGTGCCGCCAACTGTTGCTCCAGAATCCATACTGCACATCCATGCCCTAATTAAATCTCTGGGCACCATCTCCTATCTGTGATCAATGTGACGGTGGAACAAAATTAGCCTTTCCCTGGGAAGCAAGGTCGCAGCGACCAGCCAGGGCCACAGCCGGCTCCTGCCAGGGGGGCAGAGAATTGGCTAACCAAGGGAAAACAAAACAGGGCGCTAAAAGGAAGGGCACAAATGTCATTGCTGCGGCGTGTCACGGAGACAGGGCAAAGGCAGGCCCAGCACAGGGCAAAACTTTCATGACCCCGCACAGGGGATGGATTTTTCTCCCTCGTGCTCTGGCGTTCAGAGCAAGTGCAGGGAAATGTCAAACCTGGGGCATGGCTGCCAGCCCTCGGGACAGGGCAAACTCAGGCTACCAACAGCACCAGGGACGTGGATCTGGCCAAGGAGAGCAGGCAGCTGCTTGCTTAGCTTGTGCTGGTGCTCGGCAGCCCCTGCTGCCCTGCCCTGAACGCTCGGGGGTCTGCTGAGCAGCGTCCTGCCAGGCTGAGGAGCGGGCACGGCCGAGCCGCTTCAGCAAGGAGAGTTCAGGAGGCGACTCTTAAAGTACAACAATACAATACCTGTTACTCGGAACAGCTCAGCGCCAGGGGAAAAGGCCAAATTTGCCGCCGAGAGCGGTGCGAGCACCGCGCAGGCTGTGCGCTCCGGCAGCCTCCCCGGCACCGCCACAGCCCCGCGCTGGGGGCTGCGCTCCCTCACTCGGGAGCACGGCAAGGCCCGGCCCCGAGAGCCACCTTCCCGCGCCGGGACCCCAGGCGCCTCCCGGGGCACCTCGGGAGGGACAAAGCCGCCGCCAACAGCGGCGGGGACGCGCGGGCCCGGCCCCGGGACACGCCGGGGAGCCGCCGGCCCTTCGAGCGGCCCCTCGCCCAGGTGGCTCCTACCGGCCCCTCGGTCCCCTCAGGGAGCCTGGATCGGTCCCCTCAGGGAGCCTGGATCGGCCCCCTCCGGCCGCCGGCCGCACTCGGAGCGCCTGGGTCCCCGCAGCGCCCGCGGCTGCGCTCAGCTGCTCGCAGCACTCAGAGCCGGCGGCACTCCGGCTCCCGCCCGCGCTCTCCGCTCCCGCGGCTCGCTGCCCTGGCAGCCGGCGGCTCCGCTCAGCGCCCCGCAGCCCCCCGCAGCCCGCCAGGGGTCGGTGCCCTCTGCTCCGCCTCCTTCCCCCAGCCCCCGAGGCTCGCAGCCCCTCCGAGCCCGCGGCCGCTGCCTCCCGCCTCCCCTCGCCCCCCGGCGCCGCCCCCGCCGCACTCACGCCGCTGCCCCGCGTGGCTCCGGCCCATGGCGGCGGCGGGGCCCCCTCGGCCGCCCACTCGCTCCGCCGCGGCGGGGCCCGCCGAGCCCGGGCGGGGGGCGCGGGGCGCATGCGCAAAGCGGAGACCACCTCCCCCCCGGAACCCACCCACCCACCGGCCCCGCCGCCACCTGCCCCCGGCCCGGCCCCGCTGCGCGGGGGGAGCTGGAAAGGAGCGGGGCCGGGCTGGGGGCACCTGGGATGGGGACAGACGGACACGGCCTGGGACACCGAGCGGTGGCCTCGGGGTGCTGCCTGCCCTCCCGAACGGGGACAGACAGAGGGCGAGTGTGGTGCCAGCAGAAGCAGGACGAGGGCAGGGAGACAGAGCAGGGTGAGGACACCAGGGGCAGGATGCAGACAAGGACAGACATGGGAAGCAGGATGGGGACAAGAACACCGGGGGCAGGAAAGGAGACCTGGGAGCAGGGCTGTGGACAGGGACACCAGGAGCAGGATGGGGACAAGGACATGGGGAGCAGGACAGAGATGGGGACAGCAGAAGTAGGACCAGTACAGGGGCAGCAGGAGCAGAATGGGTGATGGGGGCATGGGGAGCAGGACACTGCTGACATCAGGAGCAGGGCTGAGGACAAGTGTGAAGGCTGCAGCCAGGCACCAGGAGCAGGATGAGGACAGGGACACTGGAAGCAGGGCTGGACCTCACCTCATCGAGTGCCATCTCCCTGGGACCCATCCATGGTTTAGTTAGTCATGAGGTGTTGGGTGGTTGGTTGGACTTGATGATCTCTGAGGTCTTTCCCAACCTTGTTGATTCTATGATCTAAGTCACTGTGGCTGGGGGACGAAGAGGGACGAGCCAAGGGGGCAGTGCAGTGCCACTTGTTGCTGGTGACCCTGCTGTGTGCAGGCCCTTTGCTCCCCCGGCCTGTCCCAGTGCTGAGCCCTGGGGGACTCAGGGCAAGGATGGAGCCCCCAGCCCCCATGCTTCAGTTTACCACTCCACAGCCTGGGGGCTGCAGTGCCCAGCACCTGGCGCAGCTCCTTCAGCGGCCGGGGGCAGTTCCGGCTCGGAAGGGGCTGGGGCCGGGGTCCCGCCGTGGGCAGCCCCCGTTCCCAGGGAAGAGCCTTCCCATGGAAAATTCCCAGCCCTCCCGCGCGGGGCCAGGATTTGGGCCACAAGAGCTCGGGGGGGGGGTCAGCGTTTTCCAGCTGCTGGGAACGGCTGCGTGAGAACCGGCTCCTTCCCACGCCGGCCCGGGCCGAGCCCTGCCCCCCGCCGCCGCGCTGACAGCCGCCACAGGGCCCCGAGCCGCCGGGAGCCGCCGGGCAGCGCAGCGCCATGCTTCGGCTCCCCGGAGAGCGGCGGTGACCAACACCAATGCCCATCAGCACTGCTGCCCCCACAGGGACCTTCCAGCCATGGTATCCAGCCCTGGAGAGCCAGGGGGTGGGATCAGAGCCACCCGGGGGGATGACGGATGTCCCTTTGCTGTGACAAAACTGCCCTGGGACAGAGCAGCCAAGGGCCTGGCTCCGGAGCTGGGGTCACATCCCCCGAGCCCCGGGACGTGCCGAGCAGCACCGAGCCCGCGGCCGCTGCTCCGCTGCAGCCCAGCCAGCAGCAGTCTGGGGCTGGCAGAGCTCCAGGAGCTGCCTGGCCTGAGCCCCGGGGGCCCAGTTGGGTGCTGGGCTGTACTGGAAGGTGCAAAGCACCCCTGGCAAGGCCACGGTGGGCTTGGTAGGGGCGTAAGGCAGCTCCTGCGTGCTCCAGGCAGGACTTGAACCCAGCTTCCACAGGGACACAGGGGGAAGGTGAAGCTGGCAAGGTAATGGATGGGGAATGTACTGGCCCTGTCTGGCAGGAAGGGCTGAGCCCTGGCCCCCTGTGCCCTCCTGCTGGGCAGGGGGCTGGGGCTGCACACAAGGGCCATGGGGCAGGAAATCCTTCCCATTTCTGAGCTCCACAGGTGAGCAGCGGCCCAGAGTTACCCTCAGCTTCCACAGAGCCCTGGCAGGCTGCAGGAGGGCTGGACACTGCTCTACCCCTGCCTGTGTGAGCCCAGGCCCTCCCAGTTTCCACAGGCAGCTGGCAGAAGGGTTAGGGTGGGAGTGTGTGGCAGCTGTGCCCTTGGCTTTAGCTTCTGGTGCAGGGGTGCTGAGTGCCCCAAGCTGTCCTGAGCCTCTCCAAGCGCAGGTTCCCAGAGGTGAATCTGGGGCTGGACCAGTCTGCAGTGGCCACCCCAGCCAGGAGCATCCCAGCAAGGCTTGGTCTGGGGCAGAACTGGGCCCAGCAGAGCAGGGCCAGGGGACAGAGAGGGTGTCAAGGGCTCCAGTGATGTAAAGCAGCCTGATTTTCACAGCACAGCTCAGGAGTGGCCCAGAGGCTGAGTCTGGAGGCAGTGAGGAGCTGGGGCAGGGGACAGAGAGCACCAGAAACCTCTCAGGGCAGGAGCAGCTGGTGAGGAAATGTGGCAGGAGCCTAAGAGCTAGCAAGAAATGAAGAAAGTCTTACAGAGTCATGGAAGTGTTGTGGTTGGAAGAGACCTTGAAGACTGAGCCCAAGCCTTACCCCAGCACTGCCAGGGCACCACCAAACCCTGGCCCTTAGCACCACATCTCCACAGCTTGGAAACCCCTCCAGGGATGTGGACTCCACCACTGCCCTGGCAGCCTGGGCCAGGGTTTGACAATTCCTTGGGGGAAGAAATTGCTCCAAATAGAATCATGGAATGGTAGGGGGTGGAAGGGACCTCTGGGGATCATCCAGTCCAAGCCCCCTGCTAGAGCAGGTTTGTCTGGATCAGCTTGCCCAGGATCACAGTGTCCAGGTGGCTTTTTGAAGTCTCCAGAGAAGGAGACTCCACAGCCTCTGTCTGGCCTGGTCCAGTTCTCTGGCACCCTCAAAGTAAAGAGGTTTCTCCTTAAGCCCAAGTGAAACCTCCTGGGTTCTAGTTTGCAGCCACTGCCCCTTGCCCATCCTAAACCTCCCCTGGTGCAACTCCAGGCCATTTCCTGTTGCTCTATCACTTGTTCCTTGGGAGAGGACACTGACCTCCACCTCACTCCAACAGGGAGCTGCAGAGAGCAATGAGGTCTCCCTCAGCCTCCTCCTCTCCAGGCTGAACCCCCCCAGCTCCCTCAGCTGCTCCTCCCCAGCCCTGCTCTCCAGACCCTTCCCCAGCTCTGTTGCCCTTCTCTGGCTCTGCTCCAACCCCTCAAGGTCCTACTTGGAGTGGTGAGTTGGCTGCTGCAGGGCAGGAGCAGGGTGTCTGGGGGATATGGGGCCCAGGGACAGGGGAAATTTGGGCTGGAGACAGGGAAATCCAAGCAGCAGCTGAGGCAGAGCCTCTCCCAGCGCTGCCTTCTCCCAGCACAACCAGACTGAGCCTGCAAGTTTGTAAGAAACATTTACCAGGGTTCAAAAAACAGCTACACAGAGGTCAAAGCCACACCTGGCTCTTCTCCCCCACCCCTCCAGCACCTCCTCCTTCCTCAGTGGCTGCCCAGCCAGGTGCTCTGCCCAAGGCAGCCAGCCCCTGGCAGCAGGAGAGGATGAGCAGCAAGCTCAGAGCAAGTTTAAGCTCAGTCCTTAGCAAACCCGAGACTGTAGCTGAGGACAAGCTGGAGAGAGCAGATCCAGAGGGAACATCTCCTGCTGGAGGCCACAGGGGCTGGGCACTGACCACACACAAAGCAGCAGCACTCTGGGCTGCTCCCTCCGTGGGGCAGGCTCTGGCTGCACAGTCCATGAACACCCAGGGAAAACTTCCACAGCCACCTGAGGAGCAGGTCCCAGGAGGCAGGGCTGGGCAGGGGGGGCTGGGGCAGGGCAGGCAGGCAGCAGCCAGGGCTCACATGGGGTAGTTGAGGACGACGTCCTGCTTGGCCAGCTCCAGCAGCATGGGGTCATCAAAGAACTTGCTGATGCTCACATCCTCGCTCAGGCCCTGCAGGGTGACCACAAAGCCACAGCTCACTCCTCTGGCAGCCAGCAGCTGCACAGCCACTGAGCCACAGTGCCACCAAGGCACGCTGGGGTCCCACACTCACAGCAGTTTGGGGGCTCCAGAGAAGGAGGGAGAGTCTGCAAGGCACGAGGAGCTCCTCAGCACCCTGAAGCTGTCTCACAGCCTCTCAGGAAGCTGCAAACATGTGCCTGGTGCTGCTGAGAGCATCTACCAGCTCCCTGTCCTTCCCTTCGTGGCCCCAGGAGCACCCCCAGCCTCTCAGCCCAGCTCACAAAAGCAGCACAGCAAACATCTGCTCCTTGCTCTGCAGGACAGGTAGGGAAAGCCAGGCCCCCAAGGGCCCAGATGGGGCTCAGCAGATGCCACAGGACCTGCTCTGGGCTGGAGCCACTGCCAGAGGAGTCGCTCCTGGGACCACCACAGGCACCAACCCACAGCATGGGGGGTGAGGAGTGGGGGAAGTCCTGGGGCACAAAGCTCATTGGTTGTGTCTGGGAACAGAGGGGATGTGGTGTGCCCAAGGGCCAGGGACAGCTCAGCTGTGGGGCAGACAGACAGAGGGACACCGCAGATACTCCCAGACCTACCTTCCTGCGCCTGGTCTTGATCATGAACTCTCTGGCCAGGTGTGGGGCTGGCTGGGGCTCCAGGGGCCGGATGACGATGCTCTTGTCCAAGGGGTCACCAGGCACAATCTGAAACACAGGGCCAGGACATGGGAGACCAGTTCCACCTCCTGGAGACCCTGAGCTGCCACAGGAACCCCCCCTGGGCCCTGTGGACACCCCCAGCCACGGTGTGACAGCCCCAACACCTCATCTGTTCTCCTGGCCAAGCACCTCTCACCTTCCTCCCCCTGGGGTACTGCAACCAGAACCACCCACATGGGCTCCAGACCTCTTGGTCTGGCTTCTGTCCTGACATCTTGAATCCATAGATTCATACAATCACAGAATGGGAAAGATCTTAAGAGCTCATCCAGCTCCAACACCCTGCCATGGGCAGGGACACCTCCCACCAGCCCAGGTTGCTCAAGGCCTCATCCAGCTTTGCCTTAGACACTTCCAGTTGAGGAGGCATCCACAGCTTCTCTGGACAGCCTGTTGCAGTGCCTCACCACCCTCATGGTCAGCACAACCCTCTCCAGAACTCAAGGCAGAGCTAAGCTTTGGCCTTTTACATCTTGACCTTGAAGCCAGCTCCTGGAGCTCAGGCTGCTGCTGCTGCTGTTCCCACCTGGCTGCACCACAAGCAGCTGTGTACCTCACAGGGGCTGCTCCTGCAAGGCCTCATTTGCCCCAGACACAGAGGTGACCCAGGGGACAGTGCTTTGACCCAAACTCTGCTTTCCATTGGCTTAAAAAGCCTTCTCCAAGAGGCAAAGCTGAAGTTGGCTCAGGCCAACGAGTCCAAACCCTGCTCCCAGGCTTCTGCTCCCCAAATGCATCCCAGCAGCTTCTCTTGCCCCAGACAAGGATCACCTCTCCCAGCAAGCAGCAGCATTTAGCTCTCCCCCATGAGGAGAAAGGATGATGTGACTTGGATCAAAGCTGCTGCACACAGCATCCCCAACGTGAGATGCTGTGAGGATGCTCCCCCTGTGTTCCCCCTCTGCTGGGAGCCCCTGCCTGGTGCCTGACCCCAGCCCCTTCCCTGTCTCACCAGGACTCACCTGCCAGTGGTGGAAGACAGAGAGGGAGAAGGCCTGTCCCTGAGTGTGGGTCCTCAGGTCTGTCTCGAATCCAAAGGAGTCGATGGCTGGGATGAAGGCTTTGATGGTGTAGAGAGGAGAGCCTGGGATGGGAGCATCCTGTGTCACGTGGCCTCTGCCAACACACCAGAGATCAGACCTCATGCATGCCACAGAACCCTGGGCACAGGCTGCTTGGCCTTGGAAAAGGACCTTAAAGCTCATCCAGTCCAAGTCCCCTGCAGAGTGCAGGGACATCTGCACCTAGAGCAGGTTGCTCAGAGCCTTGAGCACTTCCAGGGGCATCCATAGCTCCTCTGGGCAGGCTGGTCCAGGCTGGTCCAGTGCTTCACCATTTCCTCCTCTAATCTAATCTCAATCTACCTCCTGTCACTCTGAGGCCATTACTCCTTGTCCTGTCAGCACACTCCTGACACAGATTCCTCCCCAGCTCCCCTGCAGGCTGCTCAAAGGCCACCAGGTCTCCAGGCTGAAGAACCCCAACCCTCTCAGCCTGGCCTCCCAGCAGAGGGCTTCCAGCCCTGAGGGCATTGCTGTGGCTTCCTCCAGTCCAAGAGGGCCATGTCCTTACACTGGAGGCCCCAGAGCTGGGGCAGCTCTCTAGGTGGGGTCTCATGCCTCTTTAGACCATTTCCTCTCTGACACTCAGGGATTAACCAGGCACCAACCAAGGGCTGCCTGCGACCCTGGACACCCCCTCCTCACGCAGCACAGGGGCTGGGATGGGTGCAGGAAGCTTTCAGCTGTCACTTGGCAGGGATTTCCCCTTCTCCCCTTGCTCCACAAGCAGTGCTGGGACTGTGAACACCTGCAGACAACCAGCCCCTGGGAGTGCTGGTGGATAACAACTTCTCCATGGGTCAGCAATGTGCCCTGGGAGCCAAGAAGGCCAATGGGGTCCTGGGCTGCAATCAGAGGAGTGTGGCCAGCAGAGCCAGGGAGGTTCTCCTCCCCCTCTACTCTGCCCTGGTGAGGCCAAATCTGGAATACTGCATCCAGCTCTGGGCTCCCCAGCTCAGGAGGGACAGGGATCTGCTGGAGAGAGTCCAAAGGAGGGCTGCAAGGATGCTGAAGGGACTGCAGCACTGCCTGGGGAGGAGAGGCTGAGAGCTCTGGGGGTGGTCAGGCTGGGGAGGAGAAGGCTGAGAGGGATCTGATCAATGGCTATCAATAGCTGAGGGCTGGGGGTCAGGAGGGAGGGGACAGGGCCAGGCTCTGCTCAGCTGCATCCTGTGACAGGACAAGGGGCAATGGATCTAAACTGCAGCACAGGAGGTTCCAGCTCAGCATGAGGAGGAACTTCTGCACTGTGAGGCTCCCAGAGCCCTGGAGCAGGCTGCCCAGAGAGGTTGTGGAGTCTCCTGCTCTGGAGCCTTTGCAGCCCTGCCTGGCTGTGTTCCTGTGGGACCTGTGCTGGATTCTATGGTCCTGCTCTGGCAGAGGGTTGGACTTGATGATCTTTGGAGGTCCTTTCCAACCCCTAGGATCCTGGGATCCTCTGATCCCACCCCAGCAGGCAGCAGCTCACCTCCTCCTGGCCAGCACTGTGTACACCGCGGACACGCAGTCGGCAGGGGCCTGCACCTCCACGAAGTAGTAAGGCTCCATCAAACGAGGGGTGGCCTGGGAGGGAAGAGGGACACAAAGCACTGAGCCTCCAGCAGCTCCCACGCCTTCTGATTCCAGCCAGAGTCAGGGACTGGCACACTTTAGTCTAACACAGCCTGACCTGGGATGAAAGGGCTGCTCCTGCCCCAAGGCTGCCCAATCCAACCCCAAACACTGAGAGGAGCTTTTCTCCATCACAGAACCACAACCACAGAACTGCAGGGGCTGGAAGGGACCTCGAAAGCTCATCCACCCCAACCCCCCTGCCAGAGCAGGATCACCTAGAGCAGATCACACAAGAACACATCCAGGAGGGTTCTGAATATCACCAGAGAGGGAGACTCCACAGCCCCCCTGGGCAGCCTGTCCCAGGGCTCCGTCAACCCTCACAGGGAAGAAGCTTTTCCTCCTGTTTCCATGCAAGTTCCCACAGTTCACCTTCCACCCATCCTCCTGGCCAGGGCTCCCTCTGCCCCACACCCACCCCTCCCAGCAAGCCAAACAGCAGCAAAAGGGGGAAGCAGAGCAGATGCCCTGCACAAGCTTCCAGCCAGCCTGCAACCTGCTGGCCGCTGGAGCTGCTCTGCCAGCCCCCGGGGCGCTGGAGGCGCTGACAGGGGAAGGATTCCCTCTAAAGCCACAGCCCCCGGGGCAGAGGGAGCCACCCAGGGTCCCTGGGGCAGAGGGAGCCACCCAGGGCCCCCGGGGCAGAGGGAGCCACCCAGGGCCCCTGGGGAACATAGAGCCACTCAGGGCCCCTGGGGAACATAGAGCCACTCAGGGCCCCTGGGGCAGAGGGAGCCACCCAGGGCCCCCGGGGCAGAGGGAGCCACCCAGGGCCCCTGGGGAACATAGAGCCACTCAGGGCCCCTGGGGCAGAGAGAGCCACTCGGGGACCTCGGGGCACACGGAGATGCTCGGGGGCACCGGGGCACACATTGATGCTCAGGGGCACCGGGGCACACAGAGATGCTCAGGGACCTCGGGGCACATGGAGCTGCTCAGGGGCCCCTGGGGCACAGAGATGCTCGGGGGCACACAGAGATGCTCGGGGGCACCGGGGCACACAGAGCCGCTCGGGGGCACCGGGGCACACAGAGCCGCTCGGGGGCACCGGGGCACACAGAGCCGCTCGGGGGCACCGGGGCACACAGAGCCGCCTGGGGGCACCGGGGCACACAGAGCCACTCAGGGGCCCCCGGGGCACAGAGATGCCTGGGGGCACCGGGGCACACAGAGCCGCTCGGGGCCCCCGGGGCACAGAGCTGCCTGGGGGCACCGGGGCACACAGAGCCGCTCGGGGGCACCGGGGCACACAGAGCCGCTCGGGGCCCCGCAGCACAGGGAGCCACTTGGGGCCCCAGGGTCCCCGGGGCACAGGGAGCCGCTCGGGGCCCCCGGGGCACAGGGAGCCGCTCGGGGGCACCGGGGCGCACAGAGCCGCTCGGGGGCACCGGGGCGCACAGAGCCGCTCGGGGCCCCCGGGGCACAGGGAGCCACTTGGGGCCCCAGGGTCCCCGGGGCACAGCGAGCCGCTCGGGGCCCCCGGGGCACAGGGAGCCGCTCAGGCTGCGCTGCTGGGAGCTGCCAGAGCAGGAGGCCGAGGCTGGGGGCGCGCAGCGCGGTGCTCACCATGAGGAAGGCAGAGTAGACCACCCTGCGAGCCGTGGGGATGATCTGGCCCCCGCCGCGGTGCAGAGGCTCCTGCGCGATCACCGCGTCCAGGATCTTGAACTTGACGTTGCGGATCACTGCGGGAGGCAGAGAGCACAGCGACTCACCCCCGGCACGGCCCCTGCCGCCCCCGGGGCACGCAGCCGCAGGCCTGCGGCCACCACAGCCTCTCCTGCATCCAGTGCCAGCAGGGAGGCCACGGCCAGGGCCCAGCCCTGCCTGTCCAGCACGGTCAGGCAGAGGCTTATCGCGCAGGGCGCTCTCCGGCCTGGCTGCACCCCAGCTGGGGGAGCCACAGTGCCAGCTGGCAGGGCAGGTCACAGCAACACACCCAGGTGGGTTTGGAAAGTCTCCACAGAAGGAGACTCCACAGCCTGGAGAAGAGGAGGCTCAGGGGAGACCTTCTTGCTCTCTCCAGCTCCCTGCAGGGAGGCTGTAGCCAGGTGGGGGTTGGGCTCTTCTCCCAGGCAAGCAGCACCAGAACAAGAGGACACAGTCTCAAGCTGTGCCAGGGGAGGTTCAGGCTGGAGGTGAGGAGAAAATTCTTCCCAGAAAGAGTAATTGGCCACTGGGATGTGCTGCCCAGGGAGGTGGTGGAGTCCCCATCCCTGGAGGTGTTTAGGAAGAGCCTGGATGAGGCCCTTGGAGCCATGGTTTAGTTGATCAGATGGTGCTGGGGGAGAGGTTGGACT